>NW_023596461.1:37986745-38029637 GCF_011947565.3 Pollicipes pollicipes | reverse complement strand
AAACTGCCCCAAAAAGTGACGCAGGCCATAAAACGGGAGATTTTCCTTAAAAAACCAAGCCTCAGAATGGAGGCCGTTCTGTCATATGTTCCTTACCTGGGCCCTGCTCCCGTCCGCCGTCAGCGGTCACTGCCCTGGCCCGGGTGTCTCCCGCGTGACCGGCTGCGAGCTGATCGTATGGCTGCTTTGTTGCATATTTCCGGATCAGCGTTACTGCTAGCTGGTGTGTAAAACATATGCTGGACACCTGCAACAGCACCCCGAATTATCCCCCCTTACACCACGCCACCGCAGAAAAAAACTGTGAACCTGCCTGCCTTAGGTATACATTGGTCCAACGGACATTAATGTGCCCATCATTCAACGTTGCCGACCTGATCTGCTTTTGAGTGTAGGTGGCGTAGCCTTAAATAATTACTTAAACACTGAAACTTATTATGGATGCAAGCTAAGTGACGTAGTTTTGAGCATGCGCAGTCGCAAATCTTAGTAACAAAAAC
Source organism: Pollicipes pollicipes (assembly GCF_011947565.3). NCBI lineage: Eukaryota > Metazoa > Arthropoda > Thecostraca > Pollicipedomorpha > Pollicipedidae > Pollicipes > Pollicipes pollicipes. The sequence goes on along the minus strand of NW_023596461.1, from coordinate 38,029,137 downwards.
CTCGACAACAGGCGTCGCACTCTCCGCAGGGAGCTCAGTGTCGGCCCAGCAGCTAATTCTGAGCTGTGACCAACGAATGGGCGACATTGATGATGTTTCTGAAAGGACTAGTTTTGAACGCTTCAGGACATCAAATCTTACATTTAGAAGGCAGTCTGGGCGCATATTTCACCTGTGCGATTTTTAGACTGATGATAAGAACGGATTGGCCCTTTGACCACCGCGAAGCGGTGCTGAAATCTGATGATGGAACTGCAAGAGTAGGAGAAAGAATCTCTATTTTTCGTGTTTCTGCAAGTATTAATGTGTTCATATCGCACTCGCCGCAGATAGCACGAACTGCATATGCTACGATGAATTTCTACACACTTGCCTAAGATAATTTACGCGCTTTTAACGTACCATATTTCACTTCCCATGGTCGCTGAATTTGTGGCAATCGCCATTCTTGAGCATCACATTCTCAGCACATTTGGATGATGGCATAGTTTACATTCACCCTTCATAGCCCAAACAAAAACCCTGCGTTCGTCATTAGCTATCAGCTTATTGCATCTACTAGCCGTCTAATGGGAACCACCCTCAGGATGAATTATCAAGCTCCATTTTGACATTTAGCTGCCAAATTTAACTCATGTTGTCACACAATGGCGCGGACAGGGGATATATGGGCACACCCCTCCCCCAAATCGGGCCCGACGAATAGGGGCCCGACTTAAGATCCCGAAGGACCCGAAAGGCCGGCTGTAGGTCGTATTCAGGGGTCCCGGCTCGCATGGCCGGACATTCTAATGCCAGCCACAGAGCCCTTTGCGCCGATCAGGGGCTCTTAATTCAATAAGCGTGTATATGTCGGTCTGATATCACCTGTACCCCATGGTCTGGTCCGTGTCGGTATGAGCCTGAGGGCCCGCTTCCTAAGCAGCGGCAAAGCGGGCGCCAGCGATTTACACTGGTCGAGGCTTCTGTATCTGTAAGGGACTCGCAGCGCCAAACGTGGGGTCCAGTGTTGGCAAGGGTCGATCGAGGGCAGTGTTCAGTAAGGTCCGAAGAGAGGACGATCAAACGATCAAAAGCCAGGTTAAAGGGCATAAGGGCTCAAAAGGCTGGGTGTAGGTCACATAAAGATCCCAGCCCGTACGGCCGTCACCTGAAATATCAGTCAGAGGGCCTCTTGCACTGACTGGGAGCCGCTGAGACCGTGCAGGCGTCTATGTCGGCCAGGGACCATCAGCACCGAACACTCGGCTCTGTGTTGGTCGGACAGGGCACACTCTGCGGCTCGCCCGCGTACAGTCACACTTAGCGCATCAGCACTGTCGTATTTGCAAGTGCATCCGAGTTGGTTTGCTAACAGAAGGGGAATGGAACCCATCCGGCGTCATGGAACGGTGCTGCTTGTCGGGTCGGTCCGCGCCTGTGTCATGTAACGGTACCGCGCGCGCTACGCCAGCATCGCCGACGGGATCCGCATCAAGGAGGAGGCCAAGAAGGTGGAGCTGGAGGAGGCGCGACAGATTCAAGCTGGCCACCGAGGAGTACAAACACCAGCTGGAGCTCGGCAAACTGGAGGTAGTCGGCGGCTCGAGCTGGGCTCCCTGACGGCACGTCTCAGGACGAAACTCGAGTGGTTCAAGCCAGCCGCCGAATGTGGCGGGTCAGGGACGTGCGGGAGTCAGCTATAGCCATGCTGAACCTTGCTTGTCTGCGTGGCATGTAAGCAATCAAGCAGTGATAGTATCGCACGTCATTGTGTGAATGTTTGCAACCACCACTGTTCTTACTCATGACTGTTAAACTATGTTTTTAGGAGCACGAGAAAAGGCAAAAGCTGAAGAAGGAAGCAGATCAGTTCTTACGTACGCAACGGGCTTTCGAGCTGCTCAAGCAGAATCGAGATCAGGAGGAGAATGTAAGTGACCAGAATAAAACATCATGCCAATACCAGTCAAGCAGTAAATATATCCGACCTGTTCCCAAAGCGGACACCAAACACTGCGCCCAGAGACTCAGTGCTAGCCCGCTGCTTTTGTCTTTGATGAGCAGTGCGACAGTGGTCATGTGGACCCGTTTTCAGGCCGAGATCCGTGTGTACGGGCTGGGCAAGCTGGAGATGGCGCGTCGCATCAACGAGCAGCGCGCCGAGATTCTGGCGCGCAGCCGGCGGCGCAGCGAGGCCGCCTGCGACCACCTCTGGTCGCTGATTGGCAACAAAATATCGGACGAGGACGCGCGCATCGCGGCCATCGTGGCGCAAAAGCGCGCCCAGAAGGACGCCGAGGAGGCGGCCAAGCAGGCGGCGCGCGCCGCCATGATGGCTTCCATCACGCAACACCGCATCGACGAGGTGCGCCGCCACCGCGACGGGGAGCGGCGTGACGCCGAACGCAAGCTGGAGGAGCGGGCCGCGCTCGACGACGAGACGCGCCGGCTGGCGGCGGAGCTGCGCGACCGGCAGCGCGACCTGCTGGAGCAGCGCTCGCGCAACCGGCGCGACTGGCAGGAGCAGGCGGTGAGCTGGGCGGGGCGGGTGCGGACCGGCGCGACTGGCAGGAGCAGGCGGTGAGCGGGGCGGGGCGGGGCGCGACTGGCGCGACTGGCAGGAGCAGGCGACGAGCGGGGCGGGGCGGGGCGGGGCGCGACTGGCAGGAGCAGGCGGTGAGCGGGGCGGGGCGGGGCGTCTGGCAGGAGCCGGCGGTGAGCGGGGCGGGGCGGGTGCGGACCGGCGCGACTGGCAGGAGCAGGCGGCGAGCGGGGCGGGGCGGGGCGGGGCGCGACTGGCAGGAGCAGGCGGTGAGCGGGGCGGGGCGGGGCGACTGGCAGGAGCCGGCGGTGAGCGGGGCGGGGCGGGTGCGGACCGGCGCGACTGGCAGGAGTAGGCGGTGAGCGGGGCGGTGCGGGTGCGGACCGGCGCGACTGGCAAGAGCAGGCGGTGAGCGGGGCGGGGCAGGGCGCGACTGGCAGGAGCAGGCGGTGAGCGGGGCGGGGCGGGTGCGGACCGGCGCGACTGGCAGGAGCAGGCGGTGAGCGGAGCGCGGCGGGGCCGGGGCTCGGACTCGGACTCAGGACGGTGTCCAAGGGGTGACGCGGCCACCACAGGAGAGTCCCCATGGCTCCCTGGGCGGACTTAAGCGGTGTTTATTGACGGGTGGTGCCACTCTAGCTTTCGGTTGGCAGGAGGAAGTGGAGGCCAAGCGGCTGGTGGAGAAGGAGGAGGAGTATGAAGAGGTCAACCAGCTGAAGGGCACTATACGGAAGGAGAAAGAGCAGTTCGAGGAGTACGTGCGCACCGAGATGGAGCGGCTGGAGCAGGGCAAGCGCAACACGTTCCCGCTTCAAGTCGCCGCGCGGGTAAGCGCGACCCAACGCAGCCACCTCTGTCCGTTGGTGGCTGATCTCTACAGTCAGGAGCACAGCGTGTGTCCACGAATCATCACACTCCCTCTCGTAGTTCATAGATTGTACACGGTCTCATATGCGGACGCTTCCGCGCGCGTCCCGTGGTTGTGCATGCTTGTCTTCAGCCACAGTCAATGGCCGGTGTGGTCTCCATGCAACACGCCTCGCCGACGGGTGACCGTTGGACCGTTTGCCTGTTGACAGGCGCCGGCGCCCGGGTTCCTGCGTCACTCCACCGACTGGTCGTCGGTCGGTATCCGGCCGTACTGAGCGGCGGCCGGCGCCGTCCTCTGCCGCACCGCCGCCCCCTCTTCTGCCCGCCGACGCCCGCTCGCCGCATGCTGTCCGGCAGAAGCACGCTGTTCTTGGCGCGATGTCTGGTCAGTTTCACGGGAGCTTCACGGCGTGATCGGTGACCCATGCATCGGAAATCAATGCCACAGTGTGCATAACGCAGCCTTATCGTGCTTGCAAGTGGTTACAAATTTATTACAATGTGGTGATTTCGCGTAGCTGTGTGCCGAGTGCGGGTATTAGCTGCAGCAGTGTGGAAATCCAGTCAGATGTGTTCGTCCTCCAATCTAGTCGAAAACTAGTCAAAAGTGTCCGTTGTCCCTTTTTTGCCATAAAGACACCACCTGCGCCACAAAAATACAACGGAAAAACCCAGCGCATGAGAAAGTCGCGCACGAAATTTTTCTTTGTGATGTCTCATCCAATGAGTGGGCCAGTGATTGGTTTGTGACGCACCCTTCTGTCCTGGCACGAACAAACAACCACCAAATACAGCTCTACCGGCGTGACCCGAGGCGTCTGAACACCAGACAGGGCGCCCTGCGCGCTGCGGACACTGCCCAGCCGCGGCCGGGGCAGCGACAGCTCGCACCGCCCGGGGCCGTCCGCGGACTGCAGTCACGCGCGGGGTGTTGATACGGCACTGCGACTGGTCCGTGCGTTGAGAGGGCTGCAGCTGAAGGGACCTGATGGCAATCGCCTGCGGGTTTGACGCATAGAAAACTGCAGTATTCTTTCCTGGTCTACGTCGCACGCTCCATTTCGCTATGAGAGCTTACTTTTGCGGGCAATTGTGCAGATTTTTGGCGTGGCAACGTCCCAGCTGGAGGTGGGAGCCGCCTGGTCGTGCTTTCTTCATGTTTGTGTTTAAGCCCACAACATTATGGCGGCAGGCAAAGCGCGAAGCGGTCACGTTTCCGTGGTTGTGATCTGTTGTGTTTCAAAATTTTCGCTTATCAGAGGCTTCCGCTTGGGCTAGGAAAACGGAAGCTTTTTTGCAGACCTAATCTAAGTACCTGCTTGGGTAAGTGCGTCCTTGTGTGCGGCGCTGAGCCCCAGACGTAGCCTGTACACGCCGCGGGCGGCCGGCGGGTCCACGCGCTGCAAACCGCACCGCCGCTTTAACAGCGCTGCAGACTCGCAGTGATCAAATGTCGTAAAGCTCAGTTGAGCTACGAAAGCCAGGTGCTCAAGCGCTCCCCTGCTCACATACCGTTAGGTATCGCGTAAATGTATTTTCTGCTACTTAAAATAAGGAATTTCGTGCACTTTCACAGCGTAGACTACCACAGCGCGCTGGAGCGCGGCGACAACAGATACCATTCCCCCAGCACACCCCACACCCGTCTCTCCATCACAGTGGCCACAGGGCCAAGCACTGCCAGGCATGGAATTTATCGCGCGTGGTTACAAAACAGCGGACTAGAATAGGACAGGACGGGGCGCCGGGCCCGTGCAGAAATGCAACCACGTAATCCCATTTGGCCGCGCGCTCTGGACGGCCACGGAGACCCGGCTCCGACTGCACACTTCCGGCCGCCCCGCGAGAGCGGCCCGCCCCGCCGGCGGGGGGAGACGCCGGGCGGCTACCTCGCGCCGCCCGGCTGCGGCGGCAGGCCCTGCCGGTCCAGCAGAGCGTCGAAGCGCGCCAGGTACGGTTCCAGGTCCTCGGTGCACACGTCGCTCACGCTGGTGACGCTCCTGTAACGGACGGGGCGCTGGCGTCAGCGCTCCGGGGATGGCAGGTCGTCCCGCCAGTGCGGCGCCGCCGCTCCAGGCGACGCTCTGGAGGAGTACACCCCGCCCCGCCCCGCCTCCTGGGGTGGCCGTCATCACGTGGAGAAGAGCGCACCCCACCCCGCCCCGCCTCCTGGAGTCACCGTCATCACATGGAGAGGAGCACACCCTGCCCCGCCCCGCCTCCTGGGGTCGCCTTCATTACATGGAGAGGAGCACACCCCACCCCGCCCCGCCTCCTGGAGTTGTTGTCATCACATGGAGAAGAGCGCACCCTGCCCCGCCCCGCCTCCTGGGGCGATCGTCATCACATGGGGGAGCACACCCCACCCAGCCCCGCCTTCTGGGGTCGCCGTACATCACATCAGCCGCGTGTGTGTCGACGCCACGCAAACGTGGAGGCAGAACATTCCGCGCCGCGCCGCAGATTGCGTACCTCTTCTGATCACCACCGCCGTGATTCAGCGCCGCGCCGCGGATTGCGTACCCCTTCTGATCGCCACCGCCGTGACATTATGTTCCGAAGTTTCGGGTCAACATTCAACCAGGAAAGAAATTACACCGATGGAATTGAATTATGCCATCTGACTGATGCATGACTAATAACACACACAAGTGTCCAGTTCGTGACTTGTGCCTGTGAACGCAGCTCCGGGTCGTGACTGGTGACAGCGAGCGCGGCTCCGGTCCGTGACTTGTGACGGTGAGCACGGCTCCGGTTCGTGACTTGTGACTGTGAGCGCGGCTCCGGTCCGTGACTTGTGACGGTGAGCACGGCTCCGGGTCGTGACTGGTGACAGCGAGCGCGGCTCCGGTCCGTGACTTGTGACGGTGAGCACGGCTCCGGTTCGTGACTTGTGACTGTGAGCGCGGTTCCGGGTCGTGACTAGCCACTGTGAGCGCGGCTCCGGTTCGTGACTGATGACAGTGAGCGCGGCTGCTAAACAGAGCGGCTAAACAGAGCGGTCTCCGGACAGGGCGGCCACCTCGGGCGCACATGACCAGACCCGCAGGGCACTGCGGGCGGCGCCGCCTGGCCGCACTCCGGCGGCCGGCGTCCAAGCGCCGACCACGCGCGACACGGCCGCCGCGCGCACCGGCCACTAACCTGGCGTCGAACTGGCTGAGGTCGGGCACCGAGGCGCTGCAATCCCGGACGATGCGGTCCAGCTGGTCAAGCTGGGCGCGGGCGCCGGCGGTGGAGGCGGAGAGGCAGGAGGAGACGGGAGAGGCGGCCCGGTCGGCGGGGGACGCGGCCCGGTCGGCCGGTGCCGTCAGCGCGCCGGCCGACCGTCGGCCTGCGAACAACGGTGTTGCGTCAGAGGGGAGGCACTGATCGGGTCAGGCGCCGTAGCCCGGTGCCAGCGCAACATCGTCCTACGACCATGTAAGAAGTGATCCTTACCTTCTTTAAAAAAAGAAAGACAGACCCGGCTACAAATACACATCGATCATTTCCGGTTCTGATATCGATGTGGGGAAACTGCTGTTGTACAATAATAACCGTGATAAGTGATGACACACCAATCTCCCTTGGTTTGGATGGTCATACATAACATCACCATTACAGACACAACGGCACTCCTAGAACATCAGCCGACATCCCCCCCCCTGCAGTCTGTTGAGGTACGGGGGGGGGGGGCGTGACCCTCCGCAGTCGGGGAGCCAGACGGCATCGCCACGCCGTAGCACGCACCTGCTCGCCACCTGTGCACCATGAACGCCATGCGGTGGACGGCGATCAGCACCCAGGCGGCGGCGCGGAACTTGGCCAGCGGCGCCAGGAAGCGGCGGCCGTCCGGCCAGAACGCCCCGCCCGTCAGCTGCGTCATGCGCTGCAGCGTCATCGTCTCCGTCTCCTGGTAGCCGCCGAGCAGCACCATGAGGTAGCGCTTTTGCCAGCACAGCGCGCGTCGGTAGCTCTCGGCGCGCAGGAAGCGGCCGTAGGCGTACTGCAGGCGCGCGTCGTCTCCGTCGCCGGCGCGCGGCTGGCCGCGCCTCAGCCGTTCCTGCTCTGCATCGAGCCGGGCGATCCGCTGCTGCAGCCGCTGGCGCTCCTGACTCCAGGCCGAGCGCTCGGCCTCCAGCCGGTCGCGCCACGGGCCGGGCCCCGCTGCCGACGGCGCGTCGCCACGGTGACCCAGCTCGCGCTCCAGATCGCCGATGCGCGCGCGCAATCGCTCCACCTCTTCGTCGATGTCGGCCAGGCCGGCCACCTGGCGGCGAAAGCGTTGAACAGACGCGGGGCGCGGGGCCACATCAGCCGGGCGGGCGGCGTCGACAGCACAGGCTGTCGGCACGGGGCGGACCCGTGCTGCCCTGGACACCGTCACACCACCCGCAGACCCGAGCCCGAGAAACCACACATCACGTCCAAATATAACCTCCACAAGGTCCGCAGGCCACGCACGCAACAGGATATGACACAGACGGCAGGAGGGGACCAGTGGGGGTAGGGAGGGGGCGGGGCGGAGTCATGTGCACGCACAAGTCACAGCCACACCGCACACGGCTCTCACTGCCGACACATCGCCGCGGCCAAGCAGCGCCTCGCCTCAAACCACGCAGCGGCCCGCCGCCGGCTCGGCCGGCTCCTCTCTCACCTGTGCGCCGGACCGGCTCACCTTGGACCGGGCGTCGCCGGTGGGCGCCGGCCGTGCCCGCAGGCCGCTCCAGCTCGGCTGTCGCCGCCGACAGCTGCGGAACGCGCGCCGGCCAGAGGTCAAACAGCACACCCGCACACATGGACTGCGGCGCGGTCAGAACTGTACCATAGGGACACAGTCTTTATTATAGCGAAGTATAGGAAAACGAAAAGCTGTTAATAAAAGTCAAACAAGTCCATTACAAGATTCTCAAACACGGGCATCCATTCGGAATTAAGTAGCATGCATTAGCAGCATCCTATGGAGAACGGACCTGACTTCCACACGTGAATCGGCTAAAAATACGCAACCGTGGACAAAACACGTAAAAAACATTTCAAAGCGACAGGCGCCAATCACACTCCCACATTGTCATGCATAGCCCACTCCAGGACCGAATCCGCGTCCCACAAAGACGGGGGCGAGAGCTAGGACCAAGGGGGCGGAGCATCCAAACTCTGAAAACTGCATGGCCGTTGACTGGAAATAGATGACCAAAGCGGCTACAGGCCTCCAACTTGGGACAGCTTCCGTTGCTCCTGCGTATGGGTACTCCTTAGACGTATGCATAGCTGAATCATCACACACAGAAACTCCGTCTTTAGGAACATCACACCGGAGTTGAAGGGCAGTGAATGGCTGGATTCAGCTTTTAACTATTTGTTCGCAATGAACCTCCGATAACGAATGAAGTACCTCTGTTATTGTAACACCACGCTTACCATCTGTTGCGTGCCGGACAGGACCCTTAAAAGGGAGCATCCCATCTTTTTATACTTTTCACGCATCGTTACATCAGACGTTCATGATTTGATCAGTAAGATCAGTTTTTTCGAAGTTCTGAATACCTCAGTTTTCATCTGACGTAGCCCACTCTGCGGGGTAAACCTTATTTGACTCCCTGTTAACTCCACTATGACAAAAACACATTCCATTCGCTTTGATTTCTCCAAAGTACATTTTGTCATGTTTGTGAAACCCTAGTGTGCCAAAACATTTGTGTGATGAATAACACGAACGCTTGAAACACTGCTTAAGGCAAAAAGATTTACGAACATGAAGCTTTTATTCCGCGATTTCAATAAAATGTTAAACTACGGCTTTGATTTCTTCCTTATGGCGTTTGCCCCAATGGCCCTTTTCGAGGCGCACTTTGGCCTTGGGAATGGGAGTATTACATGATCCATGTGGCGCACTGGTTCAGGCTTCAAACCATCAACTTCTCGGCAGCAGGCCCTTGCCTGCTGGGTCAATCACAAACGTTCCCTTTTCGCACCAGTAGGGGCGTGCGCAGTGATTGTCATGACGACTGTGGCCGCGACCGCAGGGAAGACGCGTAGTGCTGTTACAAAGCGTTGATAGCGTAACTTGGGCCAAAAATCACTATAACTGATATCTATATCATGTCTTGACGGCACTGCAGTGGTGCTACCCAGCGTTATTATCAAATTCAACTAATCCTGAGGTTTCAGTAAAGTATGATACGAAACATATCCCGAAGGTAGGACACTGCCTTTGATTTGATAATGCAGATGCTCACGTTACCCTGTCACGCTTTCAACACTAAGTTTTGCCGAGCTTCACAGCCATAAAAAATACTCACAACTTTAAGCCTGATGGCGGGAGAGTACCGCGAGTCAACTCAGCGTTAATTCTGTACACGCTCGAGCCACTTGTCCTCTAGGCATAAACCACTCTGGTCACAAACAGGCTGGTATGGTCAGCCCATCCCTGTGGCCAGGAACCACCTACCAGCTGCGCCCATTTCCAACACAGAGCGTCGCCAGTACAAAACCTGATACCCGATCACGTAAATGTCTTCATGTCTTGGTCCTGGCAGTTTTGATATGACTGCCTTCGCCAACCACACTCTGCAGTCACCACCTCAGCGTCGTCGCCTGCGTCCACGCCCCCGCTCACCTGCTGCCGCAGCTCTGCCATCTGCTGTCGCAGCTCTGCCATCTGCTGCCGCAGCTCGGTCGCCTGCTGCTGCAGACGCTGGGCGGCGCGCCGCTCGCGCTCGGCTTCGGCGCGGCGCCGCTCGGTCAGCAGGCGCTGCTGGGCGCCGCGGCCGCGCTCCGTCTCCAGCTCGGCCAGCAGCCGGCGGCAGCGGTGCTGTTCGTCCGAGAGAAGCTGGCGCAGCTGCGACTCGGCCGGAGCCTGCCTCCCGGCCCCGGCCCCGGCCGCGTCTGGCCGCGGCGGCGGCACCGCAGCACACGCCTGGACGGCAGAGCAGGTGTCAGCACGGCTGCAATGAGCCAATCTGTACCGAACATAAGCCAGCAGTCAGCGGCATAACTGTCCGAAGGAAAGCATACCTGTACCTTGCCTGAGCACACGCACGCGCACGCGCACACACACACACACACACACGCACGCACGCACGCACGCACGCACGCACGCACGCACGCACGCACGCACGCACGCACGCACGCACGCACGCACGCACACACACACACACACACACACACACACACACACACACACACACACACACACACACACACACGGGCCGATCTGGCGGCTCGAATCACATTCGGCACGTGTGACATACAACATATCCATGAAGGGCCCTCCCATCACCAGCCTCATTACAACCCAGAGCAAAACTCGGTCGCGTGAGCCCGAGCGCCGCCGGCGCAGGACGGCGCCAGAGGTGACCCACATACTGCCGGAGCGCACCGGCGAGCTCACAGCCAACCATGATGAGTCGACTCTCACCTGGCAGTGTTCTCACTTCACCTCGACTCCCACGACTCTTACCTGGCCCGCTTTCAGCTGCGCTTCCGTCGCCGTCGTCGCCACCGTCGTCACCGCGGCGGTAGTCGTCACGGTGGCCGCTGGCGCCGCCGCTGCGACGGTCGCCGCCGCCGCCGTTGTCAGCGGCGTCTCCTCCTCGGCGGCAGCCAGCTCGGCCTGCAGCTGCGTTAGCTGGTCCTCGAGGGCGGCGCCGGGCCAGCGCTCGGAGCAGAGGCGTGAGATGAGACGCAGCTTGGCCTGGTGCTCTGCCGCCAGCCAGCCCTGCAGGCTGTCCACCAGCGCGCGCTCCTCCCGCAGCCGCCATTCCAGCAGCTCCACTGGCGGCACACCGACGCCGGAGCGTCACAGACCGGTCCGGCCCCGACACCTCGCCCCGCAGGCGCCACGGCCCGGCTCGCTGTCGATGCGCTGGCACAGGTACGCTACGGGCCGGCCTCGAGTCGGCACACTGTACCGCGTGGGTCTAACGGCAGCGCAACGTAACCGATGTCGCTGGCTGGCCTGGTGCCGGCCTCCAGCTAGACTGGTGCACAGCCAGGCACGACAGCCGGTACATGTTCCGCGGGAGAGAAGTCAGCCACATAACGCCTGAAGCCGCGTTGCCGCCGGCTGCGCTCAACATGGGCCCGGGTTGGCCAGGCCGCCTGGAGGCGAGCCAGCTGGGCAGGCCCGGCTCCAGCCCCAGCTCTGGCTGCTGCGGCCGGCACCTCACCTATCTGCCGGAGCTCCTCCTCCGTCTGGCGGCCGATGGCGGCGGCGCCGTCGCCGGCCGGCCCCGGCGCCGCGCTCGGGCCGGCCGAATGTGACTTGACGAAGCGCAGCTCAGAGAGCGTCAGCACCTGCCCGGCGCCGCACGGCGACACGTCAGCATACAGTGGGCCCGCCACTGACAGGCGACAACAGGGACCACCACCGGACTACAGGCTACTCCACCGGACCACACCACGGCCGGTGGGTGGCACCGCTTCAACACGGAGCGTCGACAAGCGCCCGCTGCCGCGCTGACGCCGCTCCGGTTCGCTCCGCGTCGCACCGCTGCGGGCACGCCCCCCACACCGGCCTGACGGCATGATTCTGCGGTCCGCCGGCGACCACCGCGCCGGACCGGTCGGGCCACGTCAGGCGCGCGGCGCCGCTCACTGACCTGGACGCCCTGGCTGTGCACCTTGTCGAGCAGCCGCTGCAGGCGGCGCGGCGTCTCCTGCTGCTGCTGCGGCTGCGACTGGTCGGCGGCCGGACCGAGCAGCGCCGTCAGCCGCACCTCCAGCTGCCGGCGCCGCCGTTCCTCCTGACGCCGATCAGCGGCCAGCTGGCGGCAGCGCTCCTCCAGCGCCCGCGCTCGCTCCTCCCACGCCGACGGCTGTCGGGAGCAGGCAGGGCGCCACCGGTGAGCATCACTCGACGCGGGGCCCAAACAAACGCACGCAGCAGTTGGGCCGTAAGTACACGGCCCCAGCAAATGCAGCGTACAGAAACGTGAAATGGTCGGCGGTGGCCCTCTCAACTCTACCTCCTACATCTCAACCAGACGTCAATCATCTGGGCCTCCGGTCCTTCACCCCGAGCCATACGTCCATGACTGGGTCTGATGTCGTCACCTGGTCTGGCGGCGACAGACCCGGACCGCTGTCCCGCTCCGGCTGCTCCGAAATAGCCCCAGACCGACTGTTGACGCTCGCCTCCGACTCCGGTCCGGCCGGGCCGACGCTGCAGCGCCCAGAGCCAGAGTTTCCCGATCAGTCACCGAACGGGAACAGACAGCCGGACGCAAAACTGTGCGGCACTGGGCAACCATCGCCGGCGCAACACCTCAGAAGGGCGACAATTTGTTATTGCAACGCCTCACATAAGCCAGTGTGGACATTCACGGGCACGCATGGGCCGCGACAAAACATGACAGTTGTAATGATCCACGTTTAAATGACAGCACGCTGGCTCAGAAGTTGGCACAAGGGCGTTCCTGGCATGGCACGCCCGGCACTACCGCCCTACCCACATCACGTGTACACCACGTGGCACCAGCTCATTCCGCCGCCGCAGTCGAAACTGACCTGCCCTGCGCCGCGGACGGTCCCGGAGTTTCTGCAGCGCCGTCGCCGCCGCGGCGGGAGCTCAGCTGCTGAATGAGGCCGTCCTTCAGTTGAACGGCCTCCTCCAGCGCGCGCAGGCGGACCGCCAGCTGGTGGGCGTGGCTCTCCTTACTCTGGAGGTCCGCCTCCAGCGAGCTGATGTGTCTGGTCAGCTCCTGGACTCTGTCCTGCTTTCTGGCGACCTCCTGCTCCAGTGACTGCAGGCGGACTGTCGCCTCCTGAGTGCGACCCTCCTTCTTTCGGCTCTCCTCTTCCGCCGAGCGTAGTCGCACCAACAGCTTTTGGTCGTGGGCCTCCCTCGATCGCGCTTTGTCCTCCAGCGATCGCACGCGGGTGCGCATCTCTTTGTTGCGATTCTCGTTCTCAATGTTGTTCTGTTCAGCTAACTGCAGGCGGGTCTGCAGCTCCTGGACCTGGGCCTCCTTGGCTGTAAGCTCTCGGACTAGGGCCTCCTTGGCTTTAAGCTCCTGGACCTGGGCCTCCTTGGCTTTTAACTCCTGGGCCTGGACCTCCTTGGCTTTAAACTCCTGGGCTTGGGCCTCCTTGGCTTTTAACTCCTGGACTTGGGCCTCCTTGGCTTTAAGCTCCTGCATCTGGGCCTCCTTGGCTCTAAGCTCCTGGACCTGGGTTTCCTTGGTTCTAAGCTCTTGGACTTGGGCCTCTTTGGCTTTGAGCTCCTGGACCTGGGCCTCCTTGGCTCGGCACTTCGCCTCGGACGACTGGAGACTGGAGAGAAGCCGTCTGATCCGGGTCTCTTTGTCCTGATTGTCGCTCTCCAGGGAGTTCAACCGGTTCAGCAGCTCCTGGAATACAAAAGCCATTAGCTCTCGTCTAGCACAGCTGGGACAGCACACAAGTAAGGGTCGGCCAACTTCAGCCTGTTATACGATGGGAAACTTTTGCGTGGGTGACACCTCTCACATGTAATGGCGCACCTACAGTAAACGTGCCAAATGCACCATGATTTTGCGCACTACCAAGATCTTGCAATGGAGAAGGAATGGCTATCGGTAAGAATGCCAGATCGGTTTTATGTATGGGAGTTTATAGGCAGGACTACAAAGCTCGGCAGCGCTCAAAACAGTTGCAACAGAACGACGAGCAGGTGTCGCACCACGCCTGCTTAGTCGTCCAATAGCCGATCTCAACGCAGGCGAGGTCCAGCATTTGCGCGTCGGGTCCAGTAACCGAGTCTTTCGAGCATGCAACCGTCGCGGGGTCCGCACGAACGACACGGCGTGGTCAAGGTACCTGAAGACTTCCTGGCCTCCACTCAGGGGATCCAGGCGGACAGATAGGGTACGGTTAGTCGGGGATAGAAGAAAGGAAAATGATCTGATGATGCGTCTGTCGAGCTGAAAGAAATCGGTCAGGAACAACAAAAACGGATCACCCGCGCTACGTGGCACTAGTTACTGCGTCCAATGAATGACAATGGGCATTTCTCGATGTCGCGCGTCAGCAAGATGAAAAAACGCGCGGCTTTCTGAGAACTGTGCAAGTAATGTAAGAACGAAGACAACATGAACCGTAATAAGCGGTATCAAAACTGTGACCTCGGTATCACCCGGCACCAGTGTTCTCAATAGCGAGCTCCCTGAAACATACTGGTAGGAAGACAGAGCGTACAGGTCATATCAGCACCGACGTCGGTGTGAACCGCGTCTCACGTTCCTTGCCAGTAGGTGACACTTACACGTAATACTTGAGCTCTCTGCGAAAAAAACCCACGCGAGAACAAAACACGCCATCTCTGGCCAGCGCTACATTGAACGACATCAGACTGATCAGATCTGTTCTACCCTGCCCGCACGTAAAAGATCAGACCAGATGGCGACAGCGGCACGGCGGGTCACGCACACCTCCAGCCAGGCCCAGCAGCAGCAGCGGGAGCTCATCACCGGCGCCACTCCGGGGAGGCGGCGGCACCGGCCTCAACGCGGCCTTACCTGCGACACCGGGCCCTCTGGTGGAGCTCTGCCGGCAAGAGCAGAACGATCGCCGGCCGGCCAGCGGCACATACAACGGCTGTCAGGTACAACAGACGGACGTGCTGACCGTCCCACGGACGGAGACACTCGGGCCGACACACACAGGCAAGCAGACAAACTGACACATACAACGGCTGTCAGGTACAACAGACGGATGTGCTGACCGTCCCACGGACGGAGACACTCGGGCCGACACACACAGGCAAGCAGACAAACCGACACATACGGACCGGCTGTCAGGTACAACAGACGGACGTGCTGACCGTCCCACGGACGGAGACACTCGGGCCGACACACACAGGCAAACAGACAAACCGACACATACGGACCGGCTGTCAGGTACAACAGACGGATGTGCTGACCGTCCCACGGACGGAGACACTCGGGCCGACACACACAGGCAAACAGACAAACCGACACATACACATACCGACGAGCACACAGACAGACTCCGCCCCTCCCCCCCCCCGCCCCGGGGAGTCCAGTCCAGCTCCCTCACCTCGTCCAGCAATGAGGGGCAGGATGACTTGGAGCCGACCTCGCTGTACGCCGGTTCCGATCGCTCCGTACCCGACACGAAGGCAGACTCAGCCTCGCTCTCCGACACGCTGTCCGCCTCCTGCTGCCGCCACGGCCGGCACCAGTCAGCCGGGCAGCCCACACACGGCAGCGGCCACAGCGCATGAGCGCTAGGAGCACGTGCGGGCAGGTGGTTTTGTCCGGTGCTGGTGGTACCAGGCCATGGGGAGCTCCAATAGCCTCACAACCGAAAGGTGGACCTCGCTCTTCTACCCCGTAATCGGCCCGCTGACCCAGCTGATCTCAAGGCCGGCCAGCGGCCGCCACTGACCTGGTAGCCGGCCCGCGCGCTGGCCGGCGCCGCCGGGTAGGCCGGTGACGACGCCGCCAGCTCGGACATGTAGCCGGAGGAGGTCGGGTCCGGCTCCGAGCCGCCATCGGTTGCAGCCCGCTCCTTCTCCTGGCGCCGACGGTCGGTGCGCGGCGACGCGGCCAGACCGAGAGGGCGGGGGGAGGGATGGGGCGGTACGGGTCACGGTCAGGACAGGAAGGACGGCAGAGCACATGCAACCACAGCAATGGCAGCAGGAAAAGGGCACCCAGGCAGATGAACAGAAAAGAATGAATCTGTAGAACGGCCGTCAGATTGTCGAGTGATAGCAGTCATGCAGACAGACGAACAGAAGATCGGGTGCGACAAACCCTGCTAGGCTCCAGCAGCGGGCCGTTGTCCTGTCCCATGTGTCGTCACGTCAGAGTCCGTCAGTCGAGCGCCGAGCGCGGGCGCGAGAGCAGACGGGCGGCGCCACCACCGCCGCGCCCCACCTGCTGACTCTGGCGCTGGGCGCGCGCCATCAGCGCCGACGCCTCGTGCATCTTGCTGCAGGCGTCCAGCTTGTTAATCTCCATGTCGCGCAGCGTGACCAGCAGCTGCTCCTCCAGACAGCGCATCTGTGGTGACGACGTCTCCGCGCCCTGCACACAGCGGCATCGATAGAGGGCGCTCAGCTGCTCGTCGAGACGGACCACCGCCACGACCGAGGGGTGGGGCGCAACGATAAACCTGGTCGATCGGCTACCCTGGCACCATACTGGCCATGCATTCTGTACATAACAAATAGCACAGCCCTGCTACATGTTCTGGGTGAAACGCACATAACCGACTGTCTACTGCTCTAGCTGGGAGTGGGCCTCACCTGGCGTTGCAGCTGCTGGATCTGCTGCTCCAGCTGGGAGTGAGCCTCACCTGTTGCCGCGGCTGCTGGATCTGCCGCTTCAGCTGGGAGAGAGCCTTACCTGTTGCCGCGCCTGCTGGATCTGCCGCTCCAGCTGGGAGCGAGCCTCACCTGATGCCGCAGCTGCTGGATCTGCTGCGCCAGCTGGGAGCGAGCCTCACCTGATGCCGCAGCTGCTGGATCTGCTGTTCCAGCTGGCCGTGAGCCTCACCTGTTGCCGCAGCTGCTGGATCTGCTGCTCCAGCTGGCAGTGAGCTGCCTCCTGTTTCCCGATGGCCTGCCGTATCTCGCTGACCTCATTCAGCAGACGCAGTTCGGTCTCTGACGTGGCCACCTGGCGGACGGCGCGGGGCGGTATCCCGTCAGAGTCCAGCAGTGCCGGCGAAGACGTCCCGCGCAAGGCCGCGCCACCACCAGCCGGGCAGGGCGGCCACCACCCCAGCCGACGGATAAGCCACGCCTGCTCGATCAGCAGAACTGCACAGCACTGAGCCATCGCGCTCCGTCCGAGAGCGGTGTCGAACAGGCTGGCCGCCGTCGCGGGGCTCCGCTCAGACCTCACCAGCCGGACTGGTGCTGATGCCCAGCACAGCCGGCCGGCGTGTGAGTGGTGTCGGCCTGGGCGGCTCACCTTCTGGCCGTCCATCGAGTCGGCGACGCTGGAGTAGTCCTGGTCGAGACGCGCCAGGATCGGGTTCAGCACCTCCAGCCGGCCGCGCAGCTGCTCCAACTGCCGCTGCAGCCGGACTGTCTCCTCCTGGCTGTCCGCCGACTGGGCGGCAATCGTCACCAGTCACACGCCAGCCAAGGGCGGTGCACAGTGGACCGTGCATAGCTCCCTCGCGTCCAAACCAGAACCACGCACACCTAGCCGCTTCGATCACCTCAGTCTAAGAAGGAAACCTGTGGTTTGCATGTTCAAAACATTGGTCATCTTTGCCTGTGGAGACGTCTGAGTACGTCTGTTCAGTACGTCTGAGTTAAAAGTGTTCCATACCTAAAATACTCCAAATAATCTCCAGCAACAGCAAATGGGCCAAGACGGTTCAGGACGCCTTGGTAGGCAAAGTAACTCTGTAAGTATGCGTTGCGGTGTTTACTAACAACACCCGTAAGCACCTGTAGTCGTCCGGTAGACAGTGCGACCTGGTCTGCGGCGGGCAGGCACGTCTCGCCGCGTCCCCATCCCTCCAGCTCGTACCTGGTCTGCGGCGGGCAGGCACGTCTCGCCGCGTCCCCATCCCTCCAACCCGTACCTGGTCTGCGGCGGGCAGGCACGCCTCGCCGCGTCCCCGTCCCTCCAACCCGTACCTGGTCTGCGGCGGCAGGCACGTCTCGCCGCGTCCCCGTCCCTCCAGCTCGTACCTGGTCTGCGGCGGGCAGGGACGTCTCGCCGCGTCCCCGTCCCTCCAACCCGTACCTGGTCTGCGGCGGCAGGCACGTCTCGCTGCGTCCTCGTCCCTCCAGCTCGTACCCGGTCTGCGGCGGCAGGCACGTCTCGCCGCGTTCCCGTCCCTCCAGCTCGTACCTGGTCTGCGGCGGGCAGGCACGTCTCGCCGCGTCCCCGTCCCTCCAGCTCGTACCTGGTCTGCGGCGGGCAGGGACGTCTCGCTGCGTCCCCGTCCCTCCAGCTCCTGCTTGCGTGTGCTGAGCAGCTGCTTCTTCCTGCGCAGGGTCGCCTTAAGCTGCTGGATGGAGTCGCCGCTGGAGCTGGTGAAGGCGCTGTTGGCCTGCTCGGAGCCGGCGCTGGCGCTGGCGCCGCCCGCCTCCGAGCCGGGCACGGTGGGCGCCGAGTCCCAACTGTGCTCCGACGCGGGCGGCGACATCGCTCGCGCCGACGGCGGCTGCGGCGACCGCTCCTCCGTCTTCTCGGCCAGAGCGCTGACGTCGAGCCGCGACAGGTCACTGGGCTCCTCGTGGGCCGACGAGGCGGCGGCGTGACGCAGCACCTCCGGGCTCGGCTGGCTCCCGGAGAGGCCGGCCAGCAGCCGTGCCGACAGGCTCGTCTCCTGGCCGGACCGGTCGCCGGCCGACAGCGAGCGCTGCAGACGGGCACCGGCCGGTCAGTCGCCGGCCGCCCAAGGCCAGTCGCTGACGGGACGCGCCCGCCGCACTCAACGGCACATGTAGTGACCAACCTGCACATAAACGCCACAGCCCAACAAAAATGCTCGTGAAACGAGGGAAAACGCGGGTGTGGGGCGTGAGCCTCGTGAGCCATTCGCTCTGTACGCAGACGGCGCCAGACTCAGCCCACTCGACAGATCGAGTGGGCTGAAGAATCGCCAAGCTGATCCCAGAAGTAGGAATCAGTGGTTAACACATAAAAGCGGCAGTCTCGTCTCGCATGGTACCGAGGACTGCTGGGCAAGGCCCCTGACGTTCCGTTCCAGGTCCTCGATCTGCTGGTTCTTGTCGGACAGCAGCCGCTCCACAAACTCAGGCAGGTTGTTCTCCCGCAGCTGGGCCAGCAGTTCCTGATACTGGAGCTGCAACACAGCATACGACCCGTCACCAAAAAGCCCGGGAACGAGCCGCCCGCTCTCGACCAAGCCGGTTAGGTTTCGCACCACACCTAGACCCCCAACAAGGAGGCCTTGCCGGTACCGGCACCTACACAGTCCGTCTTACAACGGACCCCTATGGTGACTGAGGGGAGAGCCAGCGCCACGCCTCCATCGCCTGACGCTGGCGCAGCCGTCCGTCGCCGCCGCCGCCGGCGCCAGGTCCACGTACGTCGGTGGTGCTGCCGACCGGCGAGCGGCGGATCGTGTCCAGCATGAAGCGGCGCCGCTGCTCGGCGTCCAGACTCCAGGCGCGCTGGTCAGCCACGCTCGCCACCGCGCGCAGCCGGTTGGTCATCTTGACGGCGTGGTGGTCACCATATTCGTTCCCGTCGCCCGACGTCAGGCTGGTGGAGGCCACGCGCGCCATGTACAGGCGCCGCTCGTCGCCGCTCAGGCCCCAGGCGCGCGGGTCTGACACCGAACTCGGGTTGCGCAGCGCCAGCAGGTGCAGTGACGGCGCCGCCGGCACCTCCGCAGGCGGAGACGGGGGTTCCGGCATTCTGATCGCCTGGCGCGACGGCTCACTGGAGCGATGAGGTCTACCCCGCCAGCCCGGGTCTGAACAACGCTGAGCACGTCCGGAAAACAATCATAACTGCATGTAACGGTGCTGACTAGATACAATTTAGGCTTAAACGACAAATTTCATTCAGCTGGTTGAGAAAAGCGCTGCAACTTTGGTTACGGGTACGGAATACGAAATGTCATGACCTCGCCGCCTTGCGGAATTCAAAAGCCGAGCAATTTGAAAGACACGTGCCCAATGAAAACCGACGTAGCTTTCTCGTGCCTATGTCTGTGGATACTTCTTCGTCAAGTTTCAAGAAACATGTTTTGAAGCAATGAAAAAGAAAAAGCATTGATTGTAACAATACTCTCAATCCCTCATCAATTACTATCGCCCGAGGACAAAGACAAGTCTACGCTGTTCTTGTTTATGTGCCAGGTATAACTGCTGAAAACCGCAGTCCAAGTTTTAAAACGTTTGATTCTGACTTCAAAATATTTTGTTGAGCTGACGACCAGCAATATGCCGCGAGGAAATGATTAAACAACGTTGTAGTGCCAAACAACGGTTGTGTTAACGGCATTTAATTCATTTGTCATTAGTACTACAACGTCGTGTAACCAGTGCCTCCTGACACAATGAATGACGCAAGCCTAACAAAAGCCCTTTGAAATCGTAGTGCAGAAAACCGGGAGCGGAAAGTCCTCCTTTCTTATACAAAGTTTGATTCCTGTTCAAGCAACACATCTAGCGATAAGCTAGCAGTGTATTATCTGCACTGCTTATATTGTGGTTTGTACAGCTGGTGCCATCAAAAAAGTTTGCATGACTTCTGTCATCACAACCAAACGCGACCATGACAGGCCAGACAATGTGGCAACAATCTTGGCTGCAGTCAGCACAGGCCGAACCTCAAAGACAGGTTCACATCATACCTCGTCCTTATCGACAGGTACCCATGACCATGGTGAATGACCCGAGCAGCCCCCTTCCCAGCCGATAGCTGTGGGCTGTTCGCTCCCAAGCTGGTGATGAGCGGTAATAAAGCGGCAGGGTCATCATGAGAAAGACCGTGTAGATGACGGCTGTGACCTTTCGGTGGCTTGGATACAGTCTGCAGTCCGCCTGCATCTCGTCTACAGTGCCGGCTAGCCGTGGGGGGCGACCAACACCGTATTCACGCACGCTGCGTGATGGTTGTTCTGCTCGGTTCTGTACGCTCAGTACTGTTCTGCAGCCAGTGTGGGTCCTCTGGGTTGTGTCTCATCTAATACACCAGGGCCACGACCTGTCGGCATGGTTCTGTACCCGTTCCGCCGAGCTCCCCAGTTCACAACGCGCCAGGTGTGAGCTCTGACACTCGACACTCCGTGGCAGAGAGTCTGTGCCGGCCTCACCTGCAGGGCGCGGTGTCTGGCCTGCAGGGAGCGCAGCTCGGCCGCCTCGCGTGGAGAGCCGGCCGGCGGTGCTCTCTCCTGGTCCCGGCCCAGCCGCGCCAGCTCCGACTCCCGCGCAATCAGCTTACGGCGCGTCTCGTCCAGCTGACAGGTCAGGTCAGCCAGCTGCAGAGGTCACCGAGGCACATCACACACCGGAGCAGGGGGTCAAACGTCCCCAATGGGGGTCACCGACAGGTCAGGTAGGCCAGCTGCAGAGGTCACACCCGTACGCCACGCCATGAAGCAGACGGCGACCTGTTCCAAAAGCGACAGCAGGCCAACTGACGGGTCACGTGTAGGACCTAAATATACTGTAGCGAGGCCGGCTCTCGTGTGCGCACCAGAGGACGCCTGAACAGAAGCTGCGTGAGGACAGTTTCCGCAGCCGAGAACGCCAATGACAGACAAATTATTAAAGGCACTCGGCATGTTCAGACTGTATTTCTCCGTCCTACTGCTACACTCGGTCCAGACCCCGCCACCTCTGTCGGTCTCCCACCTGTTTCTCCTTGGCGCGCATTAGTTTGGCGGCGGCGTCCAGCTCTGCCTGCAGGTAGGCCAGCCGACCGCGCCACTCCGTCTCCGGTTCGGTGCCGACCTCAGCCGCCAGGCGGCTCTGCTGCAGCCGTGCCCGCAGTGCCGACTGCTGCAGCAGCTGCTCCGTCAGCTGCTTCTGCAGCACCTCCCGCTCGACCAGCAGGTCCTGCGCCGCCGGGAACGCGTCCATTAACAAACCAAAGTTGTGATTAACACATCAGTTTATCTGAACAATCAGCTATTCGTCACGTTCAGCTGCATCCAACAGACACACATATGACCTAACGGACCCGCTGGTCGGCCTGGCAGCATCTCATGACTGGCCTGCTGGCCAGCCTGACAGCATCTCATGACTGACCTGCTCGCCAGCCTGACAGCATCTCATGACTGACCTGCTGGCCAGCCTGACAGCATCTCATGACTGACCTGCTGGCCAGCCTGACAGCATTTCATGACTGGCCTGCTGGACAGCCTGACAGCATCTCATGACTGACCTGCTGGCCGGCCTGACAGCATCTCATGACTGACCTGCTGGCCGGCCTGACAGCATCTCATGACTGACCCACTGGCCGGCCTGACAGCATCTCATGACTGACCTGCTGGCCGACCTGACAGCATCTCATGACTGATCTGCTGGCCAGCCTGACAGCATCTCATGACTGACCTGCTGGCCGACCTGACAGCACCTCATGACTGGCCTGCTGGCCGGCCTGACAGCACCTCATGACTGGCCTGCTGGCCAGCCTGACAGCATCTCATGACTGACCTGCTGGCCGGCCCGACAACGGCTCAGCTCTGCCTCCAGCTGTCTGGTGCGGGCCAGGGCCGCCTCCTCCACGGACACCAGACGGTCTAGCTGACGCCGCAGCCGTCCCAGCTCGTCACCGGTCGGCGCGCTGCAGAATAGGGAACGCCGCCATCAACACAACGCCACAGAACAGGGGGCGCCGTCGTCAGCACAACGCCACAGAACAGGGAGCACCGTCGCCAGCACAACGCTAGAGCTCATGGTGGCGGCATAGCCTGACGGTTGACGATATCTACTAACTTGACATAGCTTGAATATTGCCATAATTGAGAGCATCTAATGACTTGCCCCTTATCAGCATGTTGCCACCTTTGGAGCCAACAGGACCAACGGCCTTTCCCATCCACCATCACAACTTAGCCTTGAAACATCAACGACATCTAACACTGTCCCGAAGATAATGACGTTCTCTTGATAGCCATCGACTCCCTCAGACTTGAAAGGTCAGAAAACACAAAAGGCACACCAGCAACCGGTGACATGCCAGTCACACCAGTCAGCCACATCACCAAGTCACACCAGCCAAACTAGCCACTGATGCACCCTAAAGACCGACTCCGGACGGCACACAATCACGTCATGAGGAGGCGTCGCCAGCTACCAACACCAACCGCCAACAAGCGTCACTGCCCTTCCCACTGGCACATGAGCGCACGCCCCGAGTCGGACAATGCGCAACACAATGAAACCCACACACGAGATACACGACACCGCTGGCTGGATAGCTGATCGGTACAAGTGTCAAAGGTCGGCGGTAAGATGTGCCGCTCACCGCGTGAGATCTCTCTGGGATCCTGCCGGTGAGAGGGACTCGACGGCCGAGCAGAAGCTGTTCTCCAGCGTCTCCACGCGCTCCTCCACATGCGTCCCCATCTGCAGGATCTGCCGGTGACAAAACATGTCAAAATGCCAACATGTCAAGCGTCAAACGCCAACGACATGTATAATGTCAAATCACCACATCACGCCTACTCTTCTCGCCAGACCACGATTCGTGAGGACGGATATGTTCCATGATCGTTCACACAAACACACGACGAGCAAGGACAACATTAGGTCACATAACCACACAACGAGCAAGGACAACATTAGGTCACATAACCACACAACGAGCAAGGACAACATTAGGTCGCACAACTACAAAACGAGCACAGGTGACATTAGCACGGTCGGCGGGTATCATTTGGTCACCGCGACGTTAGGGTGCATACACATCTAGCCCCCACGTTCTGGAGGCGACATGAACGTGTGTAAATGAACGCATTACACCATTGTAGGCCAACGTAGGCATGCCATGGTCATGATGCGCACCTTCACAGCCAGCGCTATGTAATAAAGACGATGGCATGTGGACGCCTTACCTTCTGCGATACAATCAGAATGTCAGCTGCACAATCAGCTGTCAGCTGTAGCTGTCAGCAGCATATGAAACAGACAGCACATGCATATAGCAAGTATCTCGACTGAAAGGATAGAATCCGCCTACCTCTTCATTCCTGGGCACGGGATGCCAAGCAAGAACCTCGGTAATCGTCTTAAAAACGGTGGACAATTCTCCCCATCATAGCGGGCCTGCAGCACGCTGGTGGCACGCCGGGGAGCCCCTCGTCCCTGACTGGTCCCTCACCTGGTCCCTCAGCTCCTGCAGCAGGGACGGGCAGACCGAGAGTGTGGTGTCGTCGCTCTCCGCCGTGGTGTTGAGGGCGGCTGTTGGCGGTGGCGCGGCGCCGGCCGCCGACGGCTGTCCCGGCCGCGCAGCAGCCGAGCAGCTGCAGCTAGCCAGCTGCCGACGCAGGAGCAGCGGATCAGACACATTTCTGGACAACACACGGCGCTGTGCCTGTCTCCGTGTCTGTATCACAGTGCATCGGTTTTCGTGAAGGCCTGAAAGTGTGCCTGCATTTGCAGTTCCCGACACCAGTTTCTGCAGCTATAGTTCTTGCCGCGGCTGTAGGAGCACGTGCAGCACAGCACCAAGTACAGCCGCAGGAACACGCGCAGCTATACCTATTCCTGCAGCTGTCTCACAGCTGTTTCTGCGCTTGATGGACAGTGAACACGTTCCTCCAACCGTTTCCCGCAGTATCTGCCTCTTCGGCCATCTGATGACGTTCCCACCCCGGCAGGTGTCTGACACACGTGTTTCGGCCGCGCTCCCCTCTGACGGGCTATACTTGCTTCTGAGGCTGTCATACAGCACGGCCGTGTATGCAGCTGTCTGACGGTGCGCCGGTGTCAGCAGCTGTCTGACAGTATGCCGATCTCAGTCGCTGTCTGACAGTGAGCTGTCTCAGCTGCTGTCTGACAGTGCGCCGATCTCAGCAGCTGTGACAGTGCGCCGGTCTCAGCAGCTGTCAGACAGTGCGCCGGTCTCAGTCGCTGTCTGACAGTGCGCCGGTCTCAGCCGCTGTCCGACAGTGAGCTGTCTCTGCAGCTGTTTGATGTACGCTTCTCTCAGCAGCCGTCCGCCCTCTGTTTATGAAGCTGACTGCATGTGTGCCTGTTCTTCCATCTATCTAGATGGTTTTGCAGCCGTCTGAGTGTACGTCCTACTGGCGCGGCTGTCTGACAGCGGTCCGTGCGTACCTGTTTCCGCAGCTGTCTGCCCGTGTCTACCTGTTTCTGCAGTTGCCTGCCCGTGTGTACCTGTTCCTGTAGCTGCCTGCATGTGTACCCGTTTCTGTCAGCTGCTTGCCAGTGTGCACCTGTTTCTCCAGCTGCCTGCCCGTGTGTACCTGTTTCTGTAGCTGCCTGCATGTGTACCCGTTTCTGCCAGCTGCTTGCCAGTGTGTACCTGTTTCTGCAGCTGCCTGCCCGTGTGTACCTGTTTCTGCAGCTGCCTGCCCGTGTGTACCTGTTTCTGTAGCTGCCTGCATGTGTACCCGTTTCTGCCAGCTGCTTGCCCGTGTGTACATGTTTCCGCAGCTGTCTGCCCGTGTGTACCTGCTTCTGCAGCTGCCTGCCCGTGTGTACCTGTTTCTGCAGCTGCCTGCCCGTGTGTACCTGTTTCTGTAGCTGCCTGCATGTGTACCCGTTTCTGCCAGCTGCTTGCCCGTGTGTACATGTTTCCGCAGCTGTCTGCCCGTGTGTACCTGTTTCTGCAGCTGCCTGCGAGTGTGTACCTGTTTCTGCAGTTGTCTGCCCGTGTGTACCTGTTTCTGCAGCTGCCTGCGAGTATGTACTTGCTTCTGCAGCTGCCTGCCCGTGTGTTCCTGTTTCTGCAGCTACCTGCATGTGTGTACATGTTTCTGCAGCTGCCTGACCGTGTGTACCTGTTTCTGCAGCTGCCTGCCTGTGTGTGCCTGTTTCTGCAGCTGCCTGCGAGTGTGTACATGTTTCTGCAGCTGCCTGCCCGTGTGCTCTTGTTTCTGCAACTGCCCGCATGTGTATACCCGTTTCTGCCAGCTGCTTGCCAGCGTGTACCTGTTTCTGCAGCTGTCCGTTGGCGGCCGTCAGTCGGAGCAGCTCTGCCCGCAGCCGATCCAGTCCGGCCTGCTCGCCGGACTGGCCCAGCTCGTCCAGGTGAGACTCCAGCGAACGGATGATGTCCCGTAGGTCGTATATCTGGGACAACGGGGCCAGCACGTCAGCTGGCTGAAGAACAAAGGACACGTCAGCTGGCGAACACCGCACACCAACGGCAGCCGCGCCGGGCAGCGGTCCGAGAGCCGGCAACAGACCGGAATCGCTGCACACGCGTCATGCATTTGTCTTAGTACATTGTCATGACTGTACTACATTTACTGTACGAATCCAGATTCTAGATTTGACCTTCAGTAACATCTGGGAGTCGTTAAGTTCGCATTCGCCACAGCAATCAACAGCTGCAGCTGCCAACAATATGCACGCATATAATGCAGTCCACTTCATCTCGATCCACGCTGCATCAGACAATCACCCACGTCTGCCGAGCCCGTCAGCTGGCCAGCAAGCTCCAGCTCTCCCACCTTGTCGACGGCCGCCTTCAGCTCGTCGCGCAGCCCGGCCCGCTCGTGCTCCGACTCCTGGGCGGCCGACAGCAGCTCGCTGTTTTGCACCTCCACGCTCTCCAGCTGCCGGTCAGAAAAGCATACACCGGCTCGGCCTCGCTGTCAGCCCACTGGTGTCGCACCAGATCGCACGGGCCAGCCGTGGACCAGCAGCGGACACACGGCGGCTCGGCCTCGCTGCCCGCCCACTGGTGTCGCACCAGATCGCACGGGCCAGCCGTGGACCAGCAGCGGACACACGGCGGCTCGGTCTCGCTGCCCGCCCGCTGCTCGGCATCGCGTAATCCACGCCGCTCGAGATGGCAGCCGCTGCCGCAGTAGTATGTCAAACCAACAACTACGCATTACCCTGATCCTTTCACAGGCCTGACCACTCAAGTCAGCCGTGACAGCCACAACAGCCGCGCCCAGAGGGGGGGGGGGGGGGGGGGGCGGACGTCACCCTCCCGGAGCGGGCCGGCCGCGCCGCGCACCGCCCATCTTCCTCCGGCGGCTAACCCAGCCGTCCGGCCCCAGCTCAGGCGCGAGCCGCGACGTCCCTCTGACACACCTGGCGACGCCGGATGGCCTGCTCGTCCCGCTCGCGCTCGCGCTCGGCCACCAGCTGGACGAGGCGCGCCTGCTCGCGGCCGAACTCGTCTCGCTCGGCCTCGCGCTCGGCCGTCAGCTCGTCCAGGAAGGCGCGGCCAGCGCGCAGCTGCTTGTCGGCGGCCGCCATCTGAGCGGCGCCAGGAGAACGGAGGTCAGTCGCACGGCACCGACGACAAGGAGCCAAGGAGCCGGCCGCGCTGTCACGTGAAGTGCTGACTGGCAGTGATTGGTTGCAAAGAAGGTGGGCAGATAACAAATATCTTGCCCACAGACGAGTGAGACGATAGGACATTACACTGCACGGGAATCATGGGCGACAACGAACCATGATGTGACACCCGCATGGCCGTCATGCTGCAGGAAAAGGTGCAGAAAGCACGCCCACAAAAAGTTCAGCTCTCTCGTGGCGTCATTTCGTGCTCATTCGCCGACCTACGTCCACATGCTACTGCTCCCCCCCCCCCCCCTTCTCCCTCGTCCATGTCAGTCCGTCTGACCTGCTGCTTGATGTCATCCACCTCGCGGTTGCACTCGGCGACCATCTGATCGCTCTGCGCCGTCAGCTCGGAGAGCAGCGCCTCCAACTGGTGCACCCGGCTCAGCAGCAGGCGGCTGTCGTCGGCATCGGCCGGCGAGGTCAGCAGTGCCTCCGCTGCCGACGTGGGGTCAGGCCCGTGTCACGGGGTCAAATGGTGTCACGGTGTCAGGTTGTGTCACGAGGTCAGGCCGGTGTCACGGGGTCGGGCTGGTGTCGCGGGGTCGGGCCGGTGTCACGAGGTCAGGCCGGTGATGTAGGGTCAGGCGGTGTCACGGGGTCAAATGGTGTCACGGTGTCAGGTGGTGTCACGAGATCCGGCCGGTGACATAGGGTCAGGCGGTGTCACGGGGTCGGGCTGGGGTGGGGCCGGAGCCGAGGCACAGGCCGGTGTCACGGGACAGGCCGATGTCACGGAGCACGCGCACACGCAGGCCCACACCAGACCGGGACGGAGCTGGCGCGCGGTACGGTTTCGCCAACGTCAGGGAGCGACTGGCCAACACAGCACCGCCAAACAGTAGGATACACATCAGCGTAGCCCAGCAGCGGGCACCGGTCCCTCACCGGCGTCCCTGATGTGCTGCAGCGTGACCTCGGGCGGCAGCGGCTGGGCGGGCGGCGCCTGACCCGGCGGCCGGCTCTCGCCCAGCGCCTCGCGCTCTTCGCCGGCCTCCAGCCGCTCCTGGAGGGCGGCAGCCGCCTGGCGCGCCGCCAGCAGCTCGGCCGCCTGACCGTCCAGCCGGCGCTGCAGCTCGGCGGCGCGGTGCTCGGCGCGGCGCGCGCGCTCCGGCTCGCCGCCGCCGGCCGCCGCCGCCTGCAGGCGCGCCGCCGCCTCGCGCACGCACTGCTGCACGCGCGGCAGCTGGCGGCCGCGCTCGGCCCAGAGCACCGGCCCCTCGTCAGGCGCCAGCGCCTCCAGCACCATGCGGTCGGTTGCCTCGGCCTCCGGGTCAGCGCTGCGGCCGGGCGGCGGCGCCGGCCGGTACAGCCGCTCGGCCGTCTGGTAGTACTGGCACAGCACGCGCACCAGCCCGCCCAGCTGCTGGATCTGCTCACTCTGCTCCTCACTGCAGAGCGACGATTAGTGATTGGTTGCGCTGGATGGCGACCGTGCACAATTTCCGTTACTAGAGCTTTGTTTGGGTCCGGGTCCGCATTGCTGCCGTGCTTGCTACTACAATCGGGGGTGTGAGACACACACAGTTGGGCTCCAAGTGAGTTCAACAACGTAAGAAAAGGCTTTACCTGCGCAAGTTCGTAGAAGAGCGGCTTTTGAAAAAAATCACCAACTGGACGAATGAACGTCTGCTTGGACGCCTGCTTTTGTTTGCATGTCCCACACAAATCAGCTTTGGAAATCTACAGCAGATCGAGGCCAGGGGTACCAAACACCGGCCAAAAGCGTACCACCTCCCTGCCGCCTAGGGACAGCCACTGCCGCACGACATCACGCCTCTCCCGCCGGCCTCCGCGGCGAGCCACGGGCGTCGTTTGCAGCGCCTCCTCCCCAGCTAAAGCCTCGCCGCCCGGCCGGCTGACACCTACCG
Source organism: Pollicipes pollicipes (assembly GCF_011947565.3). Lineage (NCBI taxonomy): Eukaryota > Metazoa > Arthropoda > Thecostraca > Pollicipedomorpha > Pollicipedidae > Pollicipes > Pollicipes pollicipes. The sequence continues at coordinate 37,999,943 of NW_023596461.1, read as the reverse complement.
GTCGCGGTGCAGCAGCTCCAGCTCCTCGCGCGCCACCTCGATGGTGGCGCCTTCGTCGGCCGGCCCCAGGTGGCTCTGCAGTCGCTGCCGGGTCTGGTCCAGCTGTCCGCGCCACACGCACCCGTCACACACGGCCGGGCGAGTGGCGTGTCGGGCACCCGACACGGCTGCCCTCCCCCGTTGCTGGGAGCGGGGCCGCGTGTAATGGGCCTCCGTCCGAGACCAATCTGGACCAAGCGGTCGGAAGCATGTACAACACGGGATTGTTGTTGAGTACATTTTTTGTGAGGTTCCTTTCCACCCGCATTTGCGTGTCACGGGTCACTTTCCACCGTGCCCACTGCCACGCTGTCGCGCCGATATCGCCTGATGCGATGAACAGATTACGTCACAACATGCTTCCGAACTACCAGAATTATCAGAAGCTGCCCGCACCCAATAAGTTCACGATTACGAACACTGCAATGATGTTCCAATCACGTTTCTAAATTTGGCAGCAATGTGAAAAATAGCGAGGAAAGGTAAGACAGTTCCAGGACTCCACTGCAAACGCTTTGGAGGGCGAAGCAGGAGGCAACACCACAGCTTAAAGGCATCAGGGCATGATTACGACTGACAGCTCGCGGTTTTGATAATTGTGTTTTTACTGAATATGCGGTACACAAATAAATATAAGCCCTGATATCTGTATTCACTGACGACCAATTACAGTACCAAAACCGAGCATCTACCGACACTGAGACGCACTACAAACGGCGCATGCGCTCACCAGGCAGCAGAACATGCGGCGATACCAACAGAACAAAAAATGAAGCCGAACATAACAAACCAACACAAAAACAGTGGCACACAAACATTCAAATGAAAATATGACGCGGTTGCTATTCATTGCGAGGAAAGCTCTTGTCATCAGCCCAGCGGCCAGGGCCGGTTGGTAATCTGAAGTACAGGGCAGCGGACTGCCGAGGAGTAGCTGGCAATCTACAGAGCAAACCGTCCAAGCATACCACAGCCCCAGCGCAAGCAGGAGCCGGGGTCGCGTGCAGAGGACCAGCGCGGGTGCAGGGCTCCGCCACACCAGCGCCGGCGGCACGAGCCGGGTCCGCCCCCGTCCGCGCCGTCACAGCTGACGGGCGGACGGAGGAGGTCGGCGTCAGCGGCGGCACCGGCGGCCGGTGCACCGCCTCCCGACCGGCGGACGGAGCAGGTCGGCGCCGGCCTCCTCCCAGCCGTGCAGCGTCGACAACCGGAGCCCTTCCACCGGCCCAGCCAGCCGCCGACGCCAAAGCAAGGGGACAGCGCCGGCCGCGACACCAGAGCGAGGGGGAGAGCGCCGGCCGCCGACACCAGAGCGAGGGGGAGAGCGCCGGCCGCCGACACCAGAGCGAGGGGGAGAGCGCCGGCCGCCGACGCCAGAGCGAGGGGGAGAGCGCCGGCCGCCGACACCAGAGCGAGGGGAGAGCGCCGGCCGCCGACAAACCTGGCGGATCTGCAGCCGCAACCCGTCCAGCTCCAGAGACAAACCCTCGCCGAAGTGGCTACAGTCGAGAAGGTCGCTACCGAGCCGCTCCTGGAGCGACTCCAGCTCCTCGGTTAGGGTCTCCTAAGGAGCGGCGGGCCCGGCGGTTAGTGAGCGCATGCGAGCGGCTGAGCGGATGGGGGTGGGGGACTGCCCGGGTGCGGACGAAGCCCGGCCCTCTCCCACGTTCGTCGCGCGGACAGCGGGCAGGCCTCGGCCCCTATGACGGCGGCCAGCCGGCTGGCGGCCAGGACAGCGCATCAGGAGACGCGGACCGCTTCAGCTCACAAATACGCGGGGACTGCCGCGCGTCCCGGGGAAGGGCTCCGCATCGGCTAGTCGTGTGGGTGCTGAGTCCATTTGACTCCCGGGATCACGGCAGGGTGATGTGAGTTCATCACATGCGTTGGCATGCTGAGAACCTCCGGGCGCTGCTGATGCAGTTGACGGGAATGAGAGTGCAAATGAGTTGTGCGTGAGCAAGCGGAGAGTTGTGCGTGAGGCACAGCGGTTAGTGTCGGGAGACGTCCAGCGAATGCAAAGGCTTTAGTAAGCGCTACATTCAAATCATACCAACCAATTCAAAAACATTTGTTAGTCTAGAAACAGTGTTGAAAACGCTCTCCGTCTACTTGTTGACCGGTATGGAATCCTTCAATTCATACAATGACGACAAAGACATTGATGTGGGTAAGATTCCAGATTTAACCCCAATTCACCGGTCGAATGATTCTGCCGTATGAATGCTACAATGATTATCCACACCGGCATAACAGAGCGAGAGACCGCACCGATCACATGCACGGCACGGTATCCACGCCAGGGGAAAACGCCCACAGCCCGCGGACGGCCGCTAGCAGGGTCATACAGCCGCCTTAGGACTACTAACACCACATCACATCAGTACGGTACGCCATCACATCGGCACAGTACCACATCACATCAGCACAGTACGTCGAACATCACATCAGCACAGTACGTCGAACATCACATCAGCACAGTACGTCGAACATCACATCAGCACAGTACGTCGAACATCACATCAGCACAGTACGTCGCATCACACCACACCAGCACAGTACGTCGAACATCACACCACAGCACAGTACGTCGCATCACACCACACCAGCACAGTACGTCGCATCACACCACACCAGCACAGTACGTCGAACATCACATCAGCACAGTACGTTGCATCACACCACACCAGCACAACACGTCGCATCACATCACATGACCCGGCAAGGGAGCCGGCCGGCAGTCACCCAGCCGCCCCGCCCCTGTGTCGGCGCGCCGGTGACACACGGTTAGTGGAGCGGGCAGTCTGCTGCCGTGAGTACCGTTCGACGGACGCCACGCCGCCGCATGCCGCGCCATTTACAGCGGCCCGTCTGGCGCGCGGCCGCGCTCACGGCCGCGGCTCCTCCGACCGGACCTGCGGCGGCCGTACCTGCAGGTGGCGCTCGCGGCGCGCGGCCGCCTCCAGCTGCAGGCGGAGCTCGCGCTGCTGACGCTCGTGGCGCGCCTCCAGCGCCCGCAGTTCCGCCTGATGGGCCGCCTCCAGCTCCGCCAGGGCGGCGCCACTGTCGCACTGCAGGGCGGCGCGCAGCTGCGCCACAGAGCTGGCCGTCTCCTCGTCCAGACTGACCCCGGCGAGAACAGCCTGCGGCGGGTCATGGTCACGGGGAGGTCAGGCAGACACATTAGGACCATGGGAGATCATACTGACCCCGGTGAGAACAGCCTGCGGCGGGTCCGGGTCACGGGAGGTCAGACGACCAGTCCTGGCCATGGGAGGTCCCACTGACCCCACCAGCGTAGCCAGCCGCGTGGATCACGGCCCCATCCGGGCCACGGTAGGTCGGGCCGTCGGGATCACAGATCAGAATCACCGCGAAGACAGCGGACGATCGCGCCTGTGACGTCACACCTCCGGGAGGGGACAACAGCACGGTCTGGAGAGGAGCTTCCTGAGAGGCTGCGCCGCGACGCCCAGACTGAGGCCACCGGACCAAGCAGTCAGCAGCAGCGCGCGCATGACGGCCGCAGAGTGCGGCCCGAAGTTCGGACGACGGCGAGACCAGGCCCGCGGCACCGACGTCCCCGCACGCGCCAGGTGGCGGCCTGCTGCCAGAGCATGTGTGCAGCGTCACAACGCCCAGCCGGCCAGCGCTCCCGCCCTCCACCTGGCCGACGCGCGCCAACGTCCGGACAGCCACCGCGCCGTATCGTCTGGGTGACGACCACTGACTGGCGGCGGTGTGCCGACTTCCTGCTGACGGGTTGAGGAAACACACGGAGACTTGACACGCTCCCGGGCGGCCGGTTGAATACCCTTCGCCCGGGTGGGGGATCAATCTGACTCCCCTGAGACCTCAAAAAGTAAAAGGTAGAGGCACCAAGTTCACAGGGTGGGTTGGTCTGTATATCAACTCACTACGGCCAAAGTTTAAAGTCCATAGATGACGACCTTCGGGTCAAAAAAGCTAACATGGTCAAACTCAAGACTGGTGTCAAAAGTTCCGAAGACCTCTTCACGCAACCACGTTGAACCTCAATACCTGTTCTAGGCAAGACGTCGCCAGTGTTCATATTATCCCACGGGCTTTTCTGACCTCGAGAAGGAAATGGTGACCAAAACCCAAGATATTTTGTGTTTGTATTTGAACAAGCGTTAAGGATGACTCTAGACGATACGTTCGCTAAGACAAACGTTTAATCTGGGTCATTTAAGGTAAGTGACCTACCATGACCTTTCACATGCGCCCGGGTAGCCTGTTCAATACCCTTCGCTCGGGTGGGGGAGGCCATTTACCCAGAGCTTAGATGCCTGCCCTCAGAAAGAGGTCACCTGTGCTAATTTAAGGCCAGTGACCTTGTTTGATTTTCGAAGGCCACGGTGACCAAAATCATACGAGACTGCTTTGAGCTTTGCATTTGAATACGCGGCAGAAATTACGCCAGACAGTATGTCCATAAAAACACAATATTGGCCCGGGTCAGTTTAGATCAGTGAACTATTCTGACCTTTACAAAGTTCATGGAAGATGTATAATACGGTTCCTGTTATTAATAAATTCGCAATGAGCACAAGAAAACACTCCATACAGCAAGCTCTAGGGTAACAAAAACAGGTTGGGTTTGACCTTGCTCAGGACTTTATACCTGATCCTTGGGCAATGAAATTGGTTAGGACAGTTGTTGTGCTGCCTAAATAACTTTCTCAGAGATGTGTAGCTTCGTCTAACACTCCGTTGTTGCATCAGATTTAACCGTTCTCTAGAAATTGTCTTCGCTGAATCCATGGCCTGACTTCGACCTGTCGTAGGCCAGCGATCTTACAAGGTACATCCAAATTTTTGATAGCAGGCGATCCGCTATTCCCTTGGCTATTGCAATGCAAAATTTTTTAGTTAAAAGTCATTCCGGAAAAATCTTCGGGGGTCAACTTGACCCCCGCCCACCCGAGCGCTTGCTAAGAAGTCCGGGGAGTTCCTGTGCAGTTCTGTGCAGTTCCTGTTGAAATTCGTAATATGCATCAGAAACTACTCCTAATAAAGCAAGCTCTCCAGTAAAGAGGCGTATTGGTTTGACCTCTGTTTAAACTCCCTGCCTGACCCTAGGTCAATACAATATGTCCTAATTTTAAATCCCATTGTTTTATTGCCTGACATACCCTCTCACAGATGGCTTCGTCTGGCACTCCGTTGTCGCATCAGATTGGACGATTCTCTATACACTGCCTTCGCTGACAGCTACCCCACGACTTTGACCTACCATACGTCAGTGACCTTACAAGGTAAATGTAAATTTGTCACCAAGACATTCACAATTCAATTGCCTATAGCTATGCAAATTTTGGCATGGCTACGCTTGCACGTTCAAAAATAACTTTGTAGAAGCGTTCGGGGGGTCAAATTGAGCCCACCGACCCGAACACATCTTAATTCATCGAGGGATCAGGTCAGACCCGCGCAGTACAACGTATACAGGGGGGGGGGAGAGCAGAACGGTACAACCAGCAATAGATGAAAGCACGGACAACTGCCACTGGCAGCACCCGCCTGGACAGGGCACGAGAGGCATCACATAATATCAACCAGGGACCAGAAAACAAGATCGGAGCTGTAGCCAAGGCCGGCATCAACCTGGAAACAGAATGGCTCAGCAATTCGGTCAGTCCAACACAAACGGCGATGGCTGCCAACCACCGCGCGACGAGCCTGCGCTCGCGCCGAAGCGACAGGTGGTCTCCGTGTGGCCAGAGGGGAGTATGCAGACAGGAGACAGACAGGAGAGCATAATCCACCGCAGGCAGACAGACGGACAGAGCACCAGTCAAGCCGACGCCACACCAAGCTCTTCTACCCACTAAGGCCGGCCACGGCCTGTCCGGTGTCCCCATGCAGGAGCGGGGGCGAGGGTCACGCGCCCGCCGCCCGCTCAGCTCACCTGCGCGCTGCAGACGGGTCAGGGCCGCCGGCGGGTGCGACAGACACACCACAGCCTACCCCGGCCCGCGCCCCACTCTGGCTTCGAGGTGTGGTGCGCACCGGCTATACCAAAAGCGACCTACAACCAACTGGTGCATGTGCATTGTGCAAGTCACTCCGTGAGAAACACGAAGCTGATGGAAAAGGCTCGGGAGATTCTGGTCCTCGGAACCAGACGCCTACAGTGCTGTCAGTCCGGCGACCAGACTCTCACCTGTCCCCACACCCACCGGCGGTATCTGTCCTCTGGTGTACCGTGCAGGCAGCTGGTCACTGGCCAGCCAGCAACTGGTCCAGCCCAGCAGTAACTGGCCCATCCCAGCAGCAACTGGCCCCGCCCAGCAGCAACTGGCCCCGCCCAACAGTAACTGGTCCAGCCCATCGCCGCAGCTTCCGATGCACAAACTCCATCTTCCAGCAGCGCGTCTGCCGGCAGCACCGCTCGTCCCATCAGCCGCCTCCAATCATCTCCAGCCCGGCAACCTCCCACCTTCGCCACGAGGCGGCGTCTTCCCACCCGACCGAAGGCCGGCGTCCTCCTAGCCCAGCCCCGGGGAGTCCCTCCCACCACCTGCGGCAGCCACTGCCTGTCGTCGCCGTCCGCCGGCTCACCTTGATCTGGGTCTCGTAGCCGCTTGCCAGCTCCAGCTTCCAGCGGGCCACCTCCTGGTCGCGGCCGATTTCGGCCTCGGCGCTTTGCGCGCGCAGCGCCGCCAGCTCGCGCTCGGCTTGCGCCGCCTCGTCGCGCGCCGCCTGCTGGCGCGCCTCCAGCTGGCGCACGGCGCGCTCCTGCTGGCGCGCGAACCGCTCCATCGAGAGCCGCTGCTGCTCCAGGAACGCCTCCTGGCGGCGGGCGCAGCGCCGCTACAGGGGCCGCGAGAGGGCGCCGGCGACGTGGCGGGCGGGGCGGGGCGGGGCTCCCGGCGCACAGCAGGTGCAGGGGTCCAGAGACGGAAGGGGAAGCCAGAGACGGGCGTGGGTCCTTCGGTTACATTGCCGATACGGCTACTAAAGAAGAAAATTAAAATAGAAGGATAGAGCAAAGCTTCCAGAACTGAGAAGAATAGCAGGAGCACGAAGGGCAGTTGAATAGGTTGGGGCTGAATTTAAAATCAACTGGGCGTCAGTCAGGTACTGAAGCAGTGAGGTGCAGGTCGCATGAGCCTCTCAAATCGCGAGAGATGAGCGGTGTTGTGCGGCACAACATTGGGCACGCCCCGCAATTTGAGAACCCTTCACGGTTTACGCGCTGACTTGGACGACGACCGACAGACACGTGATGGCGTCCGTACCTCGTGAGATCCAGGGTATCGGGAAAATACGCCTGGACGCGGGACACGCAAACGAGAACTGTATACAGATTCCGACCAGACGGAAGACGCGGAGGGGAGAACAACAGACAATGAGGACCAGGTAGCAGACAGACAGACAGTAGATGGTGAGAATGATCGCATCCCGCTATGGCAGTTGCTGCAGGTAACAATACAAATTCTGGCGGATTATTTTTTTTTCGTCTCTCTTTTATCTCCTCCTCGCACTTGAATGAGCCAGGAATTAAGTAAAATGCAAGCAAACTGTCATTACGAGACCTACAAAATGACTTCCCATCGACGACGTATAAAATACCAGGGATGGCAAACCGTGTCACCGCACCGCGTCTGAGCGCAAGTGGAGCGCGTTGGCGCCCATTACCCCGGCTTACGTGAGCTACGGGCGGCCTCATACAGCTGATGCCGTAAGCGGACCCAACAGGCAGCAGCCGCTAACAAGATCCTGCGCTGCTCTCCCCCCCCCCCCCCCCCTCTCAGCCATGGCCACGCAGGTCAAAAGATCGCGAGCAGCGCAAAAACGTGCGGCACATGCTTCTAAATGCCCCAGACGGCCGCCCCCCCCCCCCCCCCCCGACGCGGCCTGGGCCCGCGCGAGCCTACCGCCGCGCCCTCTCGGACCGCAAACCTGGTGATCGCCGCTGGAGCGCCGGTGCCGGCGAGCGCGGTTAGTAGGTTAGTCCGGAGAGCGTTAGTCGGCCACACCGCCCCACACACACGCCAGGCAGCGGGCGGCAGCGGTTAGCGGAGCCAGACGGGGCGTCAGCTGACCGTCGGCACTCGAAGAAGGCGGTGCGCTCTCTGACCGGGCAGACCTGGCGGGGCTTGGCAGACCGGCGCCGTGGCTGTCTGAACGCCGGCCTCGGCCGCCCCGCCAAGCCCCGTGCCCCTACCCAGCAATGTGCAGCGTGCCACGTGCTATGCGCGTCATCACTTTACAGCGCGCCCGCATGCGCACAGCAGCGTGCGTTTGGTCCAAAGGCTAAAACCTAACTTCCATTTTAAAATGTGTGAAGTGTGAATTGCATCGCGTGTGTTGGACACCAGTGAGACGGAAGCTGTTGGCCGCCATTCCGTGAGCTCCACATTTTGAAAATGACACTATTAGCTTGAAACGAGAGGTGTGTGGGTGTGTGTGTGTGTGTGTGTGTCATTGGGGCTTTACGACGCACCCAGTTGCTGAGGCTCTATGGCGTCGCCTGCCTCTCACCCTGGCAGGAAGGGCGGGCACCGCGGGGAAACGAGAGGTGTTTGACGCCCATGGTAGTCATATCCCGCGCGCGTGCGCTGCCTCCCACGAGTGGGCCGAGAGCCCGTGTTGGTCGTCTCCCGCGGTGTTGGCGTGAGTGCGTGAGTCCCACTGCGGGCGGGCCTCCCACGAGTGGGCCGAGAGCCCGTGTTGGTCGTCTCCCGCGGTGTTGGCGTGAGTGCGTGAGTCCCACTGCGGGCGGGCCTCACCTGCTCTGACTGGTTTTTCTTCTTCATCTCGAACGAGAGGTTCTCCAGCTCGGCCAGCAGCATCTGGCGCCGGCCGTCCTCCTCCTCCTCCAGCTGCGTCGTCGCAGGCCGGGCGTCGCCGGCGCCGTCGGCTGGACCGGCGCTCTCAGCCTTCTGCGGACGGCGCGCAGCTCACTCACGGTGCTGCCCCGCCCCGCCGCCAGTCATATGCCAGCCGGGGTCAATGTGCTACCCTGGCCCGCTGTCCTTCCGCACGGCTGAACCATGTTCCCTTTCCCTGCCCACCCCACCCCTTTATCACGCTCCAGCGTCTGTAGCCGGGCGCAGCAGAGGTCCACCTCCGACACAGACCAGACCGGTCCGGTCGGAGGGCAGAGCAGCGCAGAGGTCCACCTATGACACAGACCAGACCGGTCCGGTCAGAGGGCGGAGCAGCGCAGAGGTCCACCTACGACACAGACCAGACCAGACCAGTCAGAGGGCGGAGCAGCGCAGAGGTCCACCTACGACACAGACCAGACCGGTCCGGTCGGAGGGCGGAGCAGCGCAGAGGTCCACCTACGACACAGACCAGACCAGACCGGTCAGAGGGTGGGGTAGTGCCCGCTCCGAACACCGGATACCGGTCGCAACAGGCGCCCACTTCAGGCACGACACCGGTCGGCTAGTGACGTGTCGTGCTCTCTGTCAGCTGACCGTCAGCGAGCCGCCGATCAGCACTACCTGGCGGCCTGGGCCAGACACCGGCGGGCGGCCCGCTCTGTCAGCTGACCGTCAGCGAGCCGCCGATCAGGCACCATACCTGGCGGCCCCTGGGCCAGACCCGGCGGGAGCGGCCCGCTCTGTCAGCTGACGTCAGCGAGCCGGCCGATCAGCACTCCGGCGGATGGGCCAGGGCGTAGCGGCCCGCCCTGTCCCGTACCTGTTCCTGGTGCTTCTGTGTCAGGCGCTGCACTTCGTCCTGGTGTTCCTGAATCAGCTGATTGCGGACTTCGCTGATCTGCCTCTCAGCCTCCCGGCGGCCCGCCTCCGCTTCCTTCTTGTACCTGCGGAGAAAACCAAAGACCATTGGAAATTAACATCCAGACCGTTCACGTCTACGTATTGACTCACTTGTACACGTACATGTCGACGATGAAATGAGGCTTGCAAAAAGAGACAAAAACAAAACACAAAACGCAGACAAACCCCAAAAATTAACCGATTTTGGTTTGTTTGTTTGCTTGTCTGTTTTTGGATTAGAGCCCTTCCGACCAGAAATGATCATTTCAGGTTATGGGATGAAGGAAAATGGTTAACGGTGGGGCAGACTCGCATACGCCTGGGGGGCCAACCGCCGGGCCTTAACACGCGCATGGACGCTGGGTACCCGGTCGGGTCCCTCTCCCCACGAGGCTCTCGGCCCACTCGTGCTTGACACATGCAGCCTGCCCCGGACAGGCGGGGTGCCGCGAAGATGCAGAATGAAGCGGGACAGGGGATGGGAGGACTGGATAAGTCGACCGAACGTTCCGCTATTCTTGGGTCCATTCGACATGCTGTGGAAAACTACTACTGTCTGGAAAACAGCCACACTACACCGCACTGACGCAATGCAAGCCAACAAAATATGTGCAAACTGAGATGTTAAAGCAAAGCTTACCGCTCCACCGTCTGCGCCATTTTCGTCAGGTGTTTCCTCTCGAGCTCGGTCACTTCCTTTCTGTGCTTGCGCTCCAGCTCTGTCCTGACATCTCGCGTCTGGGAGGCCAACTTGCGTCCCAGCTGCTGCCGCAAGGTGGCGATGCGGCGCTCAAACTCCACGCGCAGCCGCAGGACAGATGGCCTGGCACCAGATAAAGATGAACAATCAACGAACGCCAGGGGCCGGTGATACCAGCGGCTGTGACCGACACACCGTCAGTCGCAGTCGCTTCCAACGGAATTCGACAACGCCAGGGGCCGGTGATACCAGCGGCTGTGACCGACACACCGTCAGTCGCAGTCGCTTCCAACGGAATTCGACAACGCCAGGGGCCGGTGATACCAGCGGCTGTGACCGACACACCGTCAGTCGCAGTCGCTTCAAACGGAGCTGCACCCTAACAAACACTTTATTCTCACACCTGCTATTGTGGTGAGGTGAGCTTCTTTGTAATAAACTTACGCTAATGCCGCATGGACCTCATCGCTACAATAGCAGTGTTCAGAATGCGTTTGGCCCTGAGGCCGCTGGTCACCACATATCAGTTACACAGGTCAGTAAACACAAACGTCACGAGGCAAGCCTGTACAGCGACGTAGTATACGCATTCCTGCGTGCTGGTCACAAACATAGTACACCCCTGGGTAATGCCAAATCCGCACAGTCCAAATACAGCCTGAAATTATACCGGGGTGGGATATATTGCCGAGCTCGTATAATCCTACCCCAGGATAATGCCAGACCGGCAACCCACAATGGGCCATCGATTCCTGAAATACATCTGGCCTATTCCAGTTTACAGGCCTCTAAATCCTGACAGCCCACCGACCATCTTACATCACCAGCCCACAGCAGGTCAATGAACCCCTCCCCTGGCTCCAGGTGGGCGGCCTGTCGATACACCGCCGACCCGTGGCAGGCGCCCGGCCGGCGCCAAGTCACTGACCCGACAGTGTCATCGCCGTCGGGCAGGCCGAGGTCGGTGAAGCTGCCATCCAGCTCGGCTGTCTCCTCCTGTCCGGCGGCTCCGGCGGCGGCGGCGGCGGCGGCGGCGACCGGCTCAGCCACGGCCGGCTCGGTCCCAGCCTGCTGCTGGATCAGGCGGCGCATCTCGTCCGAATACCTGACGGACAGAGCGGGGTCAGACGGCACACCTGACGGACAGCGGGGTCAGACCGGCACACCTGACGACAGGGGTCAGACGGCACACCTGACGGACAGAAGAGGGTCAGACGTCGCACCTGACGGACAGAAGAGGGTCAAACGTCACATCTGACGGTCAGATGAGGGTCAAACGGCACACCTGACGGACAGAGCGGGGTCAGACGGCACACCTGACGGACAGAGTGGGGTCAGACGGCACACCTGACGGACAGAGCGGGGTCAGACGGCACACCTGACGGACAGAAGAGGGTCAGACGTCGCACCTGACGGACAGAAGAGGGTCAAACGTCACACCTGACGGTCAGATGAGGGTCAGGCGGTACACCTGACGGACAGAGAAGGGTCAGACGTCACACCTGACGGACAGAGGGTCAGACGTCGCACCTGACGGACGGAAGAGGGTCAGGCGGCACCTCTGGCGGACAGAAGAGGGTCAAACGTCACATCTGACGGTCAGATGAGGGTCAAACGGCACACCTGACGGACAGAGCGGGGTCAGACGGCACACCTGACGGACAGAGTGGGGTCAGACGGCACACCTGACGGACAGAGCGGGGTCAGACGGCACACCTGACGGACAGAAGAGGGTCAGACGTCGCACCTGACGGACAGAAGAGGGTCAAACGTCACACCTGACGGTCAGATGAGGGCCAGGCGGTACAACTGACGGACAGAGAAGGGTTCAGGACGACATACCTGACGGAGAGGGTCAGACGTCACACCTGACGGACAGAGGGTCAGACGTCGCACCTGACGGACGGAAGAGGGTCAGGCGGCACCTCTGGCGGATTGAGGTTGGCGCGGACCCCCCAGCCTCGATCGCCGCCAGAATTATCCATTAATGGTCACTATCTTCACACGCAAAGGCGATTCTCAATATAGTGTAGAGGCATGCGATGGACGAGATGATGGCAGGCCGGGCACACAGTGACGGCAGCGTGTGGACACTACAAACTGCAGCCTTTTCGCGCTTGTAAGATTCCGGATGGATACGACGCGCAGATGGGTGCACACGTTAATTGGATGCTTGCTTGCAAAAGACAAAAATGCACCTTGACAAGTAACACGATCCATTTACACTAGTCCTTCCAACATGAGTAACATCTCCAAAATAATAAAAGCCGACTCCGGGAGGATTTCTGTAGCGCTGAAATGGCCTGATTTTGAGCAGCTCTTCCCGGGCTTAGCATCAAGGCCGCTAAAGCCCTTCCGAGTGCTCCCTACTTTACGTTACCAAACAACAGCGCACAAGATCTACTACTTTAATCAGAGGCCGGCCAGAAATACAGGGATTCTTAAAAAGACCTCGCGGCTCGCTGCGGATGTTGCGCAGTATAGCATACCCGCACATGCAGGGCCCCGCACCGAAACAGTGGCGGCTGGTGCGCGAGGCGATGCCAGCCAACTCATCTGGCAAGTGACGGATGGAGCGGAGAGCACCCAACACCGGCAAAAACGAGCCGGCGCCGCCTCAGCACTCGCAACATCCACGCTGTCGTCGGACCGTGCCCACAGAGCACACCCGGCTGTCCACACTCACATTTTCTCGGTA
>NW_023596461.1:37967123-37985745 GCF_011947565.3 Pollicipes pollicipes | reverse complement strand
TCCGGTGCTGGTGGGGGCAGGGGGGTCAGCCGCCCTTACCGACCGGTGCTGGTGCCGGGGCGGGGGGTCAGCCGTCCTTACCGACCGGTGCTGGTGCCGGGGCGGGGGGGGGGGGGGTGAGGGCAGCCGCCCTTACCAACCGGTGCCTGGTGCCGGGGGGGGGGTCAGCCGTCCTTACCGACCGGAGCCTGGTGCCGGGGCAGGGGGTCAGCCGCCCTTACCGACAGGTGCCTGGTGCCGGGGCGGCGGGTCAGCCGTCCTTACTGACCGGTGCCTGGTGCCGGGCGGGGGGGGGGGGGGGGGGGGGGGGCGGGGAGAGGGGGGGGAGCGGGGCGGGGGGAGGGGGGGCGGGGGTCAGCCGTCCTTACCGACCGGTGCCTGGTGCCGGGGCAGGGGGTCAGCCGCCCTTACCGACAGGTGCCTGGTGCCGGGGCGGCGGGTCAGCCGTCCTTACTGACCGGTGCCTGGTGCCGGAGCGGGGGGGGGAGGGGGGGCGGGGGAGGGGGGGGGGGGGGGGGGGCGGGGGGGAGGGGGGGCGGGGGTCAGCCGTCCTTACCGACCGGTGCCTGGTGCCGGGGCGGGGGTCAGCCGCTTACCGACCGGTGCCTGGTGCCGGGGCGGGGGTCAGCCGACCTTACCGACCGGTGCCTGGTGCCGGGGCGGGGGGTCAGCCGTCCTTACCGACCGGTGCCTGGTGCCGGGGCGGCGGGTCAGCGCAGGCTACCCGCTCGGCAAACGGGAACAAATAACACGAGTCTTTGTATTGTGCTGATGAAAGGCATCACGTAGCATTCTTGACAGCATCATGGCGTTGTATGAAAGAAAATGACGAAAATACCGCTTCTGCTGCGGCAGCTGTGGTATGGTTTGGCTGCCACTGAGCTGGTATGGAATAATTTTGTCCGACTAGGTCGAGATATGACTGCTCCATAGCTGGCTGGCAGTGGACGTTTCAAAGCCGCCGTTACGAACCCGTTTAATGATTTCCCCGCGATCAATCGGCCCCATAAAAGTATCCAAGTCTTGACGCTGTCTCCTTGTGAACTGCGTGTAAATATCGGGTTCTGTTTTCTAGGAATTAAAATCATCGCAAACTTTTTTCACCAGCATGTACGAACATGGGCTTTTGTGACTACAGCCTATAGGTGTTTGAAACCGTACGCCAATCGAGTAACGCTATGCTCCTTTCCACGCTTGTGTTGCCCCTTGCCGGGCTGCTCTGTGCGATGTTTACTGAGTGCGACGGCTGTCCTCAGGCGCTGTCGGTGCGGTGGACACAGCGCAGTCTGCTGGAGCTGCAGCGCGCCCGGCCGCAGCTGCGGCGCGAGGCCCACGCCCCGCACGAGGGCGAGGACTCCGCGGACGGCCAGGAGGACGCGTCGCGCGGGAGGAGGACTCGCGGCGGCAGGAGCCGGACTCGCTGGACCAGGAACGCGACCGGCTACAGGCGGAAGTTCGCCGGCTGCGGGACTGGCTGGAGGACACCTACCGGCAGCAGCTGCAACAGCTGGACAGCCGGCTGCGACGGCAGCGGGACGACATACTGCAGGTGACATACTGTGACACATGTCGGCGTCCGACCGGCGTCGGCGCGCACCGCCCGGCGGCGGCGGACCCGCCGTGTTTGTGTGGGGCGTGAGGGCGGCACGACCCGATCGAGTTTTTGCTCCAACACTGCTGGCGTCCTGTTCCCCTCTTCTCGGGCTGTAATTTATTGTCCCTGTGCAATAATATCTCTCTCAGTTGTTCCTCCCGTTGTGGGAGCTATTGATGGGTTTCTTTGCCGGTTTTTTGCCGGAGTTGTTTTCCTGTCGTTGCCGGTGAGGCATATCTCCAGCTTGTTTGTTGATTGGTGGGGCCCTGTGGTTTGTGCCGTTTTTTATGTTTTGTCAGCCTCATTGACTGATATGTTCACTGTGTAAGTTTCCATCATGGCGTCGCTGCTACCCCATTTGTGGTTGGCCAATGCGTGAGTAATATCGTGAGCTATATTTGCTATTTGCGTTGGTTTATTTAGTGGATGCCTGCCGTCTGTTTGGATTGTGGGTTGCCTAGTATGTGTAGTTGTAACGCTAGTTTTCAATGCGTGACATGCCCGTATCACGTGGCATGTCCGCGTTCCGTATCTGTTCAATAAATAGCTGCCTGCTCCTTGTTTTGTTCAGGGTATGACTTTGTCTACGGCTGGTGTCTGTTAAGAAACTGCTCCCGCCGTGTGCGTGTGCGTATGCGTGCGCGCTTGCGTGCGTGCGTGACATCTTCACCGCCTACATCTGTTCAAAGAGTTGTTTGTCTGCCGCCCATGTTTGGTTAGTGCGTGCCTGCGTCTACCTCGCCCATGTCTGTTCCGTGTATACCTGCGACTTCCTCGCCGTTTCTGTTCAGTGCGTACCTGCGGTCTACCCTCGCCATGTCTGTCAGTGTATACCTGCGTCTACCTCGCCGTGTCCGTTCAATGCGTGCCCGCGTCTACCTCGCCGTGTCTGTTCAGTGCGTACCTGCGCCTACCTCGCTGTTTTTGTTTAGTGCGTGACGGCGTTCTACCTCGCTGTGTTTCGTTTATGCATGTATGCGCCTGCCCGCCGTGTCTGTCGCCATGTCTGGTCAGTGCGTGCCTGTGTCCACCTGGCCGTGTCTCTGCTCAGTGCGTGACGACGGCGCTCGCCGCCTCTGTTTGTACCAGTGCGTGCCTGTGTCCACCTGGGCCCGTGTCTGCTCAGTGCGTGACGACGGCCGCCCGCCGCCCTTGTTTGTACAGTGCGTGCCTGTGTCCACTGGCCGTGTCTGCTCAGTGCGTGACGACGGCGCCCGCCGCCCCTTGTTTGTACAGTGCGTGACGACGGCGCCCGCCGCCCCTGTTTGTACAGTGCGTGAGGAAGTGTCGCGGGGATTACGGCCACCGGCGCCGGCTCCTGCCGTCTATTCCTGTCTGCGGGCCCACGCCGCTCTCCCACTGCAGCCGCTCTCACTCCGTCGGCCTGGAGCCCGGCCGGGCCGGCGCTGACGCAGTGCCGGGGCCGAACGGGCGTCCGCACGCCCCTCCCGCCCCGTCGCCCACCCGGGAGGTCGCCGCCGTCGTGGCTGCGCCAGCGATGACGTCATGTGTCTGCCCGCAGGTGGAGGCTGACCTCCGGCAGAAGGCGGAACGCCCCTCGCGGAGGACCCGCTGGCGGTGATCGACGCCCTCCGCCAGCAGAACGAGCGCTGCGGTGAGTACACCGGATGTAGGCCACCCGCGGCAGGGGTAGCCGTAGCCGCAGCCGTCCTAGCCAGCGTAGCCAGAGTAGCCGCCAGTCCAGTTCCGGGTGGGACGGTTTGCAGGCAGCGACAGCGGAGCCATTCCTCCGAGGCTGTGCTCGCCCTGGGAGCGTGGGTGCCGGTTATATTTAGGGCTGGGAGCAGGGCGCGATGCATCACGGTCAGATCAGGAGTTACTGGACAGGCGGGGGCGGCTCGAGCGGCTCGTCTGAGGTTGGCGGAGGGCTGCGCTTTGACGGGCGGCCGCGGCCAATACATACTGCCCCTGAGGTCCTCATTGTCGGATCTTTCTCGCACATGGTGTAGATGCGTCTGCCTAAAGAGTCCACATCGTGCGTGGCCCGATTTTTTTAATTTAAAACTCGCGCTCACCGCATGATGTAAGGCAAACATCTCGGGAGACATTGTGACGTCCAAGCCGTGACGCAAAACTGGAGCTTCGTGTTTCTCTTCTCTTCGTGTTTCTCTTTCTCTGCGGGACGTCCCTCCGTGGTGGAAGCGGTGACTGACGTGGAGACGTCCCTCCGCCGCAGGCTGAAGCTGGCGGAGATGGAGCAGCGCCAGAGCGGCCCTGCAGCAGCAGGTGGCCGCGCACGAGCACGAGCTCGACGGGCTCCGGGAGTAGTACTTCCAGGAGAAGGTCAAGTTTACCGAGAAAATGTGAGTGTGGACAGCCGGGTGTGCTCTGTGGGCACGGTCCGACGACAGCGTGATGTTGCGAGTGCTGAGCGGCGCCGGCTCGTTTTTGCCGGTGTTGGGTGCGCTCCGCTCCATCCGTCACTTGCCAGATGAGTTGGCTGGCATCGCCTCGCGCACCAGCCGCCACTGTTTCGGTTGCGGGGCCCTGCATGTGCGGTATGCTATACTGCGCAACATCCGCAGCGAGCCGCGAGGTCTTTTTAAGAATCCCTGTATTTCTGGCCGGCCTCTGATTAAAGTAGTAGATCTTGTGCGCTGTTGTTTGGTAACGTAAGTAGGGAGCACTCGGAAGGGCTTTAGCGGCCTTGATGCTAAGCCCGGGAAGAGCTGCTCAAAATCAGGCCATTTCAGCGCTACAGAAATCCTCCCGGAGTCGGCTTTTATTATTTTGGAGATGTTACTCATGTTGGAAGGACTAGTGTAAATGGATCGTGTTACTTGTCAAGGTGCATTTTTGTCTTTTTGCAAGCAAGCATCCAATTAACGTGTGCACCCATCTGCGCGTCGTATCCATCCGGAATCTTACAAGCGCGAAAAGGCTGCAGTTTGTAGTGTCCACACGCTGCCGTCACTGTGTGCCCGGCCTGCCATCATCTCGTCCATCGCATGCCTCTACACTATATTGAGAATCGCCCTTTGCGTGTGAAGATAGTGACCATTAATGGATAATTCTGGCGGCGGATCGAGGCTGGGGGTCCGCGCCAACCTCAATCCGCCAGAGGTGCCGCCTGACCCTCTTCCGTCCGTCAGGTGCGACGTCTGACCCTCTGCTCCGTCAGGTGTGACGTCTGACCCCTCTCCGTCAGGTATGTCGTCTGACCCTTCTCTGTCCGTCAGTTGTACCGCCCTGGCCCTCATCTGACCGTCAGGTGTGACGTTTGACCCTCTTCTGTCCGTCAGGTGCGACGTCTGACCCTCCTCTGTCCGTCAGGTGTGCCGTCTGACCCCGCTCTGTCCGTCAGGTGTGCCGTCTGACCCCACTCTGTCCGTCAGGTGTGCCGTCTGACCCCCGCTCTGTCCGTCAGGTGTGCCGTTTGACCCTCATCTGACCGTCAGATGTGACGTTTGACCCTCTTCTGTCCGCCAGAGGTGCCGCCTGACCCTCTTCCGTCCTTCAGGTGCGACGTCTGACCCTCTGTCCGTCAGGTGTGACGTCTGACCCTTCTCTGTCCGTCAGGTGTACCGCCTGACCCTCATCTGACCGTCAGGTGTGACGTTTGACCCTCTTCTGTCCGTCAGGTGCGACGGTCTGACCCTATTCGTCCGTCAGGTGTGCCGTTCTGACCCCGCTCCTGTCCGTCAGGTGTGCCGTCGACCCCACTCTGTCCGTCAGGTGTGCGTCTGACCCCGCTCTGTCCGTCAGGTGTGCCGTTGACCCCTCATCTGACCGTCAGATGTGACGTTTGACCCTCTTCTGTCCGTCAGGTGCGACGTCTGACCCTCTTCTGTCCGTCAGGTGTGCCGTCTGACCCTCTGTCCGTCAGGTGTGCCGTCTGACCCCGCTCTGTCCGTCAGGTGTGCCGTCTGACCCCGCTCTGTCCGTCAGGTGTGCCGTCTGACCCCGCTCTGTCCGTCAGGTGTGCCGTCTGACCCCGCTCTGTCCGTCAGGTATTCGGACGAGATGCGCCGCCTGATCCAGCAGCAGGCTGGGACCGAGCCGGCCGTGGCTGAGCCGGTCGCCGCCGCCGCCGCCGCCGCCGCCGGAGCCGCCGTACAGGAGGAGACAGCCGAGCTGGATGGCAGCTTCACCGACCTCGGCCTGCCCGACGGCGATGACACTGTCGGGTCAGTGACTTGGCGCCGGCCGGGCGCCTGCCACGGGTCGGCGGTGTATCGACAGGCCGCCCACCTGGAGCCAGGGGAGGGGTTCATTGACCTGCTGTGGGCTGGTGATGTAAGATGGTCTGGTGGGCTGTCAGGATTTAGAGGCCTGTAAACTGGAATAGGCCAGATGTATTTCAGGAATCGATGGCCCATTGTGGGTTGCCGGTCTGGCATATCCGGGGTAGGATTATACGAGCTCGGCCAATATATCCCACCCCGGTATAATTTCAGGCTGTATTGGACTGTGCGGGATTTGGCATTACCCAGGGGTTGTACTATGTTTGTGACCAGCACGCAGGAATGGCGTATACTACGTCGCTGTACAGGCTTGCCTCGTGACGTTTGTGTTTACTGACCTGTGTAACTGATATGTGGTGACCAGCGGCCTCAGGGCCAAACGCATTCTGAACACTGCTATTGTAGCGATGAGGGTCCATGCGGCATTAGCGTAAGTTTATTACAAAGAAGCTCACCTCACCACAATAGCAGGTGTGAGAATAAAGTGTTTTGTTAGGGTGCAGCTCCGTTTGAAGCGACTGCGACTGACGGTGTGTCGGTCACAGCCGCTTGGTATCACCGGCCCCTGGCGTTGTCGAATTCCGTTGGAAGCGACTGCGACTGACGGTGTGTCGGTCACAGCCGCTGGTATCACCGGCCCCTGGCGTTGTCGAATTCCGTTGGAAGCGACTGCGACTGACGGTGTGTCGGTCACAGCCGCTGGTATCACCGGCCCCTGGCGTTCGTTGATTGTTCATCTTTATCTGGTGCCAGGCCATCTGTCCTGCGGCTGCGCGTGGAGTTTGAGGCGCCGCATCGCCACCTTGCGGCAGCAGCTGGGACGCAAGTTGGCCTCCCAGACGCGAAGATGTCAGGACAGAGCTGGGAGCGCAAGCACAGAAAGGAAGTGACCGAGCTCGAGAGGAAACACCTGACGAAAATGGCGCAGACGGTGGAGCGGTAAGCTTTGCTTTAACATCTCAGTTTTGCACATATTTTGTTGGCTTGCATTGCGTCAGTGCGGGTGTAGTGTGGCTGTTTTCCAGACAGTAGTAGTTTTCCACAGCATGTCGAATGGACCCAAGAATAGCGGAACGTTCGGTCGACTTATCCAGTCCTCCCATCCCCTGTCCCCGCTTCATCCTGCATCCTCGCGACACCCCCGCTTGTCCCGGGCACGCTGCATGCGTCAGGCACGAGTGAGCCGAGAGCCCCGTGGGAAGAGGGACCCCGACCGGGTACCCAGCGCCCATGCGCGTGTTAAGGCCCGGCGGTTGGCCCCCCAGGCGTATGCGAGTCTGCCCCACCGTTAAACCATTTTTCCTTCATCCCATAACCTGAAATGATCATTTCTGGTCGGAAGGGCTCTATCCAAAACAGACAAGCAAACACAACAAACCAAAATCGGTTAATTTTTGGGGTTTGTCTGCGTTTTGTGTTTTGTTTTTGTCTCTTTTTGCAGCCTCATTTCATCGTCGACATGTACGTGTACAAGTGAGTCAATACGTAGACATGAACGGTCTGGATGTTAATTTCCAATGGTCTTTGGTTTTCTCCGCAGGTACAAGAAGGAAGCGGAGGCGGGCCCGCCGGGAGGCTGAGAGGCAGATCAGCGAAGTCCGCAATCAGCTGATTCAGGAACACCAGGACGAAGTGCAGGCGCCTGGACACAGAAGCACCAGGAGCAGGTACGGGACAGGGCGGGCCGCTCCGCCGGTGTCTGGCCCCGGCCGTCAGGGTGGTTGCTGATCGGCGGCTTCGCTGACGGACAGCTGACAGAGCGGGCCGCCCCCGCCGGTGTCTGGCCCAGGCCGCCAGGTAGTGCTGATCGGCGGCTCGCTGACGGAACAGCTGACAGAGAGCACGACACGTCACTGGCCGAACGGTGTCGTGCCTGAAAGTGGGCGCCTGTCTGCGAACCGGTATCCGGTGTTCGGAGCGGGCACTACCCCACCCTCTGACCGGTTCTGGTCTGGTCTGTGTCGTAGGTGGACCTCTGCGCGGCTCCGCCCTCCGACCGACCGGTCTGGTCTGTGTCGTAGGTGGACCTCTGCGCTGCTCCGCCCTCTGACTGGTCTGGTCTGGTCTGTGTCGTAGGTGTGGACCCTCTGCGGCTGCTCCGCCCTCTGACCGGACCGGTCTGGTCTGTTCATAGGTGGACCTCTGCGCTGCTCTGCCCTCCGACCGGACCGGTCTGGTCTGTGTCGGAAGGTGGACCTCTGCTGCGCCCGGCTACAGACGCTGGAGCGTGATAAAGGGTGGGGTGGGCAGGGAAAGGGAACTGGTTCAGCCGTGCGGAGGGACAGCGGGCCAGGGTAGCACATTGACCCCGGCTGGCATATGACTGGCGGCGGGGCGGGGCAGCACCGTGAGTGAGCTGCGCGCCGTCCGCAGAAGGCTGAGAGCGCCGGTCCAGCCGACGGCGCCGGCGACGCCCGGCCTGCGGACGACCGCAGCTGGAGGAGGAGGAGGGACGGCCCGGCGCCAGATGCTGCTGGCCGAGCTGGAGAACCTCTCGTTCGAGATGAAGAAGAAAACCAGTCAGAGCAGGTGGAGGCCCGCCCGCAGTGGGACTCACGCACTCACGCCAACACCGCGGGAGACGACCAACACGGGCTCTCGGCCCACTCGTGGGAGGCCCGCCCGCAGTGGGACTCACGCACTCACGCCAACACCGCGGGAGACGACCAACACGGGCTCTCGGCCCACTCGTGGGAGGCCCGCCCGCGGTGGGACTCACGCACTCACGCCAACACCGCGGGAGACGACCAACACGGGTTCTCGGCCCACTCGTGGGAGGCAGCGCACGCGCGCGGGATATGACTACCATGGGCGTCAAACACCTCTCGTTTCCCCGCGGTGCCCGCCCTTCCTGCCAGGGTGAGAGGCAGGCGACGCCATAGAGCCTCAACAGCTGGGTGCGTCGTAAGAGCCCCAATGACACACACACACACACACACACACACCACACACACCTCTCGTTTTCAAGCTAATAGTGTCATTTTTCAAAATGTGGAGCTCACGGAATGGCGGCCAACAGCTTCCGTCTCACTGGTGTCCAACACACGCGATGCAATTCACACTTCACACATTTTAAAATGGAAGTTAGGTTTCAGCCTTTGGACCAAACGCACGCTGCTGTGCGCATGCGGGCGCGCTGTTAACTGTGACTGACCGCGCATAGCACGTGGCACGCTGCACATTGCTGGGTATGGGGCACGGGGCTTGGCGGGGCGGCCGAGGCCGGCGTTCAGACAGCCACGGCGCCGGTTCTGCCAAGCCCCGCCAGGTCTGCCCGGTCAGAGAGACGCACCGCCTTCTTCGAGTGCCGACGGTCAGCTGACGCCCCGTCTGGCTCCGCTAACCGCTGCCGCCCGCTGCCTGGCGTGTGTGTGGGGCGGTGTGGCCGACTAACGCTCTCCGGATAACCTACTAACCGCGCTCGCCGGCACCGGCGCTCCAGCGGCGATCACCAGGTTTGCGGTTCGAGGAGGGGCGGGCGGTAGGCTCGCGCGGGCCCAGGCCGCGTCGGGGGGGGGGGGGGGGGGGCGGCAGTCTGGGGCATTTAGAAGCATTGTGCCGCACGTTCTTGCGCTGCTCGCGATCTTTTTGACCTGCGTGGCCATGGCTGAGAGGGGGGGGGGGGGGGGGAGAGCAGCGCAGGATCTTGTTAGCGGCTGCTGCCTGTTGGGTCCGCTTACGGCATCCGCTGTACTGAGGCCGCCCGTAGCTCACGTAAGCCGGGGTAATGGGCGCCAACGCGCTCCACTTGCGCTCAGACGCGGTGCGGTGACACGGTTTGCCATCCCTGGTATTTTATACGCCGTCGATGGGAAGTCATTTTGTAGGTCTCGTAATGACAGTTTGCTTGCATTTTACTTAATTCCTGGCTCATTCAAGTGCGAGGAGGAGATAAAAGAGAGACGAAAAAAAATAATCCGCCAGAATTTGTATTGTTACCTGCAGCAACTGCCATAGCGGGATGCGATCATTCTCACCATCTACTGTCTGTCTGTCTGCTACCTGGTCCTCATTGTCTGTTGTTCTCCCCTCCGCGTCTTCCGTCTGGTCGGAATCTGTATACAGTTCTCGTTTGCGTGTCCCGCGTCCAGGCGTATTTTCCCGATACCCTGGATCTCACGAGGGTACGGACGCCATCACGTGTCTGTCGGTCGTCGTCCAAGTCAGCGCGTAAACCGTGAAGGGTTCTCAAATTGCGGGGCGTGCCCAATGTTGTGCCGCACAACACCGCTCATCTCCTCGCGATTTGAGAGGCTCATGCGACCTGCACCTCACTGCTTCAGTACCTGACTGACGCCCAGTTGATTTTAAATTCAGCCCCAACCTATTCAAACTGCCCTTCGTGTTCCTGCTATTCTTCTCAGTTCTGGAAGCTTTGCTCTATCCTTCTATTTTAATTTTCTTCTTTAGTAGCCGTATCGGCAATGTAACCGAAGGACCCACGCCCGTCTCTGGCTTCCCCTTCCGTCTCTGGACCCCTGCACCTGCTGTGCGCCGGGAGCCCCCGCCCCGCCCCGCCCGCCACGTCGCCGGCGGCCCTCTCGCGGCCCCTGTAGCGGCGCTGCGCCCCGCCGCCAGGAGGCGTTCCTGGAGCAGCAGCGGCTCTCGATGGAGCGGTTCGCGCGCCAGCAGGAGCGCGCCGTGCGCCAGCTGGAGGCGCGCCAGCAGGCGGCGCGCGACGAGGCGGCGCAAGCCGAGCGCGAGCTGGCGGCGCTGCGCGCGCAAAGCGCCGAGGCCGAAATCGGCCGCGACCAGGAGGTGGCCCGCTGGAAGCTGGAGCTGGCAAGCGGCTACGAGACCCAGATCAAGGTGAGCCGGCGGACGGCGACGACAGGCAGTGGCTGCCGCAGGTGGTTGGGAGGGACTCCCCGGGGCTGGGCTAGGAGGACGCCGGCCTTCGGTCGGGTGGGAAGACGCCGCCTCGTGGCGAAGGTGGGAGGTTGCCGGGCTGGAGATGATTGGAGGCGGCTGATGGGACGAGCGGTGCTGCCGGCAGACGCGCTGCTGGAAGATGGAGTTTGTGCATCGGAAGCTGCGGCGATGGGCTGGACCAGTTACTGTTGGGCGGGGCCAGTTGCTGCTGGGCGGGGCCAGTTGCTGCTGGGATGGGCCAGGTTTACTGCTGGGCTGGACCAGTTGCTGGCTGGCCAGTGACCAGCTGCCTGCACGGTACACCAGAGGACAGATACCGCCGGTGACGGAGTGGGTGTGGGGACAGGTGAGAGTCTGGTCGCCGGACTGACAGCACTGTAGGCGTCTGGTTCCGAGGACCAGAATCTCCCGAGCCTTTTCCATCAGCTTCGTGTTTCTCACGGAGTGACTTGCACAATGCACATGCACCAGTTGGTTGTAGGTCGCTTTTGGTATAGCCGGTGCGCACCACACCTCGAAGCCAGAGTGGGGCGCGGGCCGGGGTAGGCTGTGGGTGTGTCTGTCGCACCCGCCGGCGGCCCTGACCCGTCTGCAGCGCGCAGGTGAGCTGAGCGGGCGGCGGGCGCGTGACCCTCGCCCCCGCTCCTGCATGGGGACACCGGACAGGCCGTGGCCGGCCTTAGTGGGTAGAAGAGCTTGGTGTGGCGTCGGCTTGACTGGTGCTCTGTCCGTCTGTCTGCCTGCGGTGGATTATGCTCTCCTGTCTGTCTCCTGTCTGCATACTCCCCTCTGGCCACACGGAGACCACCTGTCGCTTCGGCGCGAGCGCAGGCTCGTCGCGCGGTGGTTGACAGCCATCGCCGTCTGTGTTGGACTGACCGAATTGCTGCGCCATTCTGTTTCCAGGTTGATGCCGGCCTTGGCTACAGCTCCGATCTTGTTTCTGGTCCCTGGTTGATATTATGTGATGCCTCTCGTGCCCTGTCCAGGCGGGTGCTGCCAGTGGCAGTTGTCCGTGCTTTCATCTATTGCTGGTTGTACCGTTCTGCTCTCCCCCCCCCCCCTGTATACGTTGTACTGCGCGGGTCTGACCTGATCCCTCGATGAATTAAGATGTGTTCGGGTCGGTGGGCTCAATTTGACCCCCCCGAACGCTTCTACAAAGTTATTTTTGAACGTGCAAGCGTAGCCATGCCAAAATTTGCATAGCTATAGGCAATTGAATTGTGAATGTCTTGGTGACAAATTTACATTTACCTTGTAAGGTCACTGACGTACGGTAGGTCAAAGTCGTGGGGTAGCTGTCAGCGAAGGCAGTGTATAGAGAATCGTCCAATCTGATGCGACAACGGAGTGCCAGACGAAGCCATCTGTGAGAGGGTATGTCAGGCAATAAAACAATGGGATTTAAAATTAGGACATATTCTATTGACCTAGGGTCAGGCAGGGAGTTTAAACAGAGGTTAAACCAATACGCCTCTTTACTGGAGAGCTTGCTTTATTAGGAGTAGTTTCTGATGCATATTACGAATTTCAACAGGAACTGCACAGAACTGCACAGGAACTCCCCGGACTCTTAGCAAGCGCTCGGGTGGGCGGGGGTCAAGTTGACCCCCGAAGATTTTTCCGGAATGACTTTTAACTAAAAAATTTTGCATTGCAATAGCCAAGGGAATAGCGGATCGCCTGCTATCAAAAATTTGGATGTACCTTGTAAGATCGCTGGCCTACGACAGGTCGAAGTCAGGCCATGGATTCAGCGAAGACAATTTCTAGAGAACGGTTAAATCTGATGCAACAACGGAGTGTTAGACGAAGCTACACATCTCTGAGAAGTTATTTAGGCAGCACAACAACTGTCCTAACCAATTTCATTGCCCAAGGATCAGGTATAAAGTCCTGAGCAAGGTCAACCCAACCTGTTTTTGTTACCCTAGAGCTTGCTGTATGGAGTGTTTTCTTGTGCTCATTGCGAATTTATTAATAACAGGAACCGTATTATACATCTTCCATGAACTTTGTAAAGGTCAGAATAGTTCACTGATCTAAACTGACCCGGGCCAATATTGTGTTTTTATGGACATACTGTCTGGCGTAATTTCTGCCGCGTATTCAAATGCAAAAGCTCAAAGCAGTCTCGTATGATTTTGGTCACCGTGGCCTTCGAAAATCAAACAAGGTCACTGGCCTTAAATTAGCACAGGTGACCTCTTTCTGAGGGCAGGCATCTAAGCTCTGGGGTAAATGGCCTCCCCCACCCGAGCGAAGGGTATTGAACAGGCTACCCGGGCGCATGTGAAAGGTCATGGTAGGTCACTTACCTTAAATGACCCAGATTAAACGTTTGTCTTAGCGAACGTATCGTCTAGAGTCATCCTTAACGCTTGTTCAAATACAAACTACAAAATATCTTGGGTTTTGGTCACCATTTCCTTCTCGAGGTCAGAAAAGCCCGTGGGATAATATGAACACTGGCGACGTCTGGCCTAGAACAGGTATTGGAGGTTCAACGTGGTTGCGTGAAGAGGTCTTCGGAACTTTTGACACCAGTCTTGAGTTGACCATGTTAGCTTTTTTGACCCGAAGGTCGTCATCTATGGACTTTAAACTTTGGCCGTAGTGAGTTGATATACAGACCAACCCACCCTGTGAACTTGGTGCCTCTACCTTTTACTTTTTGAGGTCTCAGGGGAGTCAGATTGAATCCCCCACCCGGGCGAAGGGTATTCAACCGGCCGCCCGGGAGCGTGTCAAGTCTCCGTGTGTTTCCTCAACCCGTCAGCAGGAAGTCGGCACACCGCCGCCAGTCAGTGGTCGTCACCCAGACGATACGGCGCGGTGGCTGTCCGGACGTTGGCGCGCGTCGGCCAGGTGGAGGGCGGGAGCGCTGGCCGGCTGGGCGTTGTGACGCTGCACACATGCTCTGGCAGCAGGCCGCCACCTGGCGCGTGCGGGGACGTCGGTGCCGCGGGCCTGGTCTCGGCCGTCGTCCGAACTTCGGGCCGCACTCTGCGGCCGTCATGCGCGCGCTGCTGCTGACTGCTTGGTCCGGTGGCCTCAGTCTGGGGCGTCGCGGCGCAGCCTCTCAGGAAGCTCCTCTCCAGACCGTGCTGTTGTCCCCTCCCGGAGGTGTGACGTCACAGGCGCGATCGTCCGCTGTCTTCGCGGTGATTCTGATCTGTGATCCCGACGGCCCCGACCTACCGTGGCCCGGATGGGGCCGTGATCCACGCGGCTGGCTACGCTGGTGGGATCAGGTGGGACCTCCCATGGCCAGGACTGGTCGTCTGACCTCCCGTGACCCGGACCCGCCGCAGGCTGTTCTCACCGGGGTCAGTATGATCTCCCATGGTCCTAATGTGTCTGCCTGACCTCCCCGTGACCATGACCCGCCGCAGGCTGTCTCGCCGGGGTCAGTCTGGACGAGGAGACGGCCAGCTCTGTGGGCGCAGCTGCGCGCCGCCCTGCAGTGCGACAGTGGCGCCGCCCTGGCGGAGCTGGAGGCGGCCCATCAGGCGGAACTGCGGGCGCTGGAGGCGCGCCACGAGCGTCAGCAGCGCGAGCTCCGCCTGCAGCTGGAGGCGGCCGCGCGCCGCGAGCGCCACCTGCAGGTACGGCCGCCGCAGGTCCGGTCGGAGGAGCCGCGGCCGTGAGCGCGGCCGCGCGCCAGACGGGCCGCTGTAAATGGCGCGGCATGCGGCGGCGTGGCGTCCGTCGAACGGTACTCACGGCAGCAGACTGCCCGCTCCACTAACCGTGTGTCACCGGCGCGCCGACACAGGGGCGGGGCGGCTGGGTGACTGCCGGCCGGCTCCCTTGCCGGGTCATGTGATGTGATGCGACGTGTTGTGCTGGTGTGGTGTGATGCAACGTACTGTGCTGATGTGATGTTCGACGTACTGTGCTGGTGTGGTGTGATGCGACGTACTGTGCTGGTGTGGTGTGATGCGACGTACTGTGCGGTGTTGATGTCGACGTACTGTGCTGGTGTGGTGTGATCGACGTACTGTGCTGATGTGATGTTCGACGTACTGTGCTGATTGTGAGGTTCGACGTACTGTGCTGATGTGATGTTCGACGTACTGTGCTGATGTGATGTTCGACGTACTGTGCTGATGTGATGTGGTACTGTGCCGATGTGATGGCGTACCGTACTGATGTGATGTGGTGTTAGTAGTCCTAAGGCGGCCTGTATGACCCCTGCTAGCGGCCGTCCGCGGGCTGTGAGCGTTTCCCCTGGCGTAGATACCGTGCCGTGCATGTGATCGGTGCGGTCTCTCGCTCTGTTATGCCGGCTGTGGATAATCATTGTAGCATTCTACGGCAGAATCATTCGACCGGTGATTGAATTGGGGTTAAATCTGGAATCTTACCCACATCAATGTCCTTGTCGTCATTGTATGAATTGAAGGATTCCATACCGGTCAACAAGTTAGACGGAGAAGCGTTTTCAACACTGTTTCTAGACTAACAAATGTTTTGAATTGGTTGGTATGATTTGAATTGTAGCGCTTACTAAAGCCTTTGCATTCGCTGGACGTCTCCCGACACTAACCGCTGTGCCTCACGCACAACTCTCCGCTTGCTCACGCACAACTCATTGCACTCTCATTCCCGTCAACTGCATCAGCAGCGCCCGGAGGTTCTCAGCATGCCAACGCATGTGATGAACTCACATCACCCTGCCGTGATCCCGGGAGGTCAAATGGACTCAGCACCCACACGACTAGCCGATGCGGAGCCCTTCCCCGGGACGCGCGGCAGTCCCCGCGTATTTGTGAGCTGAAGCGGTCCGCGTCTCCTGATGCGCTGTCCTGGCCGCCAGCCGGCTGGCCGCCGTCATAGGAGCCGAGGCCTGCCCGCTGTCCGCGCGACGAACGTGGGGAGAGGGCCGGGCTTCGTCCGCACCCGGGCAGTCCCCCACCCCCATCCGCTCAGCCGTCTCGCATGCGCTCACTAACCGCCGGGCCCGCCGCTCCTTAGGAGACCCTAACCGAGGAGCTGGAGTCGCTCCCAGGAGCGGCTCGGTAGTCGACCTTCTCGACTGTAGCCACTTCGGCGCAGGGTTTGTCTCTGGAGATGGACGGGGTTGCGGCTGCAGATCCGCCAGGTTTGTCGGCGGCCGGCGCTCTCCCCTCGCTCTGGTGTCGGCGGCCGGCGCTCTCCCCCTCGCTCTGGCGTCGGCGGCCGGCGCTCTCCCCCTCGCTCTGGTGTCGGCGGCCGGCGCTCTCCCCCTCGCTCTGGCGTCGGCGGCCGGCGCTCTCCCCTTGCTCTGGTGTCGCGGCCGGCGCTGTCCCCTTGCTTTGGCGTCGGCGGCGGCTGGCCGGGGTGGAAGGGCTCCGGTTGTCGACGCTGCACGGCTGGGAGGAGGCCGGCGCCGACCTGCTCCGTCCGCCGGTCGGGAGGCGGTGCACCGGCCGCCGGTGCCGCCGCTGACGCCGACCTCCTCCGTCCGCCCGTCAGCTGTGACGGCGCGGACGGGGGCGGACCCGGCTCGTGCCGCCGGCGCTGGTGTGGCGGAGCCCTGCACCGCGCTGGTCCTCTGCACGCGACCCCGGCTCCTGCTTGCGCTGGGGCTGTGGTATGCTTGGACGGTTTGCTCTGTAGATTGCCAGCTACTCCTCGGCAGTCCGCTGCCCTGTACTTCAGATTACCAACCGGCCCTGGCCGCTGGGCTGATGACAAGAGCTTTCCTCGCAATGAATAGCAACCGCGTCATATTTTCATTTGAATGTTTGTGTGCCACTGTTTTTGTGTTGGTTTGTTATGTTCGGCTTCATTTTTTGTTCTGTTGGTATCGCCGCATGTTCTGCTGCCTGGTGAGCGCATGCGCCGTTTGTAGTGCGTCTCAGTGTCGGTAGATGCTCGGTTTGGTACTGTAATTGGTCGTCAGTGAATACAGATATCAGGGCTTATATTTATTTGTGTACCGCATATTCAGTAAAAACACAATTATCAAAACCGCGAGCTGTCAGTCGTAATCATGCCCTGATGCCTTTAAGCTGTGGTGTTGCCTCCTGCTTCGCCCTCCAAAGCGTTTGCAGTGGAGTCCTGGAACTGTCTTACCTTTCCTCGCTATTTTTCACATTGCTGCCAAATTTAGAAACGTGATTGGAACATCATTGCAGTGTTCGTAATCGTGAACTTATTGGGTGCGGGCAGCTTCTGATAATTCTGGTAGTTCGGAAGCATGTTGTGACGTAATCTGTTCATCGCATCAGGCGATATCGGCGCGACAGCGTGGCAGTGGGCACGGTGGAAAGTGACCCGTGACACGCAAATGCGGGTGGAAAGGAACCTCACAAAAAATGTACTCAACAACAATCCCGTGTTGTACATGCTTCCGACCGCTTGGTCCAGATTGGTCTCGGACGGAGGCCCATTACACGCGGCCCCGCTCCCAGCAACGGGGGAGGGCAGCCGTGTCGGGTGCCCGACACGCCACTCGCCCGGCCGTGTGTGACGGGTGCGTGTGGCGCGGACAGCTGGACCAGACCCGGCAGCGACTGCAGAGCCACCTGGGGCCGGCCGACGAAGGCGCCACCATCGAGGTGGCGCGCGAGGAGCTGAGCTGCTGCACCGCGACCGGTAGGTGTCAGCCGGCCGGGCGGCGAGGCTTTAGCTGGGGAGGAGGCGCTGCAAACGACGCCCGTGGCTCGCCGCGGAGGCCGGCGGGAGAGGCGTGATGTCGTGCGGCAGTGGCTGTCCCTAGGCGGCAGGGAGGTGGTACGCTTTTGGCCGGTGTTTGGTACCCCTGGCCTCGATCTGCTGTAGATTTCCAAAGCTGATTTGTGTGGGACATGCAAACAAAAGCAGGCGTCCAAGCAGACGTTCATTCGTCCAGTTGGTGATTTTTTTCAAAAGCCGCTCTTCTACGAACTTGCGCAGGTAAAGCCTTTTCTTACGTTGTTGAACTCACTTGGAGCCCAACTGTGTGTGTCTCACACCCCCGATTGTAGTAGCAAGCACGGCAGCAATGCGGACCCGGACCCAAATAAAGCTCTAGTAACGGAAATTGTGCACGGTCGCCATCCAGCGCAACCAATCACTAATCTTCGCTCTGCAGTGAGGAGCAGAGTGAGCAGATCCAGCAGCTGGGCGGGCTGGTGCGCGTGCTGTGCCAGTACTACCAGACGGCCGAGCGGCTGTACCGGCCGGCGCCGCCGCCCGGCCGCAGCGCTGACCCGGAGGCCGAGGCAACCGACCGCATGGTGCTGGAGGCGCTGGCGCCTGACGAGGGGCCGGTGCTCTGGGCCGAGCGCGGCCGCCAGCTGCCGCGCGTGCAGCAGCGTGCGCGAGGCGGCGGCGCGCCTGCAGGCGGCGGCCGGCGGCGGCGAGCCGGAGCGCGCGCGCCGCGCCGAGCACCGCGCCGCCGAGCTGCAGCGCCGGCTGGACGGTCAGGCGGCCGAGCTGCTGGCGGCGCGCCAGGCGGCTGCCGCCCTCCAGGAGCGGCTGGAGGCCGGCGAAGAGCGCGAGGCGCTGGGCGAGAGCCGGCCGCCGGGTCAGGCGCCGCCCGCCCAGCCGCTGCCGCCCGAGGTCACGCTGCAGCACATCAGGGACGCCGGTGAGGGACCGGTGCCCGCTGCTGGGCTACGCTGATGTGTATCTACTGTTTGGCGGTGCTGTGTTGGCCAGTCGCTCCCTGACGTTGGCGAAACCGTACCGCGCGCCAGCTCCGTCCCGGTCTGGTGTGGGCCTGCGTGTGCGCGTGCTCCGTGACATCGGCCTGTCCCGTGACACCGGCCTGTGCCTCGGCTCCGGCCCCACCCCAGCCCGACCCCGTGACACCGCCTGACCCTATGTCACCGGCCGGATCTCGTGACACCACCTGACACCGTGACACCATTTGACCCCGTGACACCACCTGACCCTACATCACCGGCCTGACCTCGTGACACCGGCCCGACCCCGCGACACCAGCCCGACCCCGTGACACCGGCCTGACCTCGTG
>NW_023596461.1:37906709-37967094 GCF_011947565.3 Pollicipes pollicipes | reverse complement strand
ACGGCTCACAGCCATTGCACCCTCTCGTCGACAGATAAAACATGGGAAATATGTCCGCATACCACAGACAGTTGTCAACCGCAGCCATTCTGTAACATACAGATCATAACCATATAAAATAAAGACAGTCCAGGCCATCATGGCTCCACAAAGCCACCAGGGGGCCATGCCAATCATACCCCGAGATGACAGAAGGGATTCGAAAGATAAAGCACGTCCCCAACAATCGTCAGTGCGTCCCTGGAGAGGTTAAGAGACTCGAGAAAGACCCTAAAAATACAAAAACAAAAACTAACCCTCACAGCGCATGCCGGCTCCCGCACCAGAGCTAATGGCAACCAGCTGCCGATCCCGGGAGTCAGCTGTAAACCAGAACATCTCTTACGTCAAACCAACGAAATAATCAACCCCGTTCACAATGCCAACACGACGAGCTGTTTGGCCAGCGAATCGCACAAGGTTCGTGATTAGGTGCTGAACAGTGAGCAATGTCCCATGAATTAGTCCATCGTCTGCACATTTGAGCTGGGTACGCAGCGGGTCGGCCTAACCTGCACAGCACAGTCGCACGACGGACTGAAGACTGACACGCCAGTTCAGCCGACAATGGCTATAAGTGACTTGTCAGATGGGCGGTGCACATAAGATATCCGCGCTACCGTTATAAACGTCACGTGTCAACCCCAACACGGCTGAGCATTGAAGGCGCAGCTTCCGGTCGCGCTGCGGCAGCTCTCTTCCAGACCACGGCGTCCTCTCGCCACGTGCTGAGAGCCGCTGGCTCCTCGTCCACCGCTCGCGGCACGCTGGCGAGGTCTGTTGCCGCAGCTGCCGCAGGATCGCGACGTCGGCAACCAGCCGGTACCAGAGGGACATCGTGGCGGCCGGGCCCAAGAGCGACAGCACGGCCGGCAGCGCGGCCCCGGCCCCGGCTTCGGCAAGCCGCCGGACCGAGGCTCCACAGGCCGCACCTCAGGCCGTGGCGCAGCACCACGCGCCGGGAGCGACACCAAGGCCGCCCACCAGCAGGCCCCCGCGGGCCGCCGGACCGAGGCTCCACAGGCCGCACCTCAGGCCGTGGCGCAGCGCCACGCGCCGGGAGCGACACCAAGGCTGCCCACCAGCAGGCCGTTCTAGGCCACGTGGACGGCGAGCGCGACGAGCACCCTGTTCACCCTGTCCAAGTTTTATCCATGGCGATCTCACCTCAGGACTTTCGGATACACATTCGCACGGCTGAGAGTGATAATACATGAGTACGATTGGTCTCGGATTCAGGAGCTGACGAGGGTGGACCACGGGTTTAGGCTCCAGACACCAGGGCTAGATCTCGACGTACGGCCTTACACTCCTGCTACAACGAAATGACCTGTTACAACAACTTCCCAGTTTACAGTCGCCGGTTCCAGATTTTACTGCAAAAGCCAAATGGTTTTGTCCCATATTCGGTGAAATTTGGCGAATGTGCTCTGACTGTCGTCCGGTCTTTGTTTGGTATTCGACTACTGAAATTCGTTCGCAACGCGACACTTACACAAAAAAACTTCGCATGGGGTAAATACGAACCACGGAAGCTCTGTCCGACAAAGCCCTGCCAAACTGGAAAGCTATCATCAGAATGACCGCTCTTTGTGAATAGGACCGCGGAGGCTGCAAGCGAAACGTACCGCCAGCGTGTTGGGCCAGTCGTTCTTCATCTGCTTGGAAGTGTCCTGCCGCTGCTGGACGGCCTGTCGTTGCCGCTCGCGGCGAGCAGCCTCCTCCTGCTCGCGAGTCAGGTGGCCCCGAATCGAGTTCCATTTCTCACGGGACAGCAGCACGGCGTCGTATGGCAGGTTTGCCGGCACGTACACTTGTGGCATGGCTTCCTGCGGCCGCCCTCGCTGTCCCCAATGGAACTGGCAATAGGCCCTGTGGAATTTTCAGCGGATTATGTATGTGAATTGTTTTCACAGTGTTACAATCGCCTCGGCAGCCGAACGCCCTGGGCAGGTCCTGAAAGACACAGCCACAGTTTCAGTCTAAAGTGTGAGCAAGCTGGCTAAGGGACCCTCCGTATCTTACGTCACGCATGGAGTACCGAGAGGTTGGGGTATGATGAGCGCAATTGGAGTGTAACAAGGGGTAGTTGTGTCTTAGAGCGTAACGCAGTAAAATGCTACTTTCGTACCGCCCCCCCCCCCCCCCCCCCCGATGGAGGGAAGAGCTAGCTGACTGGCAGTGTGTCTACTGTCACGCCACATTACGGCTTTGAGGCACC
The DNA here is from genome assembly GCF_011947565.3 of Pollicipes pollicipes. Lineage (NCBI taxonomy): Eukaryota > Metazoa > Arthropoda > Thecostraca > Pollicipedomorpha > Pollicipedidae > Pollicipes > Pollicipes pollicipes. The sequence continues at coordinate 37,964,834 of NW_023596461.1, read as the reverse complement.
AGCTGACGTTGTGACGTCACTGGGTTGTATAGCCGACGGAAGGCCACAAGACATCAACTGCCGATACGTCATTGGTATTCGGCTGAGTGTGTGACGTCACAGGTCGTGTGTTTTTAGGGCTCTTTAGGGCCGCCTGAATGCCGTGAGGCATCAACTGATGGTATGACGCCGCTGGTATTTTATAGAACATCAGGCACAACAGGCCATATTCCATCTTTACCTTTCGTACCTGTCTACTTACTGCAAGCATTCACGTTCTGAACAAAGGCTCACCAGTGTGTGACGTCATTGATAATAACTTTGTACGAGCTCCCTTCGGCCCCCACGGTCACGATGCATCATATCTCGTGAAGCATCACGGGATGATATGACGCCACTGGCATTCGACTAAACATCAGGCGCAAGAAGCCGTGTTCCATTTTTACCTTTCGTACCCGCCCGCTGCAAGTATTGGCGTCGTGCTAAATGAAGGCTCTGCCGAATCACGTATGTGACGTCACTGACCATGAGTTTTTACAGGCTCTTTTAGGTCGACTTGAGACCATAAAGCATCAGCTGACGATATGACGTCACTGGCATTCGACTGAGTGTATGACATTACTGACCATGAGTTTTTAGCCTCTTTCGGACCGGCTTAGGGCCATAGAGCATCAGCTGACGATATGACATCTACAATGATATGACGTCTAGGCTCTGCCGAATCAGCTGAGGGTGAGACGTCTCTGATTATGAAAATTTACACTTTTTTGGGGCCGGCTGAAGACCATAAGGCATCAACTAACGACATGACGTCAATAGTATGCGACTTAGCACCACGAGCAACAAGTCATGTTCCATCTTTACCTTTCGTACCTGTCTGCTCTAAGTATTCGCGTGTTGAATGAAGGCTGTACCGAGTCATCTGAGTATATGAGGTCACTGATCATGAGTTTAAACGGGTTTACGTGTGCCGCCCAAGGCCACGAAGCATCATACCCCGTGAAGCACCACCGGATGATATGAGGTCACTGGTATTCGACTAAGCGTCTGGCGGAACAGGCCATGTTCCATCTTTACCTTTCGGACGTACCGTACCTACCGCAAATGTTGATGTGCTAAATGAAGGCTCTGCCAGATCACCTGAGTGTGAGCCATCATTCAGCACGCCAATACTTGCAGTAGACCGGTAAAAAGGCAAAGATGGAACATGACCTTTTGCGCCTGATGTTAAGCCGAATACCACTGACATCATATCGTCATAATAGCTGATGCCTTATCGCCTTAAGTCGGCCCAAAAGAGTCCGTAAAAAAACTCATGGCCTGTGCTGTCACGTACTCAGGTGACTCAGCAGATCCTTCAATCAGCACGCCAATACTTGCACTATACTGCCATGAAAGGAAAGATAGAAGATGGCCTGCTGCGCCCGATGTTTTGTCGAATACCAGTGACGTCATATCATCCGGTAATGTCTCACAGAACATAATGCTTCGTCGCCTTGGGCGGCCCAAGTGAAACCGTGCATACTCATTAGCAGTGACGTCACACACAGAGGTGATTCGGCGGGGCCACCATTCAGCACGCGAATCCTTGCAGTAGCCAAGTAGAAAGTTAAGAATGGAACATGGCCTATTGCACCTGAGGTTTAGTCGAAGATCAGTAATGCCATATCGTCAGCTGATGCTTTGTGGCCTTTCGTCGTCTCAAAACAGCCCGCAAAAATTCAGGACCAGTGAAGTCACACGATGAGTCGGGTATCAGTGACATCATATCGTTAGCTGATGCCTTATGGCCTTCAGTCGGCCCAAAAAACACCGTGAAAACTCATGACCAGTCACGCACACACTCAGATAATTCGACACAGCCATCATTCAGCACACGAACACTTGCTGTAGGCAGGTACGAAAGGTGAAGATAGAACATAAAACTGCTGGCGGCGGCTGTAAACACTCGTAACCAGTGACGCTACATACTCCGGTGATCCGTCAGAGCGGTGGCGTGTGATCGATACAACACTGCTCTCAGTGACGTCACAATGTCAGCTAATGCCTCGCAGTCTCTCCTCAGTACGACGGTACACGACCATTGCAACTCCTCCGTAGCCCCTACCACCGTCGGTGGTGCAGGAACCAAAGTAAAAGAAGGCGTGTAACACTACGATTAGGCGCGATCTCAAATAATGCTGGTTTTGTAAGCTTCCAAACTTAACAGCCAGATACCGCTGACTCCCTGTTAAAGCAAGCCTATAGCCGCCTTTGTTTCATGCCTGCTGACTTTGAACTTGCATGATAAGTTCACGGAACTGCATTAAAGAAACACCTTGAACACCGACCTGACCGCCCCCCCCCCTCAAACTTCTGACCTGTGACGCGACACAGACGAGACTGGACATGACACGCACACTGACAAACACTGACCTGATGTGTAGCACGTCAGACAAATTTCTTAATAGTTCAATGCATGCAGCACAGTATAAACAAACCTGCGTGATCCTAACGCGCGATAGACCCCGCTACGACCACGTGGATACCGCGCTTGCTCGAAAAAACAGGACAGCTGATCTGAAGACGCTATTCCGTTACTATGGCAACCATTTGGTAGTGTATGTTCCTGGGTCTTGATGTGTGTGGATGCGCAGCATGGGCATACATCGCACTTACATTACGGGGTGCATTTTCTCAGCTGGAGATGCTTAAGAATCATTCGTGGAGGAGAAATGTCACCTACGACCTGAGCAAAAAAAAAAACCAACGACGTTTTCAGGAAGCATTTAAATACCTGGACATAATCTAACCTGAAAACTGGAGGCGCATAGCATCAGCTACCGCATCCCTCCGTTAACATCTATCAGAAACATGTGCAGGGGTCCAGCAATGCCGGCGGCCCGTATGTGACGTTGGGCCGTTGATATCCCTTCCGGTCGCGCTTCCTGCCCACCGTTCGCGGCGCAGCTGCGAATTCCGAGGGCGGGCGTCGCCCCGCCGCGGGTCGATCCCCCGCCCGCCGCTCAGTCAGACGCGCCGCCACTTTCCCCACCCAAACAGCCTAACGCCGTTCAATCCGTCGCGCCACACATGATCTCGAGACCTTGTTCATTGCTGGCGAAGCTTTACCCGCATGACTGTGAAGTGGTACGTTCGTGGTAAGATCTAGCCACAGCACAGTTTTGAAATTGATCACAGTGGCGCCAGCTGTAGAACAAAAACGCCGCTGTTGGCTTTAATGGTACTCCACTGTATGCGGCGAGTTGACAGACCTGATGGGAATTTAAGAGATGCTAATTTTCGCGCGAGGATAATTTTTAGCTTAGCAACACTCAAATACCTTGTTCAAAGAAAGATTGAGTGCTTAGAAACAAAATAAGTACCATGGGCGATTGAAGCTTGATCACGTTACAAAGAAATACGATGTGTTAAATTTATCATCTTCCTAATGCCTCCCGCTACGGCAGCCTGTTCAACTGCAGCTGCCTAGATCCAGAAGCGAACATTATGTAATAATATCTAAATATTTTACTATATTTTTTTGTTTAAATGTAGTAATTTGTAACATTTAAGTATTTATTGGAGATCAAGTTAGTCTTAAATTACATTATTCTGAGATAATCTTGCAAAGAATAGTGTTTTGTGTTAATGGCAGTTGCACGTACGTTTGTATTTGTATGAAAAACAGTGGCCTCTGACAAAGATTGGATGTGTTTGAGATCCTCGGTGGTCAGATGTCGGAAGCTAGTTTAGTTTGCGTGTTATATATAGTTTGCCAAAGGTACGAAGTTCCCCATACCACTGGTAGCATTTTAGGTGTCAGTTATTGTGGGACATGTTTCACTGCTCGGATCCAAGCGATTGGTGGTGGCAGTTGAGTGTCGATGTTGTTGGGGTAATCATACATTTGGGTTTTGAGCGGGTTGAATTGCCGCTTAATGTTCCATTTATGGCATGTTGGATTATTTTTAGATGCACGCTTTTTCTGAGCGCCATCGCTAATGCCCAAAAACGAATACAAGTAGACAGAAGCGGCGCATCCCTTGCTCACCTGAGCTGGTAGAGTTGTTTGGCTGGGCTATATGCTTAATGATTCCTGTTGGAGCCAAAAGCAGAAGCATGTTATCCTCCTAACAATAGCTTGGATAAGCTTGCATCTGAGGTTACTGCTGGTTACTGTCAAAGCACATCATTATTACTTAACAACAGACCAGTTAGCAAAAAGTTATTTCACTGAGCAGAATGATTGTCAGTGTGAGTGTGCTCAACTTTGTGTTCTCATGTGAACTCAGACCTACCCAAATAATTCTGGATTTTAAATTGTTTTGTGTGCAAAATGTTTTTGGTGTACTTTGGCTTAAAATTTTCTTCTCAACATTGTAATATCCTAAAATAATGGCTTTATGGGCTGAAATTGATGACAACTGTGCACCTAACTTTTGAGTGTCAAGAGGTACAGTGTGTTGCTTCTATGTTGCTCTGATGCTGGGCATGCTCAATTTAATGTTTTTATATAGTGTAAATGCAAGGTGTCTTTCCCTTACAATTATGTGGTCCATGCTGAAAAAGTGCAGGGCATGAAGGTCATGTCCAGGTAAGTAGTGATGTTTATGAGACAGTTTCAGGTATCTAAACCACAAATATAAGTACCCCTAGGACAGTATGTGGTCTTTACTAATTTCAGAGCATGGATGAATATGTTCAAAAACATTGGTATATGTGGCATCAAGAAAAAATGCCTTCAATCAGTGCAATTTAGCCCAACTGACTGCGGCATATGCAAGCACCAGGTACAGTGCTTCAATACTACTGATGTGCAGCCAAGTGAATGCCTTTTTTCCTGACTGGTGTACATTACAGGCCACTGTTGATCACATGCTGCTGACAATCAGCTTGCACAGTCACTGATTTTCATAGCTTATAGCATACAGCCTGTTGTTATAGGGCTATATTTTTGGTCCTGCAGGCCAAACTTGGGCCTGTTAACCTGAGGTTTGGAGGCTTTTGGATGATGTAAATGCTCAGCTGTATTCACAGGCTGCCAGTCATGCCACTGTGGTCCAAAGGCTGATCACATCTTAAAATTTGCATATTCTGGAAAATAGAAAGTGTTAGCATTTCTAAGTTGCATGGTTTATATAAAGTATAATATATACTTCTAAGGATTTGACATGTCTCAAATATTACAAGCACCTGTATTGCTGTTTGAGTCTGTCAACACTGAAATGATCTTAAACATAATTTCCTGTTAAAGATAAGATTGCTCAAAAAGTCTTGTTAGAGGCACCTTATGCCCATTTGCCTAAATCTCATCTTTTTTTGTCATGCAAGTGCAGTTTGTCTAGCTTTCCACCATAGCATGTGTCCCATCAGTGCAACCTGCACAGCTGGACAAAACAGTACTGAAAAACTGGGGTTCAAGAATCCCTGGATTTTTTCAGGCAATGTCAGGGGCCCACAGACACCAAGCATGAAATCAAATCTTGAGTTTCCTGTCCCAAATGTGGAACTGTGTTGAAAATCAATCACATCTTTTTTGTAGGATGTAAGGTGAGTTTGCTTGCAGCACCAGATAAGATAGGAGCAAAACAAGGAGAACAACTTGTTGACCATTTTAAGGTGATAGCCATGGGGTAGGGGAAGGGAAGGCAGGCTAAGGCTGTCATCATAGTTGGGAGGAAAAGTTCAAGACTCATAATCCATGGTGTGCTTGCTGAGTACAAGTGACATTGGGTATAGGTCCTGGGGTGGGCACATTGACCCAACTGACATGAAAGGATCAGCTGTCCATTGATCAACAAGGGTCAAGCCAGGTCTGGGCAGCAGTGCCACAACACATTTGCACATGCACAACACAACACATGCCATGGCACATTTTGATTTTATAACAGCCTTAATCAATGTATAATTGATAGAATTCTTGGGTCAGAGCTCACACCAAGTAGTCTGTGTTTGAGCATTGACCCCTGCCATTCAATCAGACAATTCCACATCAACAGTAGATTTTGGTGGCAAAAGTGTAATGTGCTGCAGTGCCTGTCATGGTCCATCCTGTCCTCTGACATCACCTGGCCTTGAATGTGACCTCTGCCAATGGAGGTGGGCCGCATCTGCGAGGGCCAATAGTGAGTGCCTTAAGGGACTCAAACCCACCCTGCCTGGCTTGGATGGATTGGAAAGCAGGTGCTCAAACCACTGTTCGGACAGACTAATAAAACTCTGCAGTCCTGTCTGGTGAAATGGCAGAGACCAAATTATCTGGTGAATGGTTTTGCACCCCTTTGCTAGTAGATTCATGGCATGCACAACAAGCTCTGTCAAGTATCTGAAACATATAGCCACCCACATAAACCATTTGGGAATGAAATTTATTTTAAAAAAGAGGAAAGAAAAGGGTTGCCCTTTGCTTATAATTCTTACCTGTGTAGCCCTGCTCTGCCCCAAGAATGTTTGCACTTTGTCATGCTCATGCTATCTTAAATAAAGCTAACTCTTTTTGTTGTCCATCTTCAGAGTTCAACAGTCACTCATCAGTATTTGTACAGTATCCCGAAAGCAGTTGAGTAGCGATGCCACACCATAGATGTTGTGACATGGAAGTCAGAGGCCATGCAGAATGCCCATGCCAAAGTATTCCACTCAGATAAGGAATGCGAGATGTATGTTAGGCTCCAACTAAGGTGCTGTATCCCAGGGATTGTACAGCAGCAAGTGGAAAATTGCATAGGGTTGTGTTTTGCACTTACAAATGGCCAGGCTGAACTTTTTTGCCTTACATGTGGCATGGCTCTTTGTGAAAGTTGGGATATGATACTACATCAGTGTATCTTATTGCAGGTGGAAAGACTGGTGAACATCGGGGGAAGACCAACTCTGGTCTGAATGGGGCTGTTTGAAGGGCGAAGCCGCGTCAAGCGAGCGACGACGGCACCTCATAGCAACCTCTCGCTGGAGGTCTTCATCTCCAACAACAAGCTGGGCAAGCGGGTCTCCAAGTCGTGCATGGAGGTAATTCTGATGTGCTCCTAGCCAACAAACCTCCAAGCATGTTTTTTTTCTTTGACACTTAAAGGAGTGTACACATTCTCACAGGCTGCACATGTAATTGTAAGCTGGTATGCATGTGATGCCGATTATGTTTTGATAAGAAACTCATGTGTGCAACAGGTGCAATTTCTCCGTGCTTCTGGTTTGTTTCTTAAGGTATGTACCATTTTGTTTTAATGTGCATCTAACGAAATGCTGGCACATCATGTGGCTCTGATGTACCATGTTTGTCAGTTTGACATACGTCGGTGTCACATTGGTAATCCCCGTGTTCATGATGGTACATCCGCTAGAGGGCGAGCCATGTCTGACTTCCCTTCCCCCTACATAAGCCGTGATATATCTGGCAGACGAAGCGCCCATTTCCGTTGCGATATGCCCATTAGATGAGCCGCCGCGGCTGTCTGCGCCGCGGCATGTCCGCCGGATGGGCTGCTGTCCGCCTGACGAGCCGTCCGTGCCGTGTTGGGACGGCCGCCTGACCCGCCGCCGGCGTCGCTCCGCAGCCGCCGGAGCCGGATGGCGAACTTGCCGACCGTCGGCTGCGGCTGTCGGCGCTCCCACCGCCGGCGGCACGCACGCTCCGGCAGCGGCCGCCGCCGCCGCCCGGCGACGAGCCCGACTCGCCGGCGCCCCTGCACAACGGCTGCAACGGCCACGGCCCGGAGCCGGCGCGCAAGCGGCTGACCGAGGCGCAGAAGCTCATGCTAAGCTCCGAGTGTCACAAGACGGAGATTTTCGCCACCAAGCTGCGCCACATCCCGGGCCGACTGGGCGGCGGCGACGGGCCGCCGGCTCCGCTGCTGGCGCCGCACCGCAACGGCGAGCGGCCGCGGCGGCGGCGCCGCTCCGAGGCGGCCTCCTGGGAGGAGCCGGCGCCGGCCGCGCCCGCCAGGAAACGGGTAGCGCTCGACAGCCTCCTGCTGCGTGATAACCACGAGTACTACAAGGTAGAGATCCTGAGCTCGAAGCTGCGCTCGAGCCGGCGCCTGTCGGGCGACAGCGACGTTGGGCCGCCGCGGCCCGAGGCCGACGAGTCCATCTTCTGTGCGGCCGACGAGGTCGGACCCGAGGACAGCTGCGACAGCTTCCGCGTGGTGCGGCGCGGCGCGTCGGCCGGCCGTCGGCTGCGCGGCCGCTACCACTGCGGCACGGCGCACGGCTGCCACCCGCCGGCTGGTCAGCGCGCCGCCGCCGCCACCGCCGCCGCCAGCAGCGACTCTGAAGATGGAGCCGACGAGGTGCCCCCGCCGACACAAGCGGCGGCGCGCCAGCTGGCGTACACGTTCGAGTCGTCGCCTGGCGCCGAGCAGTGGTACCAGACGTATGCGCGCGAGACGGATGGCCAGCCGGTGGTAGAGGCGCTGGCGGCAGCCGTTGCCGCCAGCGGGCCCGTGCTGCCGTATCAGATGAGTGAGGAGGAGCTGTTCCCGCCGGAGCCGGCGCCGGCGCTGCCGAACGGCGCGCACGCCAGCAAGGCCAGACACCGCCGCCTGCTGCTGGTGGCCGAGACGGCGCGCAAGTCGCCGCGCTGTCACGCGTCGACACGCGCCGCTCGCTGCTCGGTGGACGCGGCTGAGGGTGTGGCTCTCTGGGACAGCAGCCTGGAGCAGGTGCAGCTGGTGGCGGCCAGCATCTCCAGCCTGCTGACGGCCGCCCAGGAGCAGCACGACGCGTGCTCGGTGCGCGCCCAGCTGCAGCAGCAGCCGGCGCCGGGCCGCCGGCGGCGACGGCGCACGGCTTCCTGCTCGGAGCCGGAGCCCGAGCCGCCAGCGCACCTCAGCGGTCTCAGCCTGGCACCGCCCGAACCGCCCGACCTGGTGGCGCTGCTGCGCGCCGAGCCAGTCTGCGCGCGCCGGCCGGCCGCGCTGCTCGACTCGGCATCGCCGCCGACGCTGCCGGCCGATGACAGCTGCAGCGTGAGCACCGACTCGACGGCCTCCGGCGGCGCGTCGGCGTCACGCAGGCGGGGCGGCCGGCGTCGCAAGAACCGCACCGGCTGGCCGCGCAGCCGCGCCCGCCGACCGGGGCTGCTGCAGCGCGCCGTCAGCCGGGCGGCGGCCACAGTGCGAGCCGGCGCCGCCGGCCGTCGCCGGCCGGCCAGATAACGGGCCGGGCCTCTCCTGCCCGTCCGCCCCGCCGCCGACCCCCATAGGCCAGATGAGCTGTTTATGTTCTTCGCGATCAAGCCCTTCTTGCCTTACAGGGCGGAGCCGGCATCGTGTTCGAGGGTGGTCTCAGGAAATTGTGCGTCTTGCCGCAGTGAGGGGCTCCGCTGTGTACAAATGAATTCCCAAAGCTCCAGAAGCTCCAGTCAATCAGTCAATGCATCGTTGCCTTGGATTTGATTCGTGGTTTGTTACTGTACAGAACGTGTACATTCGGCAATTACGCATACATGTAATTAGTTTACAGGTTTATACTGCACGTCACGTCTAGTTCAAAGCATTATTTTCTGATCTGATTCCCATGTGTTTGTGTTGGTGTGCGTGCGCGGCCGTCCGCAGGCGGGCCCGGCGCCGCCGGCCGGTCACGGCGATCTCACTCGGGCGGCCGCCGCCGCTGTCTTCCCCAGCCGGACCGTCGCCGCGGACCAGCCAGGTCCTCTGTCCAGGCTCGCCGGCCCGGCTGCTGGCACAGAGCCGGGTGCTTCCCGGCGGACCGGCGCCGCCGCTGTCGTGTTTTCCAAGCTCGGTGTGAGCGGGCGCTGCCGTACAGGGCGCTCTGTATGCAACTCTAGGAAAGTATAGCCGAGTGCAACTCAGCATTGTGTTTTTTGGTTTCGGGGTGCTTTGGAGCGGCAGCCGCACCGTTACCGGCTGCAAATGACCTGTCAACGGTCTCGACCTGACGCCGGATTACTGTCAGACCCAGTTCGCTTTCGGGTTCAAATGCAATGTGGAGTAGGCGGACCAGTGGGAGGTAGGACGGTGTTGCCGTCAGCATTATCTTAAGTCGAAATCTGCCAGTTGCAGTCGGCGCCTGATCACGGACCCAAGCATAGCTTGCTCAAATCGAGTCCGTACGTTAGCCACGGTCATTCTTGGCGGCTTGGTTGACTTTCGCCACGTCTTTAACGTGTGTTCTCCACTTGCGGCTGTTTCCAACGGCTTGCACAGTTCGGGCTGCTCGCACAGTGCATGGCGGTACTACCTGTGCCAATTACGAACGCTGAGCAGAGCTGAGGGAAAGTCGGGTGGTGCGCTATCGCCTCCCGGTGCCGGGCCCACTCCTCCACACCAATGGCGTGTGCTTGTTTACCTTCCACCCGGCACGAGTCCGTAGATTTGCTGTGCGCGCGGGTGTGCCTGAAGCCGTGGGATGTTTACCCATCGCACGTCCGGCCGTTCGTTTACTGCATTCGTTTGCTGGGCACGGCTAGGGCGCCTGCTGACCTCCGCCCGGGCCAGGGCCGGGGCAGCTCGTGCGTCGCTGCCCCCCCCCCCCCGCAGCCGAGCTTGAGCCGCATTCCTGCCGAACCGCTGCCCTGGCTCGGCTGTGTCCGAACAAAAACTAGCCGGGCAGGTCCCGTCGTCACGTGCGCACCCAGTGGGCCTCAAACCGACGCCGCAGTCTCGCTGGTTACCTTACGTTTGAGACCCCCGGACGACCTTGCGCGTCTGGATGGCCGCACACTTGACCTGCTGGTGAGCAGTTGCAAAGCATGCAGGGTACTGGTTGGCAACTGTTGGCGACCCGATTGAAATGCTGTGGGGAACCGCCGCCTTTTCCAGGCGGCTATATACTGGGTCTCGTTACACGAAAATAAGGCAGGACATGGGTGCAGTTTCCATGGATGGCACGGGCAGTGCCGCGCGCATAACGGTTGGAGAGAGGAGCGGTTGGCAAGCACAGCGTTAGAATCAGGATCATTTGGACTAGGCAGGTCCGACCGTGGTGACAAAACCTTACAACGACTTTCTCTGGCCCTCTGCATTTGCAGTGCGTTCAGAGACACGGCAAACTAACATGCTGCATCTACCTAAAGCACGCACCAGTCCATCTATTTCAGTATTTGTACGCCACATAACCTATTTTACCCCTCCACCCATGACGCAAAATGGCCATTGAAGTCGACGCGCCTGAAAACACCAATGAACAAACAAACAACAAACCTCTCCACCCAGGTTGCATGCGCTGTGGAACGTCAATAATCCCTTGGTTTAATAGCCAATTTGTTACGAAACCAGGCTGTCTAAACATCAGCCTTTTGTCATAGCATGTAACAACAGCTGTACGCAGGGCATTTGCTCGCGTCAAGGATGTGTAACAATCCCAACCCGTTCAGATGTTTCGCACTTCAAACAAGACGCAGCAATGTACACTACCACAATATAACACGCCGTTATTTTAAAACAATTGTATTGGCGAAGAGACGCATGACAACATCATAGTGACTGGCCGTTGCCAGACGGCGTTCCAGCCCAGTGCGGCTGTCGTGGGGTGCGTCGGTCGCAGCATCAAAGTGCAGTTGAGCGGCAGCGCCAGGCTGTCCATTCCTGAGAAATCCGCCCCGACACAAGGACACGAGGCGCCGGCTACACTTCTGGCCCCAGTTTGTACTGCATTCGCCACGCTGCATGTCTCCTCACACGCACGCGTCAGGGGCGACGCCCGGGTGGGTCTCGGCCATCTCGCTCGGCTCCAGGAGCCTGTCTGCGGTTCTCCTCACACGCACGCGTCAGGGACGAGGCCCGGGTGGGGCCTCGACCGTCTCGCTCGGCTCCAGGAGCCTGTCTGCGGCCCTCCTCACACGCACGCGTCAGGGGCGAGGCCAGGTGGGGCCTCGGCCGCCTCGCTCGGCTCCAGGAGCCTGTCTGCAGCCCTCCTCACGCGCACGCGTCAGGGGAGAGGCCTGGATTTGACCTCGGCCGCCTCGCTCGGCTCCAGGAGCCCGTCTGCGACCATCCCCAGACGCACGCGTCAGGGAAGAGGCCCGGGTTTGGCCTCGGCCGCCTCGCTCGGCTCCAGGAGCCCGTCTGCGACCATCCCCACACGCACGCGTCAGGGGAGAGGCCCCGGTTTGGTCTCGGCCGCATCGCGCGGCTCCAGGAGCCCGTCTGCGACCATTCCCACACGCACGCGTCAGGGGAGAGGCCCGGGTTTGGCCTCGGCCGCCTCACCCAGCCGGCCCGGATGGCGGTGTGGTCCACAGCGCAGGTGAACGTCACGCCAACGTCGTCCGGCGCTTTCCTCCGGTGCAAGTAGACGACGCACCGGTGCGGCCCGGCACTGACCTCACAATGGCTCCCTACACGCAATTCCCAGCGAGTCACGTGACTTCTCCGGCGCACCGCGGCGAGCGTCGCCCACAGCGCTGCCAGGCCCCCTCCCGCGATTCCAGGTCTCAGCGGCGACTGGCGGTGCCACCGCCGGTCCTCTCGCCGCCGGCGCCTAGGCCGGCTTGTAGGAGCGCTGGATGGTGCAGCGGGGGTAGGCGCGGCGCCAGAGCGCCACCTGCGCCTCAGACACCTGGCTGCAGAAGCTGACGTCCAGCAGGCGCAGCTCGCTGCACTGCGACAGCAGGCTGCCGGGCGAGGGGCTGTCAATTGACGGCGACTGACGGGGGTAACGGCGTACAGACCAGCGTACCACCAGGCGGCTGGCTGCTGCAGCGCTGACCCATGCGCGCTCAGAAGCGACAATCAGTCAGGGCGCGCACTGGCGGGTCTCACTGCGACGCTCCAATGGTGACAAACGGGGTCATTTAGCCGGCTAGTTGGGTGATGACGTCCGTCGACCCAAGGCTGACGGCCGACGGACAGACACGACCAGTTAAACACGAGTCGGTACACCAGGCGGAACCAACCGACTTCAGGGGACGGGCGGGGAGACGGCTAGCTCCGGTCGCTTCACAGGCAGACGAGCACACTTGCTAGAACATGACACTTCACAGCCTGACGTCATGAACAAACGCGAGCGGTGAGCGTTTTTGACATTAGTCTTCAAAGAACACGCCCGCCGAAAAACGCTCCATTTCATTTTCCTTTCCAAGATTAGTCGTCCAACTTTAGAAAGTACCCCCGACGCATGACATCCAAAACATCTGAACGATTGCCGCTTTTCCGCTTAGTACTTGCCCCCAACGTTATGGACGTTATCGCAGCCGCAATAATGACTATGTACCGCCACCTCAAGCTCCCATCCCGTGCCTCTCCTATCAAAGACAACACGTTGCGGCTTTCTGCGGCATAACGAAAAGGCTGCTGGTATGAAAAAGAGCTTAAATGAATCAAGAGAATCCGCTATGACTGTCTGCACATTTCATCACAAAAGCATGCTGCTCAGTCGGCCAAAGCCTTCCAAATGTCTTATGTATGACGAGCTGTCAGAGGAAACTTCCTTTCGTGTTATGGCACCATCTACAACATGCGAGGAAGACCATGTATTGCCTTCTGAATGAAGTCAAGAGAATTGACAGGGGGACCTCGGCGCGTGCTTCGCCAATGAAATTGAGATATTCCATGAAAGCTTCTCCACAAGACCACCTGTTATCAGCACACGCTGCGTTTGGGGTGGATGGTGGACGCGCGCGGACGGCCTTCCGGGGCGCGCAGGGACTGGGGGACGCACCTTTCGACGGCCTCGGGCCGCACCAGACTGGCCCCCAGGATGTCCAGCTGCTGCAGGAGGGGCGTGTGCACGGCCAGCAACCGCAGATCACCATCCTGGATCAGCCTGGCGGCGTCGCGAGCGGCCCAAGAGTGAGCGCCCGCACGACAAAGGCGGTAGGGAAGAACACCAGTTGGTTGCGCGGAGAAGTCATCTTCATAGAAGAGGCCGTCCGCACAGGAGCTATAAAAAGCTGCATCCAGCGCGGCGTGGCGTACTAAGGATACCACCTTTACACGAAGGCCCATATGGCGGAGAGCTGCACCGTGCGCCGTATATGTAACGGACCAGCATTTGAACGAACTGATCGCAGCCGATAGGCCACGCTCTTATGGGGGAGTGACCTCATCAGGACGTCAGCTGGGCCGCACGCGCAACAATTATGGGCGGAACGTCACAACCCAGGCAACGGTGCTGTGACTACTCTCCGTCTCTGTCTTCTTCGCCACGTCACCCACCTGAGCGACGTCATAAACAGCTTCTTCAGCGACGGGAAGCAGGGCGCGATGTTCCTGAGGAAGGGCAGCTCGGCCTCCTGCACGACGCTGCGGCTGAAGCCAGCCGTCAGAGGACCGGATGTCACGGCGCCACATGAGACCGGCCACGCGGCCGAGCGGCCGCCCACGGAGCAACACCCACCCTGCGCCCGAGCCTGCCCCGGCAGGCGTGGGTGGACGCCACAGGAACGATCACCGGCCGGATGGTGTGCGTCGTATCAGCCGTGACGCGCCGTACGCGACACAGATCATCGGCACACCTGAAGCCCTTATCCGTGTGCCTATCAGGCGGCACACAGATCAGGGCACACTCCCACTCCCACTCCCACTCCCACAGTGGACACACTCGCAGCCGCCACCGCCGCCGGCCGCGCCTCACCACCAGCCGAGGTCGAGCTCCTCCAGGCGGCGGCAGCGCTGCACGTGGCGCAGTTCGGCCCAGGTCAGCTCCGCCTGCTTCCAGAGCCCCAGCGAGCGCAGGTCCGGACAGCACTCTCCCAGAGCCTCGCAGACGTGCCACAGCCGCCGCAGTCGCACGCACAGACCTGCCGCACCGCCCACACGGCACCACTGAGCCCACAGCGCCAGTGACCAACACCAAACACTACTTTGATGACGTTGAAGCGGACTGCGTGTGCGTGCGTGCGTGCGTGCGTGTATATATATATATATATATATATATATATATATATATACATATATACAAGTGTTGTTGAAGACCTTAGCGTGAACACATTTCATAAGCTTTTCCTGTACTTCGAGTTTTCAGATTACGGCTGTCTGCTCGCCATTCAGACTAAGAAGCAGCTCGCCAATGTGAGACATCTATTAATTGACTAACGTTTCGGAATTACATACTGCATTCTGAAAGGTACACACACACAGCATACAAGTGACGAGTTTATGCTTACATGTTAAAATAGGTATAACCAGTAAGGTATAACAATTAGGTTTCATCAAGTTCAGCTCGATCGCCAAATTGCACAGAGTCTAAATTACGTGGTTACCATTTTTGGGAGCATAAGAATTCGGGCGGCAAAACACGTGCTGAATAGAAAAACATACTGCCTACGGATGGTGTCGATCGTCCCTAAATGAGGTCAAGGGTGGCTGAGAGATTAGCTTGGTTGTTTGGTTCCGGTGCCCATGTCTTGATCGTGACAGCCTCCAGAACATAAAGCTCTTCCCCTGTTTGATGATGATGTTACAATGACAGTCTTTCTGGCAAGGTCGTCCCGGCTGCCGTTCCGGCCGCGTTCTTTCGCGCGTGCTCTTTTGGAGCACCGTCAGCCAAGTGCATCGTCAACTACCTTGAAAGTGTGCTGGTAGTCACACCAACGTGGTTCAGGACCTTTGCCTTAAAAGCCTACAATCTATGTCACAAAAAATTGGTAAACGACGGTGGTTCGTTTCAAGGACTCAGAGTTGGCTGTGAGGTTATTTTTCATGAGTAGAGTGACCTTTCTGTTTTTGTAGTAGATGGTCAGCGTTATCTTGTCGTCCTGACTGACTGGCTTGACGTTTACAGGCATTATTTTCTTGAGGATACGCTCGTCTGCCTTATAACTATCAGACAATGATTCTGATGGAGCAGCTTGATGGAACATTGATTCTGATGGAACAGCTTGATCTGGTTGATGTTTGATGGCGTCAGTTTTTGTCGGATATCGTGACACAAAACTGCTGGTTTCAGGGTCGATGCCACTGTTGGCGTAGCCATTATTTGCTTGGACTTTTTGATGCGCTGCAGTTCACTGTGTAGTTGCGTCCAATCAAAGCAGAGCTTGAGGGCTCTTCGGAGGTAGAAGCGCACTACACTGGCCTTGTACCGGTCGGGGCACTCGCTTATGGCACTGAGGCATCGTCCAGAATCTGTTGGATTTTTGTACACTGTCGTCACGAATCGCTGTTTTGGTCAGCAATGTCTATGTCTAAAAATGAAATGCGGTTATTGACGCTTAGTTCATAGATGAGTCGGAAAACTGAAGCTTGTTCCATCACATTTGTTAGTTCCATCAGTAAGCTTTCGTCACTGACGTCTACGAACATATGATCGGCATATCGTGCGTAAAGTACGAGACGGAGTGATGGATTTTCAAGGACTTTGATTTCCACGTGGCACATGTAGGCGTTGGCAAAAAGCGGTCGCAGGGGGAACCTATGGCCACTCCATTCTTTTGCCGGTGGAGTTTGCCGTCTAGTGTACGAAATGGTGCCTCTATCGTACATGCTCGCAGGAGATTCTCCAGATGGGAGGTAGGATTTGTATCATCTCTTCTACCGAAACGTTCGTAAATATACTCGACGCCTGATGATGGTCCGTTGACTTTTAGCTTTGTTTCATAGGGGCGTACGGTGTGATGAGGCAGCTGAGTTGCTTGGCCAGTTAGTAAGACACACACACGCACGCACGCACGCACGCACACACACACACATATATATATACATATATATATATATATATATGTATATATATATATGTATATATGTATATATACACATTCTCCCGTGCCATTAACCCATTATGTACAAAGTATCCACAATTCCTCCGGCCGAGACCACGCGTGCCCTACTTAGGATGTCAGATGGCGACGGTCTGGGGTCGACACTCAAGAGACAATACGAGTGACGGCATCATTGAGATGGTGCCATTTAACTTCAGTGGTTTCGACTCGATAATAGCTACAGGCTACAATTCAATCAGCGGCCAGGAGATGACACGAACGCCACCTCCAGCACCTGTACACTGTAACAAAATCCTCTTTTCACCTTCAAACATTCTTATCTAAAAGCTCGCTGCCGGCCGTCGTTCACTAGCCATTAGATTCGCCTTTGTTCAAGCTCAGGCATGTGCAATGACCGCATTCCATCTGTTCCATCGGAACCTGGAGTATGCCTGGCTCCCAAAAACGCTATCCGATACTTCCTTTAAAAATTCGCCTTCAGCGTCTCACCACCTGCCGGTTGCACCAGCCAGTTCGGTGGTGGTGGTGATTTGGTTTGTAAGGGCGCGTCGGCATCAGGGCCATTTTGCGCCCACTCGATGACGGTTATCTACCTCTGCGGCGACGCGATAATTATGTTGTCAACTAATAACAGGTAGTATCACTGGCGCACTTAAACTGAGGGGTGAGTGAAAATAACGTCAAAGTCAATGTGTGCTAAAAACGCAAGTATATCTCCAAGTTCACCACATGGGTCTCGACCGAGTAACCGATGGAGGGGTGCTGGAGGAAAAAATCGTCGCCTCTCCGTCTCAAGGCGCCGGCATGAGACGAGCGCATGTTCAACAGACAACTGGTCCCCGCATCTATCATACCATGGCACATCCCTACGCGTCAAGTAAAACGAGTGTGTTGCATATGTATGACCCAACCGAAGCCTACAAAGGGCGACTTCCTGGAAGCGGCTTCGGCGATGGGAGGATTCCCAATCACCCAGTTGGGGTTTGATTTCCCTGAAAGCGTGAACATGTTGGTCGAACATGTGCTGTCATGTATTGCGGACGTATTTGGAAAACGCTGTCTTCAGATCTCGAGCGGGTACATAAATTGGTATTGGGTTTCTCTCACACGCCACAGGTTTCGCTGTGGCGTCGGCTTTTTCATTTCCCATTATTCCTACGTGGCTGGAGATCCACATGAATGTGGTACGGCAGGAAGTGTTGTCCAGCCATTCCAGTTCCTCCCAAATTGAGCACGTCAAAAATGAGTGGTCACGTGACATCCTTTTCAGGACGACAAGCAACGTACTGAAGCGCTGCTAACATAGCAAACAGCTCTGAGGAAAAAACTGACAGGTGCTGCGGGAGGCATAGACCTACGGTATGGTCACCACACACAAATGCGCAACCCGCTCCTGTTGAGCCCTTGGACCCGTCGGTACATATTTGTCATGAGTTCGCGTATTGTGAGATCTGTTCCAACGAATACGTGAGGAACTCTCGTGGTGAAGTGCCATTTTTAAGATGCTGACAAAGTTCCAAATCATACTTAATACTCAGACGTCTCCACGGAGCTGGGTCCCGAAGAGTGTGCGGGGCAATGTCATCCAGCGTAATAAGCGACTCGTCTAGCCAGTCCCGGACGCGCAGGCACATCGGCCGCGATGACGTGGGCCGCCCCCTCAAGAAAGAACGGATTAACGTCTGAGAGAAGATAAACTTAACGGCTGGGTGATCCGGAAATTGTGAAACCTTTATAGCGTAATTCAAAGTAAGCCGTTGTCTCCTAAGAGGCAAGGGCGGTTCATTCGCTTCCACCAGCAAGTTTCTTGCTCGGGTCGTACGAAACGCCCCAGTGGCTATACGAACACATGTATGGTGGATTGTGTCCAAAACCTGTTTTGAAGATGTAGGAGCACTATCGTAGACAGGACTAGCATAATCGATGACTGGTCGAATTAGGGCCCTATACAGGTTCAACAGGGTGCTTCTATCGGCTGCAAAGGTCATACAACACATTACTTTCATGAGGTTCATGCGCTTGAGACACTTAGTCTTAACCATCTTAAAGTGTTGCTTAAACGTGAGCCGACGGTCAAACGTGAGGCCCAGGAAACAAACGTCGTTACAAACTGGGATACTGGCATTATAGAATCGCAACTCCGGGTCTCTACAGCCTCTAATCCGTGAGCAGAAGTGCATGCACTTAGTCTTGGTGGTCGAAAATTTGAAGCCATTCTCAAGGCTCCACTCAGTTAGTCGAATCAGGCATAACTGAAGCTGCCTCTCAGCAGACGTCGTTGTGGATGCCGCACACCAGATGGCAAAGTCGTCCATAAACAGTGACCGACTGATGGTAGGTGGCAGACAGTCGGTGATATCATCGATCATCAGCGCAAACAGGGTTACGCTAAGGACGCTCCCTTGAGGAACACCGTTCTCTTGTTCATAGCGATCAGATAGCATGCCACCCACTCGGACGCGGAAGAATCGACGACGTAAAAAGTTTTCAATGAATAGTGCCATGTGACCTCGGAGTCCACACTTGTGTACTTTGCTTAGAATGCCATAGCGCCAGGTAGTATCATAAGCCCGCTCAATGTCAAAGAAGACTGCTATCGTGTGACGTCTTTGTTTAAAAGAATGTCGTACAGCTGTGCCGAAGATCGTTAAGTGGTCAACAGTGCATCGGTTCTTCCGAAATCCGCATTGCACTTTGGAAAGACAGCCGTGGGTTTCAAGGTACCACATGAGACGATCATTAACCATCCTCTCTAGCACTTTGCATAGGGATGAAGTCAGCAAAATTGGGCGGTAGTGCAGTGGGTCGGAACCATCCTTTCCGGGCTTCTGTATCGGAACTATAATCACCTCCCGCCACGACTCCGGGAAGTCATCTTGTAACCATATGTAGTTGAAAAGTGAGAGTAAGGCATGGAGGGACTCCTTCTTTAGGTGATTCAGCGTATCATTGTGGACTTTATCCAATCCAGGTGACATACTCTTAGCTCTCTCAAGAGCAGTGCAGAGCTCCATGACAGTGAATAGTTGGTTGTACTCATAAAGCTCTGAGTCAGGAATTCTAAAATTGATTGCCGTCTTCTCACTTTGTTCCTTGTAACGAATAAGGCGTGGGTCGTCTGTTCCATGTCGGCACCTTTCTGCAAATGCACCTATTTTGTTGGAAACTTCCTGTGTGTTCAATATCGTAATTCCCGCCACTTTCAACACCGGAACTGCAGTGGAGACGTTCCTACCGGAAATGCGACAAACTCGCTGCCACACTGCACTCAGTGGGATGTGACGATTTAAACCATTTACATATTCCCCCCATGATGTACGCTTTGCCTCACGTATTGTGCGTTTCGCAAATGCTCTGGCCTTTTTAAAAGCGATGAGGTTGTTGGTCGTTGCAGAACGCTGAACGCCCACGTCCGCTTAAGAATTGCCGCCTTTCAGTCCTCTGACCACCAGGGAACAGAGATCCTGCGCGGCTCAGGTGATGTCAAGGGAATGCAAGACCTTGCAGTGTCGACAATTGTGGATGTCACTTGTTGTGCAAGAGACGTTGCATTGTCGTCCTCGGTCGGCTGCACTCTAATATGACACTCGTCAGTAAACCTTTGCCAGTTAGCACGTCGAAGGTTCCAGCAGGAAGGCCTCCTGCCTGGGTGTCCAGCATCCATCCCAAGCCATATTGGGAAATGGTCGCTCCCATATGTAGTGCTCTCAACGAACCAAGACAACCGACAGAAAAGGGACGAGGAGCAGATAGAAAGATCTATCGCTGAAGTAGTGCTGGACGGCAGAGATATGTGGGTATGCCGGCCGGTGTTAACAACACAAAAATTATTTGTATTCAGCAAACGCTCAAGATGTCGATCTCGGCGGCTTGTGTGACTGCAGCCCCACGAAGGGCTATGGGAGTTGAAGTTACCTAGCAATAAGAACGGCGATGGAAGCTGATCGAAGATGGACTGTAGTATCGAATACGGTACTTCCTCAGCAGGAGGGAGGTAGATAGAACAGACAGTCAGCCTCAGCGACCCAAGGTCGACGACGACAGCAACAGCTTGAAGGTCAGTGTTAAGACTTACAGGAGAACACGGTATACCGTGATGAACTAAAACCGCCACCCCACCATGGGCGATCGTGTCAGTTGTCACGTCTTTCCGAAAGATGCTGTAACATTTGACGTTAATGTGGGTGTCATCAGATACCTTTGTTTCTTGTAAGCATGCCACAACCGGGTTACGATAAGATAAGAGTGTGTGTAGGTCCGACATGTTGGCCCTCATGTCACGCATGTTCCATTGTAAAAACGTCAGTGGCATGCTAGGTATGCTTGTACGTGGGGTGCACGGTTAAGATCCATCGGTATAGCTTACATCTGCTTTAAGCGTTCACCAAGGATTTTGCATTAAACAAATCTCCCTGGCGACGCTCTACTTCAGTGGAGGTAAGCCAGACCCTTGGCCGAGCTTTGGGACTTCCACCCTCCGTAGGCGACGTCGGCCAAGGAGGGGCACGCTTTGTTGCACGACCTGCCACCGGGGACTGCAGGGTAGGCCGACCCGAAACCCCGTCTCCAGGTGGAGGAATGGGAGGCGGACCCATTGACTCTCCCGGTGAGTGGGGCGGAGTAGACAGCGGAAGCCGGCCCCCCGTCCGCTGTGCAGACGCCGACCTGGCGGCGCGCCCTGCAGGGCCAAGGTCCAGAGAACCCGGACGAACAACAGTTTCAGAAGGGCGGCTCCGGGAGGGAGCGACGACCGGGGGATGCCGAACCTTGTCCGGCTCCCGTGAGCCGGGGGGACCGGCGCTCCCGGCAGGGCCACTAGCTGGGGAGCCAGAGGGGGGCAGCTCTCGTAGCGCCCCTGTGCCAGCGACAACCGATCCCGTCGTAGCTGGTATGGATGGAGGGGGAGATGGAGCCCGGGAGGGCGTGTCTTCAGCACGGGTTGGGCCGGGGTGCGATGATGGTGGGCGAAGTCCATGACCTCGCTGGACCGTGGTCCATCCCCCGTTCCCGGGTCACAACCCAGCCCCGGGCTCTCTGGCAGCTCCACCAGGGGGTTCCAACCCCATAGGCTGAGCTTCTCTAGCGGCGGCCAATGCCGTGGTGGATTCTTTTCCGGAGGATCCGACTTCCGGTACGACGGAACGGCAGAGCCAGTTGATACAAGTGTGCTTAGTATCAGCTGTACAAACCCGCCTACAGTCGTGCCTTTGAAATCATCAAGTCCACTCAGTTTCAGTACCTCGTTGGCTGCGGGTGTTACTTGGGCTAAATTTCTTGCCGGATTGGTAAGGGTCCGCGTAATTGGTAAGGGTCTTGGGCGTCTTTGTATGTCCTTGTGGTGGTCGCATCGTTGTGTCGGCGTTGGGCCTCCCGAAACGACTCCTTCCTTCACTTTTATGTTCAGGACAGCTTTCGCTGACAAGGACTGGCAGTTGCAATACGACGCCACGTGACCCTGACCACAGTTGACGCATTTCACGGTTTCTGATTTACACTCAGTGTTGGTGACCTATTTCCGCACACCTTCCGCATCTAACATCTTTCCAGCACTTGTCCGTGAAGTGGCCATACGTCTGGTACCGGTAGCATCGGCCTGGATCAGGTACATAGACCCTAACAGGAACCGACTGATATCCCACGCGGACCCTATCTGGCACTCTCGCAGAGCAAAACGTCAGAATAATTGAATCAGTATCGGCCAGCTCTCCTCTCTCTCTCTTCTTGATGCGTCTCACCGCCGTCACCTCTTCCTCACAGAGGCCCTCAGCAACATCCTCACCACTCACACCGCGAAGGTCCCGGCAAGTAATCACACCCTTGGAGTAGCTCTTAGAGGGGTGAGGGTGCACCGATACGGGCACCCTAACCTCTCCCTGTCCTCGTACTTTGTTAATAAGTGTGGTCGTTTTAAGCATGCGCTGGATCTCGCGTTCGTCTGTTAGATGCACTTCTATGCCTCCGTCCGCATACGAAAAGACATCCTTGGGCGTCCCGATCTTGGAAAATGCTTGTTGGCGCTGAAATGGGTTTAGTCGGAGCGGTACTGTCCTTCCTTGGTCATCTACTTTGGCGGATCTTACGACCAGAAACTGGGGTAGTGGACGACGGTCGGGGTTTGGGGGGTTGGTTGAAGATAAAGTGTCCATAGGTATGTGTTTATATTCGGCGCTCTGATTCCCCGCCCACCACGGAGCCCAACACGGGGACGGTCCACTTCTAAGAGAGGAGCCGCCAGGGCTATCAGCACGCTATACGCAGACCAGTGTGCCAAAAGAGTTGCTGTAAGAGCCGCCGGACACGGATCTGCGGGCGCCAGTGCCTCGGTTCGCAGGGGCTAACCAGGCACCCTAGTAGCAAACCGAGGTACGGTCCCTTAATGATGTCAGGAGGCAGACACTGCACCCGGCAGCTCCCCCCTCAACACCCGTCACATGACCTGCTTGCCTCCAAGCCAGTGTCACGAAAACACGACGCCTGACCAGCCGGTTCCCTCGTGTGGAGACTTCACGAGGCATCCGCAGGATCACAAATTCGGGCCAAAACCACGTGTTGGTAATCTGCCCCGACTAACCCGCAGGGCAACTCCCTCAGTGACCAGGATCCCTTCATCGCTACCTGCGGATCCAACGGGGTACGGCGAGACCCAGATAAGACTGAAAAACTGGGGCCGAGGGGTTGCTAATCCCTACTCTGAGCGAGTCAGAGCTCTTGCGGGAGGCACGTTTTGTCTGGCCCCCCTCTTTGGCCGAAACGCTTGGGGCGCTTTACAAGCCTCCCCAACCACCCGCAGGATCATTGGGGCACGCAAACCCCCCCCCCCCCCCCCACCACGGAAAGGTAGTGCCTCACGGGGGGGGGGGGGGGCACCAGCCAGTTCTGGGATCGCAAAGCGATGCCCTACTTTTTGATGAACGCGTGTAGACGTTGTGGTGTGAGTGTTGGTGTGTGTAAGTGACTAAAAAATAGAAGCCTTGTTTGACAAGATCTCTCTTTGGTATTAACAAGACTGGCGCAAGCGAGGTCTCCACTAGTATAACTATCACGTAAGCAGTCGGAAATGTGCTACATCCACCCTGGTTTTGTATCTGGACACGCCTGATACAAAACCCGGGTGCACCTTATGCTATGAAGGGCGCAGGGTCTGACCCTGTCCCTGCAGCGCGACAGCAGAGCCGGCAGTCCCGTCAGGGCCCGCGCGCGAGGCGCACCGGCACGCACCGCCATCCCGAGTGTGTCGGCCGGACACCGTACATCAGAGCCGGCCCTGCGGCGGTGGGATCCATCACCACAGCCAGGGGTCGGCTGACGGCGGCGCGCCACGAAACTGCCAGAGCCCGGGCGGACGGCGTTCAGCGGGTGAGGAGCCGCCGCCGCCGCCGCCGCCGCTCACCGAGTCCGAGGTGCTGCAAGCCACTGGCGTTGCGAATGAAGGCAGCCAGCGGCGCCGCGGTGATCTCGGTGCGGAACAGGTCGAGCCGGCGCAGGCTGCACAGGTACTGCAGGCTCCAGAAGGCGTCGTCGGCCAGGCCGCAGCAGCTGCGCATGCTCAGCTCTGCCACACACGGACCGGCGCCGGTCAGCCGGGGCGCCGTCGGCAGGCAGCGGCTGACGCCAGACCGCGCGGCACAGGCCCACCGGGACCGGTCAGCACCCCGGAGTGCCAGCCGGTCGGCGGGGCGCCGTCGGCAGGCAGCGGCTGACGCCAGACCGCGCGGCACAGGCCCACCGGGACCGGTCAGCACCCCGGAGTGCCAGCCGGTCGGCGGGGCGCCGTCGGCAGGCAGCGGCTGACGCCAGACCGCGCGGCACAGGCCCACCGGGACCGGTCAGCACCCCGGAGTGCCAGCCGGTCGGCGGGGCGCCGTCGGCAGGCAGCGGCTGACGCCAGACCGCGCGGCACAGGCCCACCGGGACCGGTCAGCACCCCGGAGTGCCAACCGGTCGGCGGGGCGCCGTCGGCAGGCAGCGGCTGACGCCAGACCGCGCGGCACAGGCCCACCGGGACCGGTCAGCACCCCGGAGTGCCAGCCGGTCGGTGGAACGCATCGGACGGCCCGTACATAAGCCGCCCGAGCCCGGCTCGACGCCAGGCCACCAACGATCGCTCACTACCAACCGCCGGTGGAACGGTGGGCATATCAGTCCCGCACTCTGTCTGCAGAACAGCGGGCTGAGCGTGGTACCGGCTGGGTCAGGCGGCACTCAACACCACATGAAGATAAGACCAGCCAGTCAGCAACTCCACGAAGGCCGGGTTCGTACATCCCGGTCAAAACACACACACACACACACTTAATCACGCGTACTGGACCAGTAACCATGGTAACGACGTCGGGCTGCACCACACGGGCCAGCTAGCGGTACTACCATCGCGTCGATACGTGGTCAAAAGCTGCCAGAGACATTGTCGAGAAGAGTCCGGCGCGCGGCCGGCCGCGCTTGCTGTCGTGCGCTCCGGAGAGCGACGCGGGCCGGCGGGAGCGCCTCCGGCTTCGGGTCAGAAGAGTCCGGCGCGCGGCCGGCCGCGCTTGCTGTCGTGCGCTCCGGAGAGCGACGCGGGCCGGCGGAAGCGCCTCCGGCTTCGGGCTCACCCTCCAGGCCGCGACAGAACAGGCCGGTCCACTCCATGCAGAGGCCGTTGAACCAGTCGCAGGCGTCCACAGCGCAGGCAGAGGAGCCGGGAGCCGAGCTGGGCGGCCACGCTGAAGGGGGGGGGGGGCGGCGGGCACGGTCATCCGGGTCCAGGGTCGGCCAGCCGCCTCGCCGGGTCGCCGGGTCGCCGACCGTCACCCACACGGGCAGAGCGCCGATGCTGCTGACATGCGGCCCACTGCCACTACCAGCAGGTCACCAGCGCGATGGTGACAAATGTACACTGATCTCTCTCTAACGGGGGAGAGCGAAGAGGAGCCATTCAGAACGTCATTTGAAAGTCAGATCGCAAGAGACGACACCACGACCCAAACAGACGGCCCTTCCACAGATGCCACACGACAGCCCAGTGATGGTGCCTCACTTGCAGAAGTCGGCGTCGGTGAGCGCGCCATAGCTGCCGCACCAGGAGAGGTCCAGCTTGGTGAGGTAAGAGCCCCGACTGACCAGGAAAGGCACAACGCTGGCGTCCACCAGGGGCCAGTAGGGCGGCCGACATACGGGGTCAGCGGGCGGTCCACCGGCTGGCGGCGGCGGCGCGGCGGCGCCGCCGGTCACGCGCCACGCACGGACGGGCTACACACACACCTCCAGCCCACCGTCCCTGGTGACGACAGCACGGCGGCGCCACCGGTCACGCGCCACGCACGGACGGGCTACACACACCTCCAGCCCACCGTCCCTGGTGACGACAGCACGGCGGCGCCGCCGGTCACGCGCCACACACGGACGGGCTACACACCTCCAGCCCACCGTCCCTGGTGACGACGGCACGGCGGCGCCACCGGTCACGCGCCACACACGGACGGGCTACACACACACCTCCAGCCCACCGTCCCTGGTGACGACGGCACGGCGGCGCCGCCGGTCACGCGTCGCACACGGACGGGCTACACGCACCTCCAGCCCACCGTCCCTGGTGACGACGGCACGGCGGCGCCGCCGGTCACGCGCCACGCACGGACGGGCTACACGCACCTCCAGCCCACCGTCCCTGGTGACGACGGCACGCGGCGCCACCGGTAGACGGCACGCCGTGTACGTCACAGTGCGTAGCATGGCCAGACCCGACTCCGGCCAAAGACGGACCGGTCAGCACCGCTCTAGCCGCCCTCCAACTGTCTGACTTTCACCACGGCTATCAACCCAACAGAATGACAAGTAAACGCACCAGCTGGCGTCGTCTCGCTTCAGTCTCATGGTCAGTGCGCACGAGCTGCGCACATTTCACAGGCGTAGGAACGTTCCAAAAAGTGGGCGGGGGTGGGGGGAGACTCAGGATATACTTCAGGAACTTTCGCTGGGGGCAAGCCCGGTGACCGGGGATAGAAATGGAGGTTATTGTCTGCTCTGAATTCACATAATACATTCCAGGAATGGCTTCTGTTATGGTTGCTATGTTGAATATACGTCTAGTGCTGTTTTTCACTGGTGAACAATCTTGCCCATTCCACTCATCTATGCCATTCGGCAAATAAGGATATCCAGCTTTCCAAGACTGTTCGTTCGTTTCAAAATTGTGTTCTCTGGGAAAGCGAAATTACACGGGCGGCTAGGCACTTTCGGTCATTGGAAGACCTCCTTAGGGTGGGTGTCAAAATACGACCCGGATAGAGGTTGGCCAAAGTTTTAGGTGTGAATCAATGGTCAATAGTGCGCTAAAAATTTCATGCGCCTACATTGCACCGGATACTTTGCGTGGGATAAGGTTTGTCGCAATATTTTAGGCGGAAAGAATTTAAAAGCTTCAAATGCCAACCGTCCAAAACAATGTGACAAAAACCATACAACTACAGTTTCTCCAATAAAACCCAAGTCACATAATTAAGGTCATTTTGTCGTATATTTCTAATCTGAGTTTAGCTCCCATCCGCCATCGACGCCCACTGCCCTGGCTCGGCCGTCCCCCGCATGAACGACTGCGAATCTATCATGTGCTTGCTTTGCTGAACGTTTATGGATCAGCATTATTACTTATCGGTCTGTAAAACATATATTGGACACCTGCAACAGTATCTAATTCCGAATTATCTTCCCTCACCCCACACCACAGCAGAAAATAAGCTTTCCGGAAGATACCTGCTTTTCACGTGTATCGGTCCACCCGACATCCAATTGCCCCTCATTCAACATAGCCGGCTTGACCTGCTTTTGAATGGAGGCAGGGCGTAGCCAATGCCTTGCCAAGGGGGGGGGGGGGCATAAGGCTTGACAAAAGCCCACCCGATGGTGACCCCCCCCCCCCCGCTAAAAACCGCCCGATATTGCTCACTTGTTAGCACGGACACAGTCGCGTTCGTTTTATTGCTATTTTTACTCATATCCAGAACAGAAACAGAAATCAGACGTTACCGCGAGGTCATTTGCTTATGTTTTGAAGTCCGTCAACTGCAGAAATCAGGCGTTGAGCGGCTGCATGGAACAGATCGCCGGCGCTCTCCATTTTACAGCGGTTCAGTGGACTCCTTCTGAACCAATATCACTCAGAAGCTGTTCCAGATTGTTTTTATTTCAGTGTGTGTGTGTGCGTTTGCGTGTGTGTGTGTGTGGGGGGGGGGGGTAGTTGACATTGCTGCCACCCACCTTGAAAAGTGGCGGGGGCGGAAAGGGGGGGGGAGGGTAGCCCCCTGCCTCCCTGTTCATCTATGGCACATGTAACATCTAAGGCCTGTTCCGAACCTCCAAACAGCTGTTTCGCCTCTAAAAGCAGCAGCACGGCGAGCGGAACCCGATCTCCTTTTCCGTGACGTCACCAGCAACGTCCGCACTCCGTCTAACGCCCTATCGATTAAGCCGATCTCCTTTTCCGTGACGTCATCAGCAACGTCCGCACTCCGCCTAACGCCCTATCGATTATTCTTTCAATGTCCCAAAAACGGGGAAAGACAGCACAGAGCCCACAGCCCAGCAGTCCGTCGGCGGTGAGCAAGGGCTTAGCCTCATGCCATCCATAAAGGAATCGCACAATGCCGCTTTTAAAAACGATGCGAATTACGTGAAAAGTTCAAATATCCCACGCCGCCCATATCCTTAACACACCAGAAAACAAAAGGCAAACCGGGCATCCTCACGAATCTCCTCCATCTACCCAGCTGCCGGTGACCATAAGAAAACAGCCCAACGGTCAACGTAGACGTCGAAAACAGCTGAGCAACGGCTACTGTCTGCCCAGCGGTCGGGGCTGCCGGCCGGCGCCATGACGTGTGCGAAAGCTGTGCGGGCCGGGCGGGGCGTCTGACCTGCAGGTCCAGCTGGGAGTAGAGCACAGGATCGGCGCAGAGCCGGCGCAGGTGCGTGCAGGCCAGCGAGAGCCGGCTCAGGCTCACCAGGTCCAGGTACGTCAGCAGCCGGCACAGGATCTCCTCCTACGCAGTGCGACAGGCCAGCTGAAGTGTCGACACACCGGGGTGGCACGAGAACACAGGCACTGCCCCCCGCCCGCGCCCGCGCACACAGCACGCACCCTGCGACGAGCCTGTCCCGCAGGGGACGGAGTAGGAGCATCGGTCGCGAGACTAAACACCTCTCGCCCGCCGCGTGGCCATCGCGACAACACTGCAGACCGGAGTCTCGACCTGGCCCGCACACCGGCTCCTGCAGGTGATGCCTGACACGGCGGACCACTGACCGGCAGGCGGAGCAGGCCGCTGCCGTCTGTGCCGGCCGCAGCGTCCGGGGAGCCACCGGCCGCCGGCGCCGCCCGGCCGAGCAGCTCCAGCTCTCGCAGACGGCTGGGCAGCCCGTCCGGCCGCAGCAGGGCCGCGCGGCCGGCCGCCAACCGGGCAGCTAGCGGCCGCAGCGGCCGGCCGCGCAGCAGCTGCGCCGCCGACGGCCGCCGCCGGCAGCCGGTCAGTTGCACGGCGTCCAGCCCGGTGAAGTAGGCCAGCTGCTCGCAGTTGAACTCGAGTCGCAGGTGCCTGGGTGACGAGGGGCGCGCCGCAGAGTCAGAGCCGAGGGTCACAGCGGGGGGGGGGGGGGTCAGGGATGACGGGTCAGGACCGTGCTTCAGAGAGTGAGTGAGGAGCGAGTGAGGAGCGGCCGGTCGGAGGGGGGGGGGGGGCCGGGAACGGCGGGCCGGGGACGGCAGGTTCGGGACGGCGGGCCGGGGACGGCAGGTCGGGGACGGCGGGTCGGGGACGGCGGGCCGGAGACGGCAGGTCCGGGACGGCGGGCCGGGGACGGCAGGTCGGGGACGGCGGGCCGGGGATGGCGGGTCGGGACGACGAATGCGGCTCGGAGCGACAGCGGGAGGAGCCGCTATCCTGAGCAGGCCACGCCGGGGCCCCAGTACACAGAGCAGGGGGACAGACGACTGGCACTGACCATGGCACATCGTGAAGCCAAGTTCGGCCCCCACTCCGCAACACGTCCTAAACCGAAGCAGGCCACGCCGGAGCCCCAATACACAGAGCAGGGGGACAGATGACTGACACTGATCGTGGCACATCGTGAAGCCAAGTTCAGCCCCTACTCCACAATACGTCCTAAACCGAAGCAAGCAGATGCACAAAACACATACCCAACAGTGACAGTGTGCAGAGCGCGCACATGACGGGGCGGCCGTGAACAAAGTGCGCACGGGGCAGAATGCCAGTGTACAGATCACGTGCAGCCCGTCACACAACCATCGCGTGTACTGGATGGCACAGCAGAGGCACACAGCCAGACCTCGACAGAGTAAAGCACAACTGCATGCGCAGTACAGCACAGCAATCTGTGTGGTACAGTATGGCAGTGTGTGTGGTACAGTTCGGCAGTGCATGTGGTACATGACAGCAGCATACACAGCAGCGCAGGTGCGCACAGCGCCGGATCGCGACGTACTGAGCGCGGAGCGCCTGTGTGCGTAGCACGCACCATACGGGCCGCTGCAGGATGTTCAGTTGTGGGCTGAACACCTGAGCGTGCGCGCGGCCGTCGGCGGCCGGGCGGCCGCGCCAGAGCAGCGCCCAGCGCGGCCCGTCGGACCCCGTCCAGCGCGCCCACACGCGCAGTAGGCCGCCGGGGTGGTACGTCTCGAACACGGACAGCTGCAGCGGGTATACGGCCTCGGCGAACTCCAGATCTGCGACAGCGCGGCCGGGCGTCAGCCGGCGCCACCGGCGGCCCAACCCTGAGGACTTCAGAGGCAGGCGAGCGGGAGGGGCGCTTCGCTCTAGGATATTGCGCTAGGCGGCGGGGCTGTGACAAGCGAAATGACGGCGGCTGATAACAGAGCTGCACATATAACTCCTAATCCACGATCTAATAAAGGATTTTGTCACATCGCGAAGGGTCGTTGTAATATGAAAAGTCCGCACAACGAAGTAAGGGATTAGCTTATGGTCATTAGCTGGCTGGCTTTACCAACAGTGCATGCTATCAGCACATGAGTTATGAACTGTTTCATCACAGTTGCAGACTTAGTCCTCAGTACTGCAGAGGGCTCTTACTGGATTCATACCCACAAAGTCCTGGCCAGGCACGTTCGGTGGTGTGTTGGAGTTAAATGGTCGCCGAGCGGACGGACACTGGCTCCACCACGTGCCGTATGTAGCCTGAGACAACAGGTCGGTACCAGCGACTTAGGACAGATACTGGCCCCACTACATGTCATACATGTGTCAGACAGCATGCGGACATGGGCAACTTAGGACAGATGCTGGCTCCACCATGTCCTATACATGGCCTAAGACAACAGGCAGGCACAGATGACTTAGGAGGGACACTGGTTCCACCACATGTTGTATGGGGCCTTAGACAATGGGCAGACACAGGTGACTTAGGAGGAGTCAGTCCAAGTGAATGAGGTGTCTGACATAACATAATTTTGCTCACAAAACACTGACTACTCATCCCATTATCAAAAACCAAAGGATGCTGCTGAACAGCAACAACAATCATAACATACACAGTGCATTAGTAAGCAGATCATACAAATTCTCAAAATAAGATAACTGAAAGTGTTATGACAGTAAAATTGACTGCAAACTAACCAATGCAGCTGAGCTTGCAAAGTCACCATGCTCTTGAGGATGTGATGGCGGACCAATTATATTTTGCATTGTGTATGAAATAAACCCTTCACTCCCATATTGAGAGGTAAATGCAGTAACACTGTAGACATATTGCTCTATCTCCTCTTCATCTTCACAGGGCATAGGAACATCCATCTGATGCATCAGGAATCTTCATCCAGTTGTGGGCACTGGATCATAGGAAAATTTATTAGCCATTAACTGAGAAAATGTGTGGTGTGTCAACCCATGGCCTTTTGCTTTGCCTCAGCATTAAAAAGGTGCCCTCCAATTTTTAACTTTTTCAAAAGGACTTCTCTGTTAGATGGATAAATAAAACTCAATAAAACATCTTGGTCTGGTAGCATCCAGTCTTTTTAATCTGGGCTCCTCTTGGGCAGGTAGAAACATGAAAGGCTAAAATGACATCTAAGAAGATTTAAATAATGTGGTGAATTCTTCAGTGAAGGTTATGTGACTTCCTTTATATGCTAATCATATGTGCCTAAGATGTGGCATCTTAATGAATGGTCAGTTGGGTCATGGGTAGCAGTGATGCCAAAACTTTTCAAGCTATTATACCCTCTGCTTGGATTCACTGCATGTCACCCTTCTCCTTGCTTAAAACTAGCCTATCCACATCAAACCAAGCAGCATTCAACCCAGCATGTAAGTGTCTCAGGCTGGACAAATGGGCCAGACAAGTCTAATATCTGGGTTCAGGGTTGAAGGGAAACAGACAAGTGTAAACAACTTTCATGCTGAGGCCACCATGCCAGAATTCTGGTCACACCACCTTCAATAAACATCCTTGACACCATACTGGATGAATTTGGAATGCTGCTAAGATGCTATTCACAAGCACATTGACTGCGGCTTTGGCAACACACCAGATCTTTATCAGATCCAATTCACATTCAACAGCATACATAACTGCTCAAGGTCAATTAAAGCGGATATATTCTGAAATCTGACCTAGGCTATTTTGGCACTTCTGGATATGCATATTTCAAAACACGCATGACTCGAAAGTTATTGCTCTACCTATCACAACACACAGCTTGCCCAGCCGGGGTCCAGATAGCCCATCAGAACCCGTTGCTTTTGATCGATCAAGCTGTAAGATTGGCCAAATTACATTATGAGTCTGTCATAATTTCAGTTTTAAATCACGTCGTTGCTACTTTCTCTGAAAATTCATGGCGTTTCCGCACCAGAGACCGCTCATAACCGCTCTCACTCAAGACAAAACATCAAACTAGCGCGAAACACCACTCGCGTCACATACATCCGTGCAACAGCTGGCTGGGGCTCCGTTTCCAACTTTCCTATTACAAACCCACATGCTTTCGATCTATTCCCTTTCGCTCTCAGTACCCGCCAGTTCATGGACGTGCATCAGTATAAAAGCCAGAAGTAGGTGAATTCCGGTAATTGCAAGCTTTGTAAGCCGGAGTCTGAACACGATGAGGTTTGGGCAAAAGCGACGCTTTAGCTGTTTGTTTTGTACCGGTATTGCAACCATTGCGCTGCGTTGTGGTGCGGCGGGTGGTCGGCCGGGCCCGGTTGGGTTTGGAATCGGTGAATTTCTGGGAGGCAATTGCTCAGGTTTGATGCATTCCTTTCTTTTGTGATTTGTTGTATCTCGTCCTACATAAAATTATGCTAAACATCGCGCCTTCGCGAGGCATCGGTTCAGGGAGCGGTGCCAAACGTGCGCAAGGGAGGTTCTGTCCCATATGGGTGGTAAATCATCCTGACCGTCGAGTGGCACCGTTCACGGAACCAGTTCAAGGGCTTTGCCGTGAGTTGGCCACTCTAGAATAACATTAAGAGCAGGCTTTTTCCCGAATCCCAATTTCACCCCAATCCGGTTTGCTATAGATTCAGAATAATGGTTGCACACATCAACCCAAGGTGCTCTTCCATCCACTGCTTGCAGAAATTTGTGGGTATATCTGGAGAAAATGAAGCAGTGTTGTATTTTTGCTATTTTTGCACTTATATCTGCTGTTTTGCTTGTTGTATGACAAAGTTAATTGTGGAATAATTTTTCCTCTGCTGAACATGCCCACAGTCAAGGCCATGGATTGTGTATGATTTGGATATCATGACCTCAAAAATGTGTATTTAGATAGCTGCAGTTTGTTTGCTTGCACACCTTTCTATGCTAAGCACCATGTCTGCAAACCAGGACAGATTTTGCCAATATGTTATTTGGGCAGAGTCAGAAGTAGGTCACTGCTTCCCATGGGGAGCAGCTGCCAGCTTACCCAAAAATTTGGCAGAATTTATGAAATTGGATTATTGAAGGAATCATAATGTGTTATATGACTTAAAAATTGGGAGGATTATAGAAAATCATAAAATCTGATGAT
Source organism: Pollicipes pollicipes (assembly GCF_011947565.3). NCBI lineage: Eukaryota > Metazoa > Arthropoda > Thecostraca > Pollicipedomorpha > Pollicipedidae > Pollicipes > Pollicipes pollicipes. The sequence continues at coordinate 37,931,226 of NW_023596461.1, read as the reverse complement.
AAATCATGTTTTGGGATAAATCAAGTTAATAAAATCTGCCACAAATGGAGCAGTTTACTATTCTGTTTGGGGCAGGATTTTGTGTGCTCCAAACATCTTGTTGGCATGTTCATCATGTCTTTCAGACTGGCTAAGCATCATATGCACTCTTGTGTGCCAGGTGCACTTCATTAGAGTGTGAAATGCATTGCAGATGAGTAATTGTGCATGCAGGAAGTGTATAACAGTTCCAAGAATGCAGCAGTCTAAGATAGGAGCTGACTTTCTAAATTGCTGGCAGTGAAAGTGGGATCTGGTAGAATGCATAGTGTTGCAGTGGTGGCCACAGGTGGGTAATTAACCCAAAATTAGCAGGAAATTCAACCCCAGCTGCTCATCATTTACTGTCTTCCTTTATCATGCTATGACTTGTGCTATTGAATTAAAGTCCTCAATATGCACCATTTCAGAAGCAGCCATGGACACTTTACCAGATCTCAGAGGCTTCACCCTGACATTCTCTCTTGCAGAGACATGTGGTATGTATGTTAATGTATGAGACTGACTTGCAGTTCCATTGCTCTGTCATGTGATCTGATAATGTACCACATGGTCCTCATCATTTTGCCTCCTGAATTAAAGCATGCTGTGCTGCCAAACAGCATTTGTTGTGTCACATAATGATGTGCTACATTGTTTTCTGAGGCACTAATGCAATATTTACTGACACTCTGTCTTTTGATGATGTAGCATGACACTGTCAGTGAATATTGCAACAGTACCTCAGAAAGTGATACACATGATAATGTACCATGCCATTTTATGATATTCCATAAGGTTTGATGACATGCTCTCTTACCTGGTGATACTTTGTGTCATCTAAGGGCATGCTTTGTTCTCCAATGGTTCATTGTGTCATCTGATGATGGATGTCCTGTGTTATCTACTCATTTGATGTGCACTTCTTTGGTGCACTGCACCATCAGAGGATGCTCTGTACTATCTGATGGCTTACTGTTCTGTATGCTGACATAATGTCATCAGATGTCATGGTGCAGCACATGATGATGAGCAGCATCCTGTCATGACATGTCCGCCCATCTGATGACGCGCAGCGCCACCCGACAGGCGCCCTTGCCGTCATCCTGACGGTGGCCTGGGTGGGCCACTTCCGTAATGGATTCGCCTGGCAAGAGAGACCGTCTGTTCAGTTCAACTGGCACCCGGTACTCATGGTCACCGGCCTCGTCTACCTGTACGCCAACTGTGAGTGCCTCGAGAGCTGACCTTCAGCATCGCCGGGAGCGGGGGCTCGGTACAGAGAAGCGCCGCCGCCTGTGTCAGTCCGTTCTTGGTGTGTGCTTTACTCTCTGTCTCGGGTGCAGCCGGTGCTCCGTTCGCAGCGGTCTACTGAACTGAATAGCTGTTGACGCAATGGAAGGGGCTCAGGGTTGGTTTAGATAAACGTGCTTGAACCTTGGGCTGGCATCACTGTGCGAGTGTGCAGTTAGCACCCGTCGAATGGGTTAAGGGTTGGTGTAGATAACCTTGGGCTGGCATCACTGTGCGAGTGTGCAGTTAGCACCTGTCGAATGGGTTAAGGGTTGGTGTAGATAACCTTGGGCTGGCATCACTGTGCGAGCGTGCAGTTAGCACCCGTCGAATGGGCTCAGGGTTGGTGTAGATAACCTTGGGCTGGCATCACTGTGCGAGGGTGCAGTTAGCACCCGTCGAGTGGGTTCGGGGTTGGTGTAGATAACCTTGGGCTGGCATCACTGTGTGAGCATGCAGTTAGCACCCGTCGAAGATTTGAGGCGGTGCACCTACCCGTCGGCGGGTCCGCGCCAACGCCACAAATCGCCGGCCTGGAGACATCGCGTGATCTTGATGTGGTCCATGTAAAGGCGCTTGCGCACTGAGGATGCTGGCCTGCTTTCCCGGGTAGATTACCAGAGGCCCGCTGTTGGGTGCCGTCTGACCCGATGCACTAGTGCTGCAGGATCGTTGGCGAGTGCCACGTGTACCACGCCGAGACGGTCGGTCGCTAGGCAATGGAAGTGTCGCGCGGTCGCCTTACGCAATGTACTGTGACCCGAGCCGGTCTTGCGGGCGCTCGCTTGTCAAGACTCCGGCGCGACAGCGATGCGCGGGTTAAAAAAGCTCCCGTCTTCAGACCTGACATTGTTTGTTTGAAGCTAGTCAAGAACCACAAGATAACAGCCTCCCTCGATATACTGTAACGAACGCTGTTGAGCCCAGACGTACAGCACGCAACCGAAACAATCGTGCGCTGGTCACTGCATAGATGGACTGCACAGAGGAGGAGAGCTGATAACGATATGGACGCCGCTCTCCGTTGCCGCTCGCGATCCGCAGTAGGAGCGGTCTTCGAGCGACCTAGATGGCTGTGATTCAAACCCGAGTGTGAACGGGGGCGATAGTGGTAGTGTGCACAGCGGCCGGCCGGTGACCGGTGACCGGTGACCGGTGACCGGTGACCGGTGACCGGTGACCGGTGACCGGTGACCGGCGACTGGTCACCAGTGACCCTGGCGCCACGCCTGACCAGGTCGACGTCAGGTGCCGCGTTCCATGCCGCTCCAGACGGCCATCGTCTGGGCGCCCCCGACTCTGATGGTTTCGGTCTGGCCTGGCGGGCACCGTGATGTGATGGAAACAGGGCGTTCGAAAGGAGTCCGTGCACGAAATGGGACCTGACTTTTTATGCTGGCGGCAGACTGCAGTCAGACCTCATCTCTGTTGTAAATGATCGTGATGCATTCCGCCCGGAGCGGGCGAGCTGTACAGCGAGACGACGCAGAGCTCCGGTAGATAGTGGCTAGCGTGACAGGAAGTGGTAATGGATCTGCGGGAGACGGTCTGGGGAATACCCAGGCCTGTTGCTGCGACCCCTGCTGTCATAACGGACGGTCCGCTGTCGCAGTGAGACGCTGGTTGATTTGCTGAACCAAAGGGGAATGCGGGCCTTTCCAGGCATGAAATTTCAGCAGTCGTTTTCAAATATCTGCCACGTGGGAATGATAACTATTAAGCATCGTGGGCGAATAGCCCAAACAAGACAAGGATCGAGTGCGTCATCTATGCGTTGATATTTGCTGGTGGCTCGTTATTTCTTATCCAACTCATCACCATTGTGGATCTTTTAACTCTACTTGGTATGTTGCGCGCTGTTCTTGGCCCATTCAAACACGCCTTCATTATACCGGTGTTATTGCCCGATTTAGCTATTGCGCTGTCACAGGACGTATGGATCCAGCCAGCTCCGCGCCGGCGGCGCCACCTGTTGACATCGTCCGGAACTAATGCCAGGACCCGTTCCGCACAGCGGCGCTGCTGTACCGCGTGTTCCGCAGCGAGCGCAAGCGCAAGCTGAAGCTGGCGCACGCGGCACTGAACCTGACGTCGCTGCTGCTGGTGATGATCGGCCTGAAGGCCGTGTTCGATTCGCACGACCTGGCCTCGCCGCCCATCCCCAACCTGTACTCGCTGCACTCGTGGGTGGGCCTGACAGCCGTGCTGATGTTCGCCATGCAGGTGGGTACGGCGCGTGCCGGCATGTCGGAGTTAGCGTGGCTCGCGCGAATGGGTACGCCGGGCGGCCGCTGGCGCGCTCACGGGATGTGAATGTCAGGCTGAGGGACTCGCAGTGACTCTATTTGACGTGGGTAGTTTTTTAACGTGGGCAGATGCGTTGGATTAGATTATGGGGCGGTGTCCAGGTCGGCGTGGCCTTGAGTGGTGGTGCGGAGGGCGCGTGCAAGCGGCCCGAATAAACATAATGGCCAGGTGAGAAAGGGACCGTTTCTTCCTGGTTTCCGCTTTTGGGTTTCCTTGCCAACTCTTGCTTTGAGTGCGGTGATTCAAACATGTTTTTCTTTACCATCGGGATGCCTATGCCGCCTGGTCGGATATTTCACGTCTAGCTGCACCAGTTGTTTCTAACTATGCAATCATGACCTTTTGCATGGCTATCATTGTTTGTGTGCGTGTGTGTGTGCGTGTGCGTGTGCGTGTGCGTGTGCGTGTGCGTGTGCGTGCGTGCGTGCGTGCGTGCGTGCGTGCGTGCGTGCGTGCGTGCGTGTGTGATACTGCCCCTCCTGCGGCGTGTGGTTGGCGTCGCATCTCTCCGTGGTGGGTGACCAGGGTCACCCGATGGCACCTGTCCTCCAACGACAGAGCATTGTCGTCCAGCCGCACCTCGCGGCCAGGGTGTGCTCTTGCGCTTCTGATGGTGCTTCTCTCGCGATGGCTGGTCGCGTCCATGTGGCGGCAGCTCTCTCCGGCGTGTGACCGTGTTCACATCCTCGGCAGTGGGTGATGGGGTCCATGTGGCGGCAGCTCTCCCTGGCGTGTGGTCGTGTTCACATCCTCGGCAGTGGGTGATGCGGTCCATGTGGCGGCAGCTCTCCCTGGCGTGTGACCGTGTTCACATCCTCGGCAGTGGGTGATGGGGTCCATGTGGCGGCAGCTCTCCCTGGCGTGTGACCGTGTTCACGTCCTCGGCAGTGGGTGATGCGGTCCATGGGGGGGGGGGAGGGGGGGGGGCAGCTCTCCCCGGCGTGTGACCGTGTTCACATCCTCGGCAGTGGGTGATGCGGTCCATGTGGCGGCAGCTCTCCCTGGCGTGTGATCGTGTTCACATCCTCGGCAGTGGGTGATGGGGTCCATGTGGCAGCAGCTCTCCCTGGCGTGTGACCGTGTTCACATCCTCGGCAGTGGGTGATGAGGTCCATGTGGCGGCAGCTCTCCCCGGCGTGTGACCGTGTTCACATCCTCGGCAGTGGGTGATGGGGTCCATGTGGCGGCAGCTCTCCCCGGCGTGTGACCGTGTTCACATCCTCGGCAGTGGGTGATCGGGTTCGTCTCGTTTCTGGTGCCGGGCATGAGCGGTGCAATCCGCGCCCGCTACCTGCCCTGGCACCAGTTCTTCGGCCTGACCATCTTCGTCACCGCCTGCGGTGCCGCCATCATGGGCCTCCTCGAGAAGGCCATCTTCACGCTGTGAGTTGGTGGACGAACGCGCGCGCGGGGGGGGGGGGGGGAGGAGCGGGGGGGGGGGGGGGTCTCCACTGCTGAGCGCTTGCAGCTGGGACCGTGGTTGGGGTGTGGTTCGTTTATTAAATTCCCAAGGTGGTGTGTTTTGTTTCGTTATCGGAGTGCGCGTCGCCTGACTGCGTCGTTTGCAGGAACTTCACCAGGGCTGGACGCCAGCGAGTGGCGGAGAAGGTAACCGAGATGCCGATGATCCAGAGGCTTACAAATGGTGCTGTGGGCGGCAGGGTCAGGAGTTGGGAGCCACCGTGTTGTGCGTGTCCGTGTGGAGACGGTAGGTCCTACCGCCTGCTGCTAGCAAGAGAGAGGGAGGATTAAGGCTCGGATAGAGCCGTAGCCCTGCCAGCTGGGGTGTGCCGGACCCCCTGAACCATGCAAGCGCCTGAGTGTCGTAATTTAAAACTCACCACTGACGTCAGGTTGTCACCCACCCCTTAGCCGCCTTGGCACAGTTGCGCGGAGAGGGCGCCGCTCTTCACGTGATGATATAGAGAGGGCGCCGCTCTGGTCACGTGATGATCTGGAAAGGGCGCCGCTCTGGTCAAGTGATGATCTGGAGAGGGCGCTGCTCTGTTCACGTGATGGTCTGGCGAGGGCGCCGCTCTGTTCACGTGACAGTCTGGAGAGGGCGCCGCTCTGGTCACGGGACCGCGTCTGGGCGCCGGCCGTCACTGTGCCGTGACCTCCGGCAGGACGAAGAAGAACGATCTGCCGCCGTACGCGAGCCTGCCGCCCGAGGCGTACCTGATCAACTTCATCGGCCTGCTGCTGGCCGTGTTCTGCTGCCTGGTGGTGTTCCTGCTGTCGCACACCGGGTACCGGCGCCAGCCGCAGCCAGAGGACGAGGTGCTGCTGCGTGACACCGTCATTGACTGAGGCAGCGCGTTACATACTGACTGACACACTGACACGGTCAGACGTTGAACACTGACGCGGACAGATGCGGCCTATGCGCGCCGACACGGACTGACGCAATCTGGCACGATCCAGCACGTACAGACTCAATTGAGGCTAGGCCGGTGTGTTGTCTGACCTAGGCCAGCGACTCGGCATGGGCTGCTGCCGTCCGATGCTCCGCGGCACTGCACGTCGCAGACCACGGTCACAGATGGCTGGCACGGGTTCTGCCGCTTACTCCGAGGTGATTTGACACGACCGAAACTGACTGACGCAGCCGAAAGGGATGGGCGTGGCTGGGGCGGACCGCAGCAGACTGACAGACTGCGACGGACTGACGCCGGCTGTCGGCGCCAGACTGACAGACTGCGACAGACTGACGCCGGCTGTCGGCGCCAGACTGCCAGATTGCGACGGACTGACGCCGGCTGTCGGCGCCAGACTGACAGACTGCAACGGACTGACGCCGGCTGTCGGCGCAAGACTGACAGACTGCGACGGACTGACGCCGGCTGTCGGCGCCAGACTGACAGACTGCGACGGACTGACGCCGGCTGTCAGCGCCGGTCTGACAAGCTGCGACGTAGTGACACCGGCTGTGGGCGCCAGCCGGACTATCGGCGCCGGTCTGACACCGATTGTTAGCGCCAGCCTGACTGTCGGCGCGAGCCTGACTGTAGGCGCGAGCCTGACTGTCGGCGCCAGCCTGACTGTCGGCGCCAGCCCGACTGTCGGCGCCAGCCTGACACAGACTGTCGGCGCCACCCTGACACCGACTATCGCCGCCAGCCTGACTGTCGGCGCCGGTCTGGCTGTCGGCGCCGGCCTGACAGTGAGGCGGCCGCCTGACGGGCGCCGGTCGGCTCTGTGCCGGGCTGCCGGCCGGCGGGCAGCGGACGGCCGTGGGCCGGACCTCCCGCTACATGTCGGCCGCGCCGTCAGGCTGGTCCAGCTTTCAAGGTCGGCCTGAGACGGGGCGCTCCCAAAGACACCAGAGTAGGGCGAAGCGCCTGCGCTGCTCCTGTGGCCAGTTGTGGATCGTTGTCTGTGCGGCTCGCTGTCGGGTGTTGGTGCTTTCTCTGGAACGGTTGTGGCCCGGCAAAGCCTTCGTTTGGTTAGCGTTTTCGGGCTCACCGGATTATGTTTGGTTTTGAAGCATTGAAGCGCTTCTGTGTGGAATAATATTTTGGTGCCATCTCGTATTTATCATACATGATGTCTATTTTTTGACTGATTCTAGTGTCTGACTTGTGCCAGACCATTATATAGCATGAGTCAGATTATAGCCGGCTGTTGTTCACGTTGTATTGTTGGCGTTGTGGTGCGGTGGCTGTACCCAGATCCTTTCGGACATTGTCGCCGAGTTCTCTCGCCAGTAGGGCGGGGGACAGTCCGCTCGTGTGAGCTTGCGTGGTCTGGTTCACCTTCGTAGGTGTATCAAATTATAAGATGCAATATTTTTCCCACGTTGCACTGTAAAATGACGTTATTTTCAGGGCCATTTAGTTCTTGTTCTAAAAGACATCTCTACCGTGCGGGTTCCGGGTCGACAAGTGAGCACGCGCGGACTTAGGATGGCACATTGCTGTTTTGCTGATAGAAGACCCTCCGGCCGGGTGTAGTTGTTTAAAATCAACTTTGACGGGGAGAAGGGGGATGGTGTAGGTCCCAGAGAACCCCTGTAAGTAGCCCCTCAAACTGGATTTCTCTGGAGGTCTGTGCCGCTTCATTTCACAAGTTTTGGGTTGGGAGGTTGCCCGTAACGCCTGGGAGACCGAACAGCTTTCCCACGGTCAGGCACAGTCCCGCCCACTGTATAAACCACCTGTTCCTGCCTGCGAACGGCTGTGCGGCTCCGAACGCTGTGTACCCCACCGTAGAGTCGGCCCGCCCGGCGGTGCTCTCTCCGAGTGGCGACCCCGCCCTGCCCTGCCGGCTGTTGGTCCGGCCGGTGGACGTGTGGCTCTCAGACGGCCTTCTCCGTGGTATGGCCGATGTCGTGTCTTGTGGTGCTTGTATCGCCACCGTGTCGCCTCCCTCGGCGACGCCCTACGACCGAGGCTCTCTTCGGCGCGCGCTTGACGGGCCGCCCCTGCGCCACCCGTGCCGTCGGTGCCGTGTGGCGATGGATACGCACACTAATTCTGTCCGGCGGCCACCGTGGGTGGCGAGGGCAGTCGGTTGCTGTCTGTTGAGCCACTGTGGGCCATCTGTCTGTTTCTGCTTCCTCGCCCGTGCAGCTCAGCTGGGCCGCGTCCGGCGGGCCGGGCCACCTTCCACGGGCTCCTCGCGTGCCGGCGTTTCTTGCCGGCGTTTGTCTTCAGTCTACGGCGTCGCCTTCCGGCGCACGCCAGGTAGTCGCCAGGTCGGTCTGGCTCGACGCCGGTTTCGCAGTTGAACACCGGTTGTGACGGCTTGGCCAAGGCAGCAGACGTGTACCCCTCTCCCCCCACGAGGATTTACCATGATATCGTGTTCTTGGCTGTTTATGTCGTGGGCGTTGTGTGCACATAATATACGTACTAAGTGTCAGCATCCAGCCCGATGGTGCTCCTGGAAAATGGCCGCTGCCAGCCACGCACTGGTTGAGTGGAGCTAGAGGCGGTGTTCCGATCCACAGCTTCAGCTCCACACTCGCGTGGGGACGCCCGATGCGTCGAGTTGTGCGGCGTGAGCGCACCAGCTACCTGCCCGGACATTTTGAGGGCAGGCGACGGCATCCGTTGCGGTGTCCCAGCGACGGTTTATCAGTGCCGTCGAACCGAGGTGCCGCCGGACTTCGTGGAGCGTCATCAGAGATGTTAGACAAGGCCCGGTAACGTAAGGTGCTGAAAAGGCGCTGCTATGCACCTGGTTTCGGCGCGGCGGGGTGTTGTGCTACGTTCGACTACGCACGCTGAGGCACCATCATTAGACCGACCAAAACCAATACCAAAAACACACATGGCTTCTTCAAACGTGTCTGGATGAAGCGTGTTCACATGATTTAATGGATAGATAAGACAATAGTATTAGCCTTATCCTCGGAGAAAAGCCAGGAGAATGGACGTGTATCTTGGTTGATATTTCGGCAGCATGCCTTTATCGAAGTAAAAGCAGATGTAAATAACTTCTGGATTCACTTCTGAAGTGAATTACTTCGTAATTTATTTCCGCTATTGTTTCGATAGAGGCATGTTGCCGAAATGTTAACCCAGCTATACTTCCATTCTCCTGACTTTTTTCCGAGGAATAAGGATAATACTACTGTATTATCTAATCCATAAATGTTGGCGTCCGGTAAAAACTGTGGCTTGCTTAAAAAAGCTAAAAAATCGAGTGGGGTCATCGGCAGGCAATATTGAATTCACTGCCGCTATTGTTTCGATAAAAGCATGTTCCCGGAATATCAACCGAACTGTATGCTCCGCACGACAAAAAGAAGCCCATGTGATAATTTGCAGGGGATGTATCGCCTTGATGAAGACCCCATGATATTCAACGGTGGTTTCCTTCGGTAAACGTAAGGTAGCTCTAAGGGTCCAGGATCTGAAGAATTAGTGCACCACCCTAATACGGCAACACGAGTAATTCCAGACCGGGGAGCCATCTGGGTCGGAGTGAATAATAGCGCTGTTTACATTGGAAAATAAATGGTTACCAGATTGGAACAAAAGTGTGCAAATGATGGGATTTCGGTTTTTCTGTTGCGCAAGTGTCAGAACTTATTCAAATTGTGCTAAAAGTAGGTTCGTGCTGTTTATTTTACAATCAGCCTATGCAACTGACTGCAATGACTTAAACATCTTGTACTATATTTCCATGTATGGAGAATATGTGACACTTCAGTATCAATTTTTTTCCACGGTCGGGCAATGCAGCAACTCTTTAGATCTCAGGCATTTCAAACCCCTTCGCATGGATGTTTGCAGCTTTACGAAAAGAACCTACCGTTGCATATGTGAACTGCTCATGCCATGCGAAATATTAGGAGAGCTTTTATGTTTTTTTCCCCTCTCTCTCCCTCATACGGAGACCAACAGATCACGTTGCGTGGCTGTGTGCTATTTTCAAACGGACCTGTTTGGACATAGACAAGTGTTGTGCTTATAGGGAATGTTTCGCATTTGAAGATATTGAACCAAGCATCAGACATGATGAAATAAGCTCACTTATAACTATCGGTATACTTAAAGGCGGAGAAGACTACTCTAGACAATACAATTTCTCCGTTTAGTAAGTGTGCTCTTCAATACGTCATTGTTTGCTTACGTCATGATATCTTGCACAACACTGAAAGCCAATTGATGGTCGTTTTATCTTGAAATCGTGCTCACGAACGCCAGATATGAACGACTTGACAATTATATTTTTCTTGGCTTTTGTCACCGCTTGGTTTAAGGAATGGCAGATTTGAATGACGTCATCATGACGTTGTGAAAGCCAAGGTGACATCGAAATACCCTTTCAGAAATACTCTCCCCATTTTCGTGGGCGTATAGCTAAAAAACTAGGGTGGTTTAGGTCTTACAAAGGGCAAGGCTATGAACTGCACCGAAAGGTCTTGAAGATGGCTATTTCAGTTCAAATCCGATAAAAATATGGAACACTCCCCTGAATTGTGCGAGCGTATTACCACGAACAATTTCTGTGATGAAACCTAACGACGTTTCTTGAATGACGTACTGTTTCCTGAACATTGTATATTGTTTAAGAATGCATTTTCTGTCCTGATTATACTAAGAAAAAAAAAACGGAGTCAAAACGGAGTGTTAATACGGAGTGCCTCGGAACGATTTCGACCGCGCGTGCGAGCGATGTGAAGTGAACGGCACGCTCGCAGTTGCACCAGATACAGCAATGCTGGTTGACTTCGGCTTTATGACTAGCGAGAACTGAGGCACTGCAGTGGAGAAAAACAAAGTGAGAAGAGCCAGGGGCTCACACGCGAGAGGAAAAACCACCATGGTATTTGTCACGTACTTGCGCTTTGCTCCAAAACAAACGCAACCTAAGCAAACAAGTCGCTACTTTGGAGTCAAACAAGCGCCTGCACGCTCACTTGGCCGCGCGTTGGTCAACACAGGCATCGATGCCGCACAACACTGGCGACATCGGTCCTGTGTTGTTCCGACCCTACCCACGTCTGTTCGCGTTTGTCTGATGCCAACACACGCACGAGATGACCTGTCCAGTGTGGCTAGCCATCCATTGACCTCTCTGACTTCGCCGCTTCCGACGCTTATTTGTTTATTTACGACATAAGCATTCCACAGACAAAGGCTCGATTACGGGACCGGTCCAGTTTTAAAAGCGGTAAATACACGATACACACACACAAACAAAAAACCTAACCAAGCACACACAAACACACACACACACACACACACATACACACACACACACACACACACACACACATACACACATACACACACATACACACATACACACACACACACATACACACACACACACACACACACACACACACACACACACACATACACACACATACTTTCAGACTCAGCGGTCATCAAAAGAATGCTCCACGTGTGCCGGCGAACCTAAACAAATCAGATCGGAATGATTTTGTTGGATGCAAAAAGTCAGTTGAGGGAGATTGCTGCAAAAAGTGATTGCGAACAGTGGGTATTGGTGAGCAAATCCATTTTGAACATTGTTGACCCTTGCAAATGGCTCGTGGTGCAGGCCGGCATGCCGAGAACGCTGGACGGGTGTAGCTAGACTGAACAGTGATGTGAGGGGAGCGCAGGCAAGCCTGTGATGGTATGCGTTGTATGGAAGTGAGATGTCAGACTGAGCAAAGCGTGCCTTGATACGTGCTGTTGATGAGAAACGGCAGCACCGCTCCAAATAACGCTGCGACACTCTTTCAATGATCTCACATGAGCGTTGAAGGCGCAAAGCAAAGCCTTGTGAGTGAACCGCGCTTGACGAGGGCACGACGGCATTTGCGCGCTTCGCGTGAGAAGGCCCAGTGTCCAGCAATACGCCAAGATCGTAATCTGCTGGCAGCTATCCAAGCGGTGACCGTCTAGTGCGTATGAGTGGTTAACAGGTGACGTGCAAAAGGTGAATGGGATACAAATGTTGCTAAAAATGGAGGTCAGAGTTAAAAGTGGCGCCGAAAGCAGAGCTGAATCACTTGACGGCCGAACCGTTCCAATGGGATACCGGTGGCCCCAATAGCCGGCAGAACAACACACAACACACCATGCCATACACTCCACGGCTCTGCCGCACTGCAGCGGGTCTCCGATCCTCGTCATGATGGTGCTTGATTGGGCGTGAGCTGTCAGACACATGCTGGGCCAGCTGCGCTTACAACTCACACAGATCAAGCCAATTCCACAAAGCACGACCAGGGTTAACGCTGGCAACGTTGGCTCGTGTGAAGCACGCGAAGGCCGTGAACACTGAACTGCTCATGGTGATGGTCTATTTGTGCTTCGTATCCATGTAACAATATAGTCACAATGACATTCCTACATGCTTCTAATGCCGGTGGATTTCTTAAGGATTTGAGTGCATCTGATGACCATGACCGTTCAAATTCGCCACTTGACAGTTCATGTTTTGATGTGAAGGGGGGGGGGGGGGAGAGGGCGGGGCAAGGTGACGCGGCAGCTTTTCACGCGTCTCCCTTCCAGCGTTTCTATCGCTTCTGCTTGTTTCCTTGGAAGTCACCCACGATGTCTGTGTACTGACCTACCAAAAGTACACACAATCATTTTTGTCCTTTTTAAAGCCTTGAAATCTATGTGAGAAGAAATCCACCTTCTAAACTGCGGCAAAGTTCCGTTACATACTAATCTACCAGCAGCGCAAGTCATCGGAAGCCCATCACAGCAATTTTACCGAAGGTTCCATAACTGCAGTTCACTTCAACGCGATCCAAGCAGCATTCGCCTTAATGTGACATAGTTATGCAGCTTATAGCCATATTCCCATTCCTTCCTATCATGAGCTTGCTGGGCAAGTGCAATCCAGTCATGGCGTTGCTGGTATGGTTTGATGGGGACAGACGTCTGTGCACGGTGATTGATAACCTGCCTCAAACTGCTACTGCGATCAAGATCGCACCTTGGCCGTCGAGCCTGCCGCGGCACAAACGATCGCGCTAGATCGCCACGTACTGCTGACGCGTACAAGCTTACTTTAGCGATTGCTGAATGCCTGCAAAACATTTTGACGGACACAGCTGTCATGATCATACGAGCTGATACAAAGTTCAACTCAGCGGATGCTTAGTCCTGAAATGTTGCTCTTCAATTGCTTTATAAACTAAAAGTTTTGCTATGCGCTCCTGAAGCAGCAGCAAAACGCTCCTGCCCCGAAGCCCGATCCCCACGCAGTTACCGCTATCACTTTATCAACGGTGCTGCGATGTTTCTAAGCTACTGCACTCTGGATGTACTCGAAAACCCAACCTTTTGAAGCACTTTTTGTTCCCGCGCTCTGCAGCAGCGAGAGTGGAAACAAATTCACCTAAAAACCGAAGCATTTGCATCCGCCCTATCCCGCCATTACCATTTGAAAGCTACTCTCAACTGGATCTGCGCAGTTTCGTCATCTTTCTCCAAAGTAAAGGGGGGGGGGGGATAACGCATTCCATCGCCACCATGGCTGACCTGCTTGGATGCAACAAACTAATGCAACAAAGTTGAATGTATGGCTGTAATGGCTGTCGCTGCTGCCAGTCGGATTGCTGCATCTGCCTGCACTGACTGCCCAGATGCGGAACAAGCCGTGCAAAATTGTTGGAAGTCGTCAAATCTGCTTCGACCGTCCGTGTGCGGGTGACACGTGGCACGCACAACCAACACGTGACGCGTACAACCACACACTAAATGCCCCCCAAATGCCCGTTCAATTCTTTGTCGAAGGGTCCCATTTTCGCCTCCCTCCGACCCGTTGTTGATGTGAACACATCTGTCCTGAATCGCACGTCTTGCCGCATTGCACCCAATCGCCCGGAAATGTACATCGCCTGTGTTGAGCCTATGGAAAGTCGGCAAAATGTTCTTCCGCGCCACGTGCTGACGTTGTGCCATGCTGAGTCGCCATATGACACTGCGCGTGCTGACGTTGCGCCATGCTCTGTCACCATATGACCCTGCGCGTGCTGACGTTGCGCCATGCTCTGTCGCCATATGACACTGTGCGTGCTGACGTTGCGCCATGCTCTGTCGCCATATGACCTGCGCGTGCTGGACGTTGCGCCATGCTCTGTCGCCATATGACACTGCGCGTGCTGACGTTGCGCCATGCTCAGTCGCCATATGACCCTGCGCGTGCTGACGTTGCGCCATGCTCAGTCGCCATGCTCTGTCGCCATATGACCCTGCGCGTGCTGACGTTGCGCCATGCTCAGTCGCCATATGACCCTGCGCGTGCTGACGTTGCGCCATGCTCAGTCGCCATGCTCTGTCGCCATATGACCCTGCGCGTGCTGACGTTGCGCCATGCTCTGTCGCCATATGACACTGCGCGTGCTGACGTTGCGCAATGATGAGTCGCCATGTGACCCTGCACGTGCTTGGGCGCGTGCCCGGGTCGTGTGCACATTTTACGTTCCAACTCGCTTCGGCATGGACTGGGCACCCGATTTATACCGAGGCCAGACAAACTCACTCATTCACTCACGGACCTTCATTTGATGAAATACGACGCTTGCACGCTTGCACACTTGCTTCGCTGCGCGCTCGCGCAATACTGGCTGGGGTGCCGAAATTCGCCGGTGGCAATGCTCTTACGTCGCTCCGACCCTAGCATGACTCTTTGCCTCTCTGTCTTCTCATCACACGATAGCCGTTGTCACGAAGAAGGACGGTGCATAACTTGTAAAGCTTTTAAAAAAACTTTTTCGGCGTTTATTTCCTAACCGCGCATCTTAAGCAACGATTTCGGCTATAAATGCTTCGCAGAGATTTGAAAATATGTTTGCGGGGACGCCTAATTTGATAAAATTGCTGTTAGCTGGCCATAAGCAAGATCATGCCTTTATGGACTCGTATGATGCCAGATTTTCATTTACCGAACCTTTTCAAAACTAGGGTCTCGTTCAATCTGTCGTCAGCACGACTGTCAGTTGGACTGCCTGACGTCATGCGTGCTGCCGGTGCGTTCGATGTGTGGGCTGACGGAAAAGTTTTTAAACTTCATTCCCCTTCTTCTTTCACCTTTTACTTAAGACCACACACTGATACACTAACACTAGCTTACCGCCGACACACTACGTACAAAGTGGTGTTTGGAAGTGTGGATTCTACCCCAGTATTACCGTCATCTGTGCCATCCATTTGTTAAGTGCTTTTTTCCATTTCCAATTCACTTCAATTTCTTCTCTCTTATTCCAAGTGTTTACTCATAACGCTGTTAATGTGCTGGGCAACGCAACCACACACAACACCAAACATTGTCACTCGCCTTTTCATGGCTTCTCTTGGTATTTCAATTCCCTCTTTCACGTCACATTTCCCCCGAAATTAGAGATAAGTACCCCCACCCACCTAATGCAATCGCCAACGCAAGAGCTACCATATCAGACTCCCGCTTCACGCAGAGTGATTTTTTAATCCGGTAGCGCTTTCTCTCCATGCTGACGGGCTGACAAAAAGTCTTGGTACGTTCATTTGTCAGAATGGATTAGTGAAACGAATTACATCGAAAGGTTTGAGCGTGCCTGCCCACAATCTCGAGAGCAAGGACAGCAAGGGCCTGGGTTACAGCTTCCGTAAAACCGAACGGCGTCCGCCACTGCAAGTGCCACCAGACGGCGAGAGCCGTGTTAAACACACGCCCGGGTGACCGGTTGCATACCCTTCGCTCGGGTGAGGGGTCAATTTGACCCAGTGAGATCTCGGGAACTAAGACAGCTAGAGATACAAAATTCACAGGGTGTATTGACATGTACGTGAACTCTCTTAGGTCAAACTTTCAGGTTCCTACGTCATGATCTTCGGGCCAAACAAGGTCAAACGAGGTAAAATTCTAGATTCGTCTCCAAAGGGCCCCTAAAACCTAGGTAGCTGCTCGCACGCTCAGTTAAGGTCAGTGAACTTGTTTGATCTTAAAAGGCCATGGTGACCAAAATGATACAAGACTGCTTTGAGTTTTGCATTTGGATAAGCGACAAAAATTACGCGAGGCAGTATGTTCCTAAAAAAAATGCTGACCGGGGTCATTCTAGGTCAGTGACCTATCCTGACCAATAAGAAGTCCATGGAAGGTGCATAATGCGGTTCTTGCTATCAATATGTTCGAAATGAGTACCAGGAACCAGCCCATACAGCAAGTCCGAGAGAAACAAAACAGGCTGGTTTTGACCTTGGTATGACCTTCATACCTGACCCTAGGTCAATGATATTTATTTATTCATTTGTTGTGATACCTAAGAAAGTACTTTAAAGATGCGTAGCTTCGTCTAACACTCCGTTGTTTGATGGGATTGAACGATTTCGTAGATATTGCTTTCGCTGAAACCATGACCTGACTTTAGCTTTCCATAGGTCAACGAGTTTTTAAGGCATATCTAAATTTTTGTTATCAGACGATCCGCTTTTCAACTGTCTACAGCTATGCAACATTTGGCGCGGCTACACCGCACCGTTCGGAAACCATTCTGGGAGAACCCTCGAGGCGGAGGGAGGGGGGGGGGGGGGCGGGCGGTCAAGTTGACCCGCCCACCCGAGCGCGTGTTAATCTGTCTTCTGGACAGATGGATAGCTACAGAAACACGAAAATAGAAGTTCTACCTTTACTCTTCCACTTCCATCACCAGATTCCAGCACCAGCTTCGCGGTGCTTCAAGGGCCAATCCCGTTCTCATCACCTAGTCTAAAAATCGCACTCGTGAAATACGCGCCCAAAGTGCTTTCTAAATGTAAGATCTGATGTCCTGAAGCGTTTAAAGGTACTTCTTTCAGAAGCATCATCATTTTCGTTCACCGGTGGGTCACGGCTAAAAGTTAGCCACTGGGCTAACCCTCCGTGAGCTATGGAGGCTTCAACGCCTGAGGTCGAGGTTTCTGTTTCTAAGATTCGCGAGAGCACATGTTAGATAGATTGTATCACTAATCGATTCTGACTGAACGTGGAACATTTCTAGCCAAACATGGCTTAGTCATGTTAATACAGATGGTTGACCACTCGACCTGCATTCCAATTTTCTTCTTCAAATTTTGATCAAGCACATCGATTTACCATTTACCTTTGCCACGTCCTTAATGTCTGTAGAACCCAGCTAAAAAATTCTGACAAGTCTTCTCAATTCTGTCGGTTCAGAAAGAGTCCATTAAACCATTGTAATTAAGGACTCCAGTGATTTAATCCATACGGTCGTTCAATGCCTGATTTCTGCAGTTTACTGACTTAAAAATACAAGCAGAATTGATTTCGCGATATCGTCTGGTTTCTGTTCTGGTTACAAGGTAAAAATAACAACAACATGAATAAAACCGTGTCCCACTAAAAAGTAAGCTATATCCGGGGAACTTTTTTTGGGGGAGCGGGGTCGCCATAAGAAGGGCTTTTATAAACCCTGCGTTCCCCTTAGGAATGCTCTGGTTACGCCCCTGCCTACACACAAAAGCGGATCAAGTCGTCCACGTCGGATGGTGGGCAATGAAATGTCCGTTAGGCTAATTCATGCCTAAAGCGGGCAGCTCTCCGTATATTTTTTTCTGCGGTGGTGTGGTGTAGGGAAAGATAATTCGGAAAAATGTACTCATGTAGGTGTTCAACGTGTTTTACACACCAAATAGTAGAAATGCTGATCCAGAAATGTGCAACAAAGCAGCCACACGATCGGTTCGCGGCCAGTCATTCGGGAGACAGCCGGGCCAGGACAGTGGCCGCCGACGGCGGACGGCAGGAGGGCTCAGATAAGGAATATATGACAGAAAGGCCTTTATCTGTGGCTTGGCCCTCAAAGGAGAATCTCCAGTTTTATGGCTTTTGTCAAATTGTTTTTGACAGTTTCAAGCTTCTGAATTTGTTTCCGCCTCAAATGTTACGACAGGTCTTATCTCTTGAAAGGCAGCCAGCGAAAGGAGGGCCCATGACAAATCTGTCGCACTGTAAGCCATCGATCCACTTTAAAAATTCCGGCCAGCCTATGTCCAGACCATATTTTGGCATTTACCCTGTGGAGGCAGACGCCTCCTCAATGACCCAAATGCTTACCCGCGCATGGAATTTCACCTCCCCAGGGAAGACAGCGTTGAAATGGGCGAATAATCCTGGGAAGCTGGATAGCCTTATTTGCCGAATGACATAGACGAATCGAAGAGGCAAAAGTGTTCACCAGCGAACGGCTCTAGACAGCACCAGCAACAGCTCTAGATGCATATTTAGAATAGCAGCCATTACATTTAATAAAGACCTATAACAGCCTTCATCTCTACCCCTCCCCCCGGTCATCGGGCTTGGTTTCCAGAAAAAAAGTTTTTATGTACGCCTTCAGCTCGACCCCTACTTTTTGAAACCTTCCTACGCCTATGCTTATACATACTGGTATACTTTTAGGTGGAAAAGACTGCTCTAAACAATACAGTCTCTCTGTTTAGTAACTATGCTTTCCAATGCGTCATTGTATGATTACGTCATTGTACCTTGCATAATATTGCTTAAAAGCCAATTGGTGGCCGTTATGTCTGGAAAGCGTGTTAACGAACGGCAGATATGAACGACTCGACAATCACATTTATCTTGGCCTCGAGCGCCACATGGCTAATGGAATGGCAGGATTTAAATGACATAACTATGAAAAAATACATTACTGGGTTGCCTTGAAATAGTCTCCCCAAAAAGTTGGCATATTTTCGCGGGTGTGTAGCTCGAAAACTGGAGGGTTTAAGGCATTATTAAGAACAGGGCTGTAAGCTGCACCAAATGATCTTCAAGATGGCTATTTCAGTTTAAAACCCCATACAAATGTGGAACACTCCCTGTAATACCGATACCGGGCACTCTCACTCACTTACTCACTCACTCACACACCCACTCACTCACTCACAGGTCTCCATGCAGTATATAAGACGAGACGCCCGCACGCTTACATCGCTGCGCGCTGGTGCAGTACCAGCAGCAGCTCGGATCGTGAACTGCCCGGCCCAAGCTCGCGACCGACTCTCCGCCTCCACATCGTACCGTGACACTCACGCTGTTGGTGATCTGTCCAGTGTTTCTGCAGACAGTCGACTTCCTCCGTCGTTGTTTCTAAAATACAACTTACAAATGGGGTTGAATGGAAAATGGGTTCATCCGGTAAGCGGACCATTTTTATTGGCTTCCAGTTCCATAATAGCCGTGGGAGCATTGCATAATTCCCCATCCGATACACTGCACTGATGCCGCACTACACTCGCACATCAGCCGTCTTCCATACTTGCAAAGCTAATGCTTGATGACACATGAACTATTATATACTCTTAGACACATTTGGACATTAGATACATTAGATACATACATGATGGTACAGGAATAGTAGTAAATATTAGATACTATTGGATACTCTAAGATACGTGACGCGCCGGAAGTCCAGTCAAGCTTACAAATCACAATCAAGGTCGTGTGGCACTGACCCGAATAAACCCTCGCCGTGGTTGTTGGACTTTAGTCCTGAACTGCCGCAGGTGGTGCGACAGTAGGACCTTATTTTGTCATGCAACATCACAATGCTAATGCTAAACTTCTAGCATTTGGAATGCAGCTGATCGCCCCAACAGCGTTCAGTCAGCACGCGCTAGCCATGTTTTGTGTTTTGGTTTAACGGAGAAGGTATTAGGGGCAGCCTCCTCCGTGTCCCATCGGCGTAGTCTGCCTCATTCATGCCTGTTTCCCTCGGCAGCTGTGCCGTGCGCTGTGGCGTAATCCTCTTCACGCTGCAGTGAATCACGCACTGTGCGCGACAACATTTACTTTGCTAGTGCATTCGCTTATGTTATTAAATACACACATGTTATAGAAGTTAAAACTTTTGGAGCACACGTATGCAGCTAGCGAATTTCCACTGATCTTCGCTTGCGTACCCACCTGGCAGAGGCGCGAGTCATCACAGTAATGTCAAGGCCATGTGTTTGCGATGACTCCAGATGGACGGCTTGCTTTGATGCGCCTCAAGCATGAATTGTTCTTACGTTATACAGGTCTGCAGGTTTAAGCTATGTCCCATCCGCCCCACTTAAGGGTTCCAACAGAAGCTACTCAAATAGTTAATCACTGACATTGATTTTTCACTAAAATCTATATCTCTCGTTAATAGCACATTGACGATTGCCTCTAATACATTTAGAGAACCGAATATATACGCCCATGGATAGAATAACTGTTCGTACTCTCGTTGTTGTCTGATGTGTTGTTATCTACAAAAATTTTGGTCAGTTGGTTCTCCGGCCATCGTGAGAACTTGAGTTCTGGGAAAGAATGGATGGAATTTGGCCTTCCGCCATCTCTGTGTCAAAACTCGGATTCTCTCCACGGAATTTCTTGGATTCGAAAAAGTGTCATCCGATTACGAGCGAAGCGCTTCACCAACTGAGCTAACCGACACGCCCGATCACATCCGATTACGAGCGAAGCGCTTCACCAACTGAGCTAACCGACACGTCCGATCACATCCGATTACGAGCGAAGCGCTTCACCAAACTGAGCTAACGACACGTACGATCACATCCGATTACGAGCGAAGCGCTTCACCAACTGAGCTAACCCGACACGTCCGATCACGTTTTTCCTGTCCTGCTTTGATAATGGGACACACGAACATCATCAGAGCCGTTATGGCGAACTGTCACAGCTAGACCACATTTAGGCATAGATGTGTGCAGGAGTGTTGCACGCGCGCAGGATCTATGATTTACTTATCGATTCACGTACCATTCACAGCGATTTCATTGTTCCCTGGGGTAATACAGCGAATACAGCTATAATAATAATATAATAATACAGCGAATACAGCTAGTCTAGAGGAGGCCAAATGACCTCAAGCCTGCGTAGGTTAACCTGGAAGTTAGTTGTAGCATCGCTATGCCTACAGACCATGATTTTCTACGTCACAAAACTGAAACTGAGCGTGATGGCTGACATTCCAGGCCGTATGTAAGCGGCCAGCAGAAAATCTCTGGCACACGCCCGCAACAGCTGTTTTCAGTCGTAATAACCGCACGCGATCCACGAGCGTTCCTGCGCGATTCTGGCCACTTGCACGAGCGGAATGGAAAGAGCGGGCTGATCCAAAACTTCACAAAACCGAACTAGCGGTGAAGACCAGCTCTGTCTCAGACGATCAAGCGCCATTGTCAAACCTTCCACACCTCAAAGAAAAAGTCACATCTGGACAAACCGATGCAATGGTACAACGCCTCAGCATAACGCTCACGCTTCAAGGCACAGAGCAGGTTGCGCTGATGGCAGCATACCACGATTAGCTGAAATTGCAGATTTCTTGCTGCTTCTGATGATAATGTAAGGGAGACTCTAATCTTGAGACGGCATTAGAGTCTCCTTATTGAAATGCCCTGCGCACAAGGATTAAATTGCACCTTTCGAAATCCCTCTCCGTTCATTTCAAACTCGTCAAGCCATGGGAGTGTCTTTTTGCCGATCATATCAAAAGGATAACTGCCTTTTCTCCGTCATTCGGCAGTACGTAACAGTAAACACGCCAGGAGATAACAATGGATGCCGATCATAACGCCATGTAGGGACCCAAGCGTCAATACCAACAGTAATCCCAGTGATTGCAGGAGACGGAGGCCGTGACTTTCCGCATGGCCACGACACCTGTCTTCTTTCGACTACTCTTTCTTTATGCTCCGCCATCTACCTCACATGACCCACCTTACATGCTTTGCATTTGGTCCGGGAACAGCACCGTAAACACTGCATGGCAGCACAATCGCGTGGATGCATTCTGAACACACGTGTGAGCAGCTCCTTGCACTCAGTGACACCTCCTCGCACTCAGTGGAAACCTCCTCGCACTCAGTGACACCTCCTCGCACTCAGTGACACCTCCTCGCACTCAATGACACCTCCTTGCACTCAGTGACACCTCCTCGCACACAGGGGCGCACTGACACTGCTGAGATAGAGCTATTCACTCGAGTGCTCAGGAACACGTGTCTACCGCGAGTGTGGCCACGCAACAATCATGCCGAAAAAATAGCCCACTCAGTGATGGTGTTTAGTGCGGAAACAAAGCGTGGATTGGTGAATCGCTCAGTAACGCGTTTAAGAAAGCCTCGTGTTACAAGGTGATCCCCTTTGCAAATGCTTCAGGAAAGCAATCTTCTGCTCAAAGGAGGTGATCAGTAATGTACGAAGCGTGCTTGAACAAAATAACAGGGATTTATCCTGTCATCTGTTTTCTAGTGCTGAAAATATCAAAATTTGAAGCTGAGAAGGGTCAACTCAGGCCGTTGTCATCCCAATGCCTCCACACGTGTCTGCACGGCTCAGACCGATCAGCGTCACCGGGGATACACTTTGATGGTCCTTTGAGACTTTCTTTCTATGAAAGTAAAGCTTTTTTGTAAATCTATGGACATATTCCGTCCTTTTTTATCAACTTCAGTGCTTGTTATGATTGTAAAAACTTATACTTTCCACTTATATTTTACAGTGAATTAATGGACCCCCCATGGCGGATCGCAGCACTTTTAGGCAGCTTTTGCCGGCAATTCCATTGGTTGCTATGGGCGACGGCGTGACGCCTTAACGGCAGACGCAAGCCAAGGCCCTAGAGCAGAGGGCATAACCGTCCGGCAAAATTCCGCTGCTTCAACTTGATAACGTCACAAGTGTAATCAGCACGTAACGGTCAACGGTGGATGCATGCCAATCGCAGTTCCCTTGGCATTTTAAAACGGTTCTAGGACTGGAAGCCGTTAAATATCGTTAGTTGGACCATAGCAGGACTATTTCCTTTCCGAACCGGCCATAATATCAGCTGCAAGGTTTATTAATCATTAATCGGCCGGCGTCCCAACCGAACGCCTCGGGTTGGAAAAACCGGGAGACAAAACTCTCATATCTTTTTCGGGAATTCATTGCCTAGGTTGAAAACATATGTGCAAACGGAAAATGTTAATGAGCGCATCTTAAAGAAGCAACAATTAGAAATCCTACTGACATGAAAGGTCCAGGTCAGAACAAAGGCCCGCAGACCCCCGTTCCATGTTTGTAGGGTTTGGGTCAATGGAGGCCTTTTCATTTCTCTTCAAAAAGTGTACGTGCTTTGGCTAATTGAGAATGCTGTGTTACGAAACTTGTGATATCACAATGGGGTCAGGTCAAGGTCATTCCACAGGTTAGCGTGATAATTGGTGTATTTATGCGACCAAATGGTGTAAAATATTCTCATATCCATTTTGCTCGCGCTGTGTAGCTTAAACATCAGCTACAATTTTGCTCTGGTCAGAACACAGTCAGATGTAGGTAGGATGCCAAAATGAGGTCACACGAGGTCAACATGACAGGCAGTTAACTAGCCATGTCATACTTGCTTCCGGATTGCTAATCCCACAGGAATCCAATATAATCACTTTTGATCTTGCATCGGGTCATTTAGTGCCTGAAGGGATCAAAACCTGTTGTTTGTCACAACGTACTCTGATCTTTGAAAGATATTCATCAGCCATGGTCAGGTTAGGGAAATTTATTTTGAACTTGCTGCATAAATAGCTACCACTTGCACATGTCTGCTTGAAATGCAGATTTCACACAATTTTCGAGGCGGTAGAAGTTTCAATTTGCCGAGAATAGAGGACAGCAAACTTTCATGACAACGAGATAATGCCCAGTGCGCAGATCACCTTTATTTGTGCATGAATAACACTCTCTAGCATGATTTCCTCAATACCAAGAGCAGCCCCACATTGTCCTTAGCCTAAAAATCAACAACAGTGGGGCATAAGTAAAAGACCTGGTCACAGCATCCCTTTTCTGAACAGAATGTACAGTTCTCACTATTGGTGGCTTGTGGCACAGATGCTTGTCCAATATATATGCACATCAACACAGTCTTCTGACATTTGTTCTCACTGTAAGGACTGAAGACGCCCTTTTTCCATGCTTCCCACCTGGGCACCTGTCTGACATTTTCCTTGCGGGTTCCTGGCATATCTAAGCAAAACAAGTTGAGTGCTATAGTTATCATCAGCTTTCAAGGGTAGAACTACCCTTTATGATACCTTTGACATAATTGGACTCATACAGCAAGTTATGAAGCCCGGACATCGAAGCATGTAATGGGATGGCTGCACAAATTTCATATCTAATCACTTTCTTGGAAATCATTTCTTCTTCATCACATAATGTTGCTTTTGTGCATTCCCATACCCAAGGAAGATGATGTGATGATGAAAAATTGATGTGACTTGGGGTTCAGCCCCCAACAACCATAATATGTAATCAGATGGGATTGCAACCCAACCCTATCCATTAATATTCCTAGCATTAGAAGGTTTGCTAGCTGCCATTTATGTCATGCTGATATTTCACGCCTCAAAATGCCTTCAAACAAAAATCAAAAATGGAGGCTAGCTATCCGAGCAGTGCC
>NW_023596461.1:37837527-37905994 GCF_011947565.3 Pollicipes pollicipes | reverse complement strand
CCATCCATTGACCTCTCTGACTTCGCCGCTTCCGACGCTTATTTGTTTATTTACGACATAAGCATTCCACAGACAAAGGCTCGATTACGGGACCGGTCCAGTTTTAAAAGCGGTAAATACACGATACACACACACAAACAAAAAACCTAACCAACCACACACAACACACACACACACACACACACACACACAACACACAACACACACACACACACACACACGCACACACACACACCACACACACACACACACACACACACACATAACACCACACACACATACACACACACACACACACACACACAACACACACATACACACACACACACATACACGCACATACACACATACACAACACATCACCACACTACACACACTACACACACACCACACACACAACACACACCACACACACACACACACACACACACACACACACACGCACACATACACACACACAACTTTCAGACTCAGCGGTCATCAAAAGGATGCTCCACGTGTGCCGGCGAACCTAAACAAATCAGATCGGAATGATTTTGTTGGATGCAAAAAGTCAGTTGAGGGAGATTGCTGCAAAAGTGATTGCGAACAGTGGGTATTGGTGAGCAAATCCATTTTGAACATTGTTGACCCTTGCAAATGGCTCGTGGTGCAGGCCGGCATGGCCGAGAACGCTGGACGGGTGTAGCTAGACTGAACAGTGATGTGAGGGGAGCGCAGGCAAGCCTGTGGTGGTATGCGTTGTATGGAAGTGAGATGTCAGACTGAGCAAAGCGTGCCTTGATACGTGCTGTTGATGAGAAACGGCATAGCACCGCTCCAAATAACGCTGCGACAACTCTTTCAATGATCTTACATGAGCGTTGAAGGCGCAAAGCAAAGCCTTATGATTGAATCGCACTTGACGAGGGCACAACGGCACTGCACGCTTCGCGTGAGAAGGCCCAGTGTCCAGCAATACGCCAAGATCGTAATCTGCTGGCAGCTATCTAAGCGGTGACCGTCTAGTGCGTATGAGTGGTTAACAGGTGACGTGCAAAAGGTGAATGGGATACAAATGTTGCTAAAAATGGAGGTCAGAGTTAAAAGTGGCGCCGAAAGCAGAGCTGAATCACTTGACGGCCGAACCGTTCCAATGGGATACCGGTGGCCCCAATAGCCGGCAGAACAACACACAACACACCATGCCATACACTCCACGGGTCTGCCGCACTGCAGCGGCTCTCCGATCCTCGTCATGATGGTGCTTGATTGGGCGTGAGCTGTCAGACACATGCTGGGCCAGCTGCGCTTACAACTCACACAGATCAAGCCAATTCCACAAAGCACGACCAGGGTTAACGTTGGCAACGTTGGCTCGTGTGAAGCACGCGAAGGCCGTGAGCACTGAACTGCTCATGGTGATGGTCTATTTGTGCTTCGTATCCATGTAACAATATAGTCACAATGACATTCCTACATGCTTCTAATGCCGGTGGATTTCTTAAGGATTTGAGTGCATCTGATGACCATGACCGTTCAAATTCGCCACTTGACAGTTCATGTTTTGATGTGAAGGGGGGGGGGGGGAGAGGGCGGGGCAAGGTGACGCGGCAGCTTTTCACGCGTCTCCCTTCCAGCGTTTCTATCGCTTCTGCTTGTTTCCTTGGAAGTCACCCACGATGTCTGTGTACTGACCTACCAAAAGTACACACAATCATTTTTGTCCTTTTAAAGCCTTGAAATCTATGTGAGAAGAAATCCACCTTCTAAACTGCGGCAAAGTTCCGTTACATACTAATCTACCAGCAGCGCAAGTCATCGGAAGCCCATCACAGCAATTTTACCGAAGGTTCCATAACTGCAGTTCACTTCAACGCGATCCAAGCAGCATTCGCCTTAATGTGACATAGTTATGCAGCTTATAGCCATATTCCCATTCCTTCCTATCATGAGCTTGCTGGGCAAGTGCAATCCAGTCATGGCGTTGCTGGTATGGTTTGATGGGGACAGACGTCTGTGCACGGTGATTGATAACCTGCCTCAAACTGCTACTGCGATCAAGATCGCACCTTGGCCGTCGAGCCTGCCGCGGCACAAACGATCGCGCTAGATCGCCACGTACTGCTGACGCGTACAAGCTTACTTTAGCGATTGCTGAATGCCTGCAAAACATTTTGACGGACACAGCTGTCATGATCATACGAGCTGATACAAAGTTCAACTCAGCGGATGCTTAGTCCTGAAATGTTGCTCTTCAATTGCTTTATAAACTAAAAGTTTTGCTATGCGCTCCTGAAGCAGCAGCAAAACGCTCCTGCCCGAAGCCCGATCCCCACGCAGTTACCGCTATCACTTTATCAACGGTGCTGCGATGTTTCTAAGCTACTGCACTCTGGATGTACTCGAAAACCCAACCTTTTGAAGCACTTTTTGTTCCCGCGCTCTGCAGCAGCGAGAGTGGAAACAAATTCACCTAAAAACCGAAGCATTTGCATCCGCCCTATCCCGCCATTACCATTTGAAAGCTACTCTCAACTGGATCTGCGCAGTTTCGTCATCTTTCTCCAAAGTAAAGGGGGGGGGGGATAACGCATTCCATCGCCACCATGGCTGACCTGCTTGGATGCAACAAACTAATGCAACAAAGTTGAATGTATGGCTGTAATGGCTGTCGCTGCCGCCAGTCGGATTGCTGCATCTGCCTGCACTGACTGCCCAGATGCGGAACAAGCCGTGCAAAATTGTTGGAAGTCGTCAAATCTGCTTCGACCGTCCGTGTGCGGGCGACACGTGGCACGCACAACCAACACGTGACGCGTACAACCACACACTAAATGCCCCCCAAATGCCCGTTCAATTCTTTGTCGAAGGGTCCCATTTTCGCCTCCCTCCGACCCGTTGTTGATGTGAACACATCTGTCCTGAATCGCACGTCTTGCCGCATTGCACCCAATCGCCCGGAAATGTACATCGCCTGTGTTGAGCCTATGGAAAGTCGGCAAAATGTTCTTCCGCGCCACGTGCTGACGTTGTGCCATGCTGAGTCGCCATATGACACTGCGCGTGCTGACGTTGCGCCATGCTCTGTCGCCATATGACCCTGCGCGTGCTGACGTTGCGCCATGCTCTGTCGCCATATGACACTGTGCGTGCTGACGTTGCGCCATGCTCTGTCGCCCATATGACCCTGCGCGTGCTGACGTTGCGCCATGCTCTGTCGCCATATGACCCTGCGCGTGCTGACGTTGCGCCATGCTCAGTCGCCATATGACCCTGCGCGTGCTGACGTTGCGCCATGCTCAGTCGCCATGCTCTGTCGCCATATGACCCTGCGCGTGCTGACGTTGCGCCATGCTCAGTCGCCATATGACTCTGCGCGTGCTGACGTTGCGCCATGCTCAGTCGCCATGCTCTGTCGCCATATGACCCTGCGCGTGCTGACGTTGCGCCATGCTCAGTCGCCATGCTCTGTCGCCATATGACCCTGCGCGTGCTGACGTTGCGCCATGCTCTGTCGCCATATGACACTGCGCGTGCTGACGTTGCGCTATGATGAGTCGCCATGTGACCCTGCACGTGCTTGGGCGCGTGCCCGGGTCGTGTGCACATTTTACGTTCCAACTCGCTTCGGCATGGACTGGGCACCCGATTTATACCGAGGCCAGACAAACTCACTCATTCACTCACGGACCTTCATTTGATGAAATACGACGCTTGCACGCTTGCACACTTGCTTCGCTGCGCGCTCGCGCAATACTGGCTGGGGTGCCGAAATTGGCCGGTGGCAATGCTCTTACGTCGCTCCGACCCTAGCATGACTCTTTGCCTCTCTGTCTTCTCATCACACGATAGCCGTTGTCACGAAGAAGGACGGTGCATAACTTGTAAAGCTTTAAAAAAAAACTTTTTCGGCGTTTATTTCCTAACCGCGCATCTTAAGCAACGATTTCCGCTATAAATGCTTCGCAGAGATTTGAAAATATGTTTGCGAGGACGCCTAATTTGATAAAATTGCTGTTAGCTGGCCATAAGCAAGATCATGCCTTTATGGACTCGTATGATGCCAGATTTTCATTTACCGAACCTTTTCAAAACTAGGGTCTCGTTCAATCTGTCGTCAGCACGACTGTCAGTTGGACTGCCTGACGCCATGCGTGCTGCCGGTGCGTTCGATGTGTGGGCTGACGGAAAAGTTTTTAAACTTCATTCCCATTCTTCTTTCACCTTTTGCTTAAGACCACACACTGATACACTAACACTAGCTTACCGCCGACACACTACGTACAAAGTGGTGTTTGGAAGTGTGGATTCTACCCCAGTATTACCGTCATCTGTGCCATCCATTTGTTAAGTGTTTTTTTTCCATTTCCAATTCACTTCAATTTCTTCTCTCTTATTCCAAGTGTTTACTCATAACGCTGTTAATGTGCTGGGCAACGCAACCACACACAACACCAAACATTGTCACTCGCCTTTTCATGGCTTCTCTTGGTATTTCAATTCCCTCTTTCACGTCACATTTCCCCCGAAATTAGAGATAAGTACCCCCACCCACCTAATGCAATCGCCAACGCAAGAGCTACCATATCAGACTCCCGCTTCACGCAGAGTGATTTTTTAATCCGGTAGCGCTTTCTCTCCATGCTGACGGGCTGACAAAAAGTCTTGGTACGTTCATTTGTCAGAATGGATTAGTGAAACGAATTACATCGAAAGGTTTGAGCGTGCCTGCCCACAATCTCGAGAGCAAGGACAGCAAGGGCCTGGGTTACAGCTTCCGTAAAACCGAACGGCGTCCGCCACTGCAAGTGCCACCAGACGGCGAGAGCCGTGTTAAACACATGCCCGGGTGACCGGTTGCATACCCTTCGCTCGGGTGAGAGGTCAATTTGACCCAGTGAGATCTCGGGAACTAAGACAGCTAGAGATACAAAATTCACAGGGTGTATTGACATGTACGTGAACTCTCTTAGGTCAAACTTTCAGGTTCCTACGTCATGATCTTCGGGCCAAACAAGGTCAAACGAGGTAAAATTCTAGATTCGTCTCCAAAGGGCCCCTAAAACCTAGGTAGCTGCTCGCACGCTCAATTAAGGTCAGTGAACTTGTTTGATCTTAAAAGGCCATGGTGACCAAAATGATACAAGACTGCTTTGAGTTTTGCATTTGGATAAGCGACAAAAATTACGCGAGGCAGTATGTTCCTAAAAAAAATGCTGACCGGGGTCATTCTAGGTCAGTGACCTATCCTGACCAATAAGAAGTCCATGGAAGGTGCATAATGCGGTTCTTGCTATCAATATGTTCGAAATGAGTACCAGGAACCAGCCCATACAGCAAGTCCGAGAGAAACAAAACAGGCTGGTTTTGACCTTGGTATGACCTTCATACCTGACCCTAGGTCAATGATATTTATTTATTCATTTGTTGTGATACCTAAGAAAGTACTTTAAAGATGCGTAGCTTCGTCTAACACTCCGTTGTTTGATGGGATTGAACGATTTCGTAGATATTGCTTTCGCTGAAACCATGACCTGACTTTAGCTTTCCATAGGTCAACGAGTTTTCAAGGCATATCTAAATTTTTGTTATCAGACGATCCGCTTTTCAACTGTCTACAGCTATGCAACATTTGGCGCGGCTACACCGCACCGTTCGGAAACCATTCTGGGAGAACCCTCGAGGCGGAGGGAGGGGGGGGGGGGGGGCGGGCGGTCAAGTTGACCCGCCCACCCGAGCGCGTGTTAATCTGTCTTCTGGACAGATGGATAGCTACAGAAACACGAAAATAGAAGTTCTACCTTTACTCTTCCACTTCCATCACCAGATTCCAGCACCACTTCGCGGTGCTTCAAGGGCCAATCCCTTCTCATCACCAGTCTAAAAATCGCACTCGTGAAATACGCGCCCAAAGTGCTTTCTAAATGTAAGATCTGATGTCCTGAAGCGTTTAAAGGTACTTCTTTCAGAAGCATCATCATTTTCGTTCACCGGTGGGTCACGGCTAAAAGTTAGCCACTGGGCTAACCCTCCGTGAGCTATGGAGGCTTCAACGCCTGAGGTCGAGGTTTCTGTTTCTAAGATTCGCGAGAGCACATGTTAGATAGATTGTATCACTAATCGATTCTGACTGAACGTGGAACATTTCTAGCCAAACATGGCTTAGTCATGTTGATACAGATGGTTGACCACTCGACCTGCATTCCAATTTTCTTCTTCAAATTTTGATCAAGCACATCGATTTACTATTTACCTTTGCCACGTCCTTAATGTCTGTAGAACCCAGCTAAAAAATTCTGACAAGTCTTCTCAATTCTGTCGGTTCAGAAAGAGTCCATTAAACCATTGTAATTAAGGACCCCAGTGATTTAATCCATACGGTCGTTCAATGCCTGATTTCTGCAGTTCACTGACTTAAAAATACAAGCAGAATTGATTTCGCGATATCGTCTGGTTTCTGTTCTGGTTACAAGGTAAAAATAACAACAACATGAATAAAACCGTGTCCCATTAAAAAGTAAGCTATATCCGGGGAACTTTTTTTGGGGGAGGGGGTCGCCATAAGAAGGGCTTTTATAAACCCTGCGTTCCCCTTAGGAATGCTCTGGTTACGCCCCTGCCTACACACAAAAGCGGATCAAGTCGTCCACGTCGGATGATGGGCAATGAAATGTCCGTTAGGCTAATTCATGCCTAAAGCGGGCAGCTTTCCGTATATTTTTTTCTGCGGTGGTGTGGTGCAGGGAAAGATAATTCGGAAAAATGTACTCTTGTAGGTGTTCAACGTGTTTTACACACCAAATAGTAGAAATGCTGATCCAGAAATGTGCAACAAAGCAGCCACACGATCGGTTCGCGGCCAGTCATTCGGGAGACAGCCGGGCCAGGACAGTGGCCGCCGACGGCGGACGGCAGGAGGGCTCAGATAAGGAATATATGACAAAAAGGCCTTTATCTGTGGCTTGGCTCTCAAAGGAGAATCTCCAGTTTTATGGCTTTTGTCAAATTGTTTTTGACAGTTTCAAGCTTCTGAATTTGTTTCCTCCTCAAATGTTACGACAGGTCTTATCTCTTGAAAGGCAGCCAGCGAAAGGAGGGCCCATGAAAAATCTGTCGCACTGTAAGCCATCGATCCACTTTAAAAATTCCGGCCAGCCTATGTCCAGGCCATATTTTGGCATTTACCCTGTGGAGGCAGACGCCTCCTCAATGACCCAAATGCTTACCCGCGCATGGAATTTCACCTCCCCAGGGAAGACAGCGTTGAAATGGGCGAATAATCCTGGGAAGCTGGATAGCCTTATTTGCCGAATGACATAGACGAATCGAAGAGGCAAAAGTGTTCACCAGCGAACAGCTCTAGACAGCACCAGCAACAGCTCTAGATGCATATTTAGAATAGCAGCCATTACATTTAGTAAAGACCTATAACAGCCTTCATCTCTACCCCTCCCCCCGGTCATCGGGCTTGGTTTCCAGAAAAAAGTTTTTATGTACGCCTTCAGCTCGACCCCTACTTTTTGAAACCTTCCTACGCCTATGCTTATACATACTGGTATACTTTTAGGTGAAAAGACTGCTCTAAACAATACAGTCTCTCTGTTTAGTAACTATGCTTTCCAATGCGTCATTGTATGATTACGTCATTGTACCTTGCATAATATTGCTTAAAAGCCGATTGGTGGCCGTTATGTCTGGAAAGCGTGTTAACGAACGGCAGATATGAGCGACTCGACAATCACATTTATCTTGGCCTCGAGCGCCACATGGCTAATGGAATGGCAGGATTTAAATGACATAACTATGAAAAAATACATTACTGGGTTGCCTTGAAATAGTCTCCCCAAAAAGTTGGCATATTTTCGCGGGTGTGTAGCTCGAAAACTGGAGGGTTTAAGGCATTATTAAGAACAGGGCTGTAAGCTGCACCAAATGATCTTCAAGATGGCTATTTCAGTTTAAAACCCCATACAAATGTGGAACACTCCCTGTAATACCGATACCGGGCACTCTCACTCACTCACTCACTCACACACCCACTCACTCACTCACAGGTCTCCATGCAGTATATAAGACGAGACGCCCGCACGCTTACATCGCTGCGCGCTGGTGCAGTACCAGCAGCAGCTCGGATCGTGAACTGCCCGGCCCAAGCTCGCGACCGACTCTCCGCCTCCACATCGTACCGTGACACTCACGCTGTTGGTGATCTGTCCAGTGTTTCTGCAGACAGTCGACTTCCTCCGTCGTTGTTTCTAAAATACAACTTACAAATGGGGTTGAATGGAAAATGGGTTCATCCGGTAAGCGGACCATTTTTATTGGCTTCCAGTTCCATAATAGCCGTGGGAGCATTGCATAATTCCCCATCCGATACACTGCACTGATGCCGCACTACACTCGCACATCAGCCGTCTTCCATACT
This sequence comes from Pollicipes pollicipes, assembly GCF_011947565.3. Classification (NCBI taxonomy): domain Eukaryota; kingdom Metazoa; phylum Arthropoda; class Thecostraca; order Pollicipedomorpha; family Pollicipedidae; genus Pollicipes; species Pollicipes pollicipes. Next base: position 37,897,587 of record NW_023596461.1, on the reverse strand, counting down.
TGCAAAGCTAATGCTTGATGGCACATGGACTATTATATACTCTTAGACACATTTGAACATTAGATACATTAGATACATACATGATGGTACAGGAATAGTAGTAAATATTAGATACTATTGGATACTCTAAGATACGTGACGCGCCGGAAGTCCAGTCAAGCTTACAAATCACAATCAAGGTCGTGTGGCACTGACCCGAATAAACCCTCGCCGTGGTTGTTGGACTTTAGTCCTGAACTGCCGCAGGTGGTGCGACAGTTGGACCTTATTTTTTCATGCAACATCACAATGCTAATGCTAAACTTCTAGCATTTGGAATGCAGCTGATCGCCCCAACAGCGTTCAGTCAGCACGCGCTAGCCATGTTTTGTGTTTTGGTTTAACGGAGAAGGTATTAGGGGCAGCCTCCTCCGTGTCCCATCGGCGTAGTCTGCCTCATTCATGCCTGTTTCCCTCGGCAGCTGTGCCGTGCGCTGTGGCGTAATCCTCTTCACGCTGCAGTGCATCACGCTCTGTGCGCGACAACATTTACTTTGCTAGTGCATTCGCTTATGTTATTAAATACACACATGTTATAGAAGTTAAAACTTTTGGAGCACACGTATGCAGCTAACGAATTTCCACTGATCTTCGCTTGCGTACCCACCTGGCAGAGGCGCGAGTCATCACAGTAATGTCAAGGCCATGTGTTTGCGATGACTCCAGATGGACGGCTTGCTTTGATGCGCCTCAAGCATGAATTGTTCTTACGTTATACAGGTCTGCAGGTTTAAGCTATGTCCCATCCGCCCCACTTAAGGGTTCCAACAGAAGCTACTCAAATAGTTAATCACTGACATTGATTTTTCACTAAAATCTATATCTCTCGTTAAATAGCACATTGACGATTGCCTCTAATACATTTAGAGAACCGAATATATACGCCCATGGATAGAATAACTGTTCGTACTCTCGTTGTTGTCTGATGTGTTGTTATCTACAAAAATTTTGGTCAGTTGGTTCTCCGGCCATCGTGAGAACTTGAGTTCTGGGAAAGAATGGATGGAATTTGGCCTTCCGCCATCTCTGTGTCAAAACTCGGATTCTCTCCACGGAATTTCTTGGATTCGAAAAAGTGTCATCCGATTACGAGCGAAGCGCTTCACCAACTGAGCTAACCGACACGCCCGATCACATCCGATTACGAGCGAAGCGCTTCACCAACTGAGCTAACCGACACGTCCGATCACATCCGATTACGAGCGAAGCGCTTCACCAACTGAGCTAACGACACGTCCGATCACATCCGATTACGAGCGAAGCGCTTCACCAACTGAGCTAACCGACACGTCCGATCACGTTTTTCCTGTCCTGCTTTGATAATGGACACACGAACATCATCAGAGCCCGTATGGCGAACTGTCACAGCTAGACCACATTTAGGCATAGATGTGTGCAGGAGTGTTGCACGCGCGCAGTGATCTATGATTTACTTATCGATTCACGTACCATTCACAGCGATTTCATTGTTCCCTGGGGTAATACAGCGAATACAGCTATAATAATAATATAATAATACAGCGAATACAGCTAGTCTAGAGGAGGCCAAATGACCTCAAGCCTGCGTAGGTTAACCTGGAAGTTAGTTGTAGCATCGCTATGCTACAGACCATGATTTTCTACGTCACAAAACTGAAACTGAGCGTGATGGCTGACATTCCAGGCCGTATGTAAGCGGCCAGCAGAAAATCTCTGGCACACGCCCGCAACAGCTGTTTTTCAGTCGTAATAACCGCACGCGATCCACGAGCGTTCCTGCGCGATTCTGGCCACTTGCACGAGCGGAATGGAAAGAGCGGGCTGATCCAAAACTTCACAAACCGAACTAGCGGTGAAGACCAGCTCTGTCTCAGACGATCAAGCGCCATTGTCAAACCTTCCACACCTCAAAGAAAAAGTCACATCTGGACAACCGATGCAATGGTACAACGCCTCAGCATAACGCTCACGCTTCAAGGCACAGAGCAGGTTGCGCTGATGGCAGCATACCACGATTAGCTGAAATTGCAGATTTCTTGCTGCTTCTGATGATAATGTAAGGGAGACTCTAATCTTGAGACGGCATTAGAGTCTCCTTATTGAAATGCCCTGCGCACAAGGATTAAATTGCACCTTTCGAAATCCCTCTCCGTTCATTTCAAACTCGTCAAGCCATGGGAGTGTCTTTTGCCGATCATATCAAAAGGATAACTGCCTTTTCTCGTCATTTCGGCAGTACGTAACAGTAAACACGCCAGGAGATAACAATGGATGCCGATCATAACGCCATGTAGGGACCCAAGCGTCAATACCAACAGTAATCCCAGTGATTGCAGGAGACGGAGGCCGTGACTTTCCGCATGGCCACGACACCTGTCTTCTTTCGACTACTCTTTCTTTATGCTCCGCCATCTACCTCACATGACCCACCTTACATGCTTTGCATTTGGTCCGGGAACAGCACCGTAAACACTGCATGGCAGCACAATCGCGTGGATGCATTCTGAACACACGTGTGAGCAGCTCCTTGCACTCAGTGACACCTCCTCGCACTCAGTGACACCTCCTCGCACTCAGTGACACCTCCTCGCACTCAGTGACACCTCCTCGCACTCAATGACACCTCCTTGCACTCAGTGACACCTCCTCGCACACAGGGGCGCACTGACACTGCTGAGATAGAGCTATTCACTCGAGTGCTCAGGAACACGTGTCTACCGCGAGTGTGGCCACGCAACAAATCATGCCGAAAAAATAGCCCACTCAGTGATGGTGTTTAGTGCGGAAACAAAGCGTGGATTGGTGAATCGCTCAGTAACGCGTTTAAGAAAGCCTCGTGTTACAAGGTGATCCCCTTTGCAAATGCTTCAGGAAAGCAATCTTCTGCTCAAAGGAGGTGATCAGTAATGTACGAAGCGTGCTTGAACAAAATAACAGGGATTTATCCTGTCATCTGTTTTCTAGTGCTGAAAATATCAAAATTTGAAGCTGAGAAGGGTCAACTCAGGCCGTTGTCATCCCAATGCCTCCACACGTGTCTGCACGGCTCAGCCGATCAGCGTCACCGGGGATACACTTTGATGGTCCTTTGAGACTTTCTTTCTATGAAAGTAAAGCTTTTTTGTAAATCTATGGACATATTCCGTCCTTTTTTATCAACTTCAGTGCTTGTTATGATTGTAAAACTTATACTTTCCACTTATATTTTACAGTGAATTAATGGACCCCCATGGCGGATCGCAGCACTTTTAGGCAGCTTTTGCCGGCAATTCCATTGGTTGCTATGGGCGACGGCGTGACGCCTTAACGCAGACGCAAGCCAAGGCCCTAGAGCAGAGGGCATAACCGTCCGGCAAAATTCCGCTGCTTCAACTGATAACGTCACAAGTGTAATCAGCACGTAACGGTCAACGGTGGATGCATGCCAATCGCAGTTCCCTTGGCATTTTAAAACGGTTCTAGGACTGGAAGCCGTTAAATATCGTTAGTTGGACCATAGCAGGACTATTTCCTTTCCGAACCGGCCATAATATCAGCTGCAAGGTTTATTAATCATTAATCGGCCGGCGTCCCAACCGAACGCCTCGGGTTGGAAAAACCGGGAGACAAAACTCTCATATCTTTTTCGGGAATTCATTGCCTAGGTTGAAAACATATGTGCAAACGGAAAATGTTAATGAGCGCATCTTAAAGAAGCAACAATTAGAAATCCTACTGACATGAAAGGTCCAGGTCAGAACAAAGGCCCGCAGACCCCCGTTCCATGTTTGTAGGGTTTGGGTCAATGGAGGCCTTTCATTTCTTCAAAAAGTGTACGTGCTTTGGCTAATTGAGAATGCTGTGTTACGAACTTGTGATATCACAATGGGGTCAGGTCAAGGTCATTCCACAGGTTAGCGTGATAATTTGGTGTATTTATGCGACCAATGGTTTAAAATATTCTCATATCCATTTTGCTCGCGCTGTGTAGCTTAAACATCAGCTACAATTTTGCTCTGGTCAGAACACAGTCAGATGTAGGTAGGATGCCAAAATGAGGTCACACGAGGTCAACATGACAGGCAGTTAACTAGCCATGTCATACTTGCTTCCGGATTGCTAATCCCACAGGAATCCAATATAATCACTTTTGATCTTGCATCGGGTCATTTTAGTGCCTGAAGGGATCAAAACCTGTTGTTTGTCACAACGTACTCTGATCTTTGAAAGATATTCATCAGCCATGGTCAGGTTAGGGAAATTTATTTTGAACTTGCTGCATAAAAAGCTACCACTTGCACATGTCTTGCTTGAAATGCAGATTTCACAATTTTCGAGGCGGTAGAAGTTTCAATTTGCCGAGAATAGAGGACAGCAAACTTTCATGACAACGAGATAATGCCCAGTGCGCAGATCACCTTTATTTATGCATGAATAACACTCTCTAGCATGATTTCCTCAATACCAAGAGCAGCCCCACATTGTCCTTAGCCTAAAAATCAACAACAGTGGGGCATAAGTAAAAGACCTGGTCACAGCATCCCTTTTCTGAACAGAATGTACAGTTCTCACTATTGGTGGCTTGTGGCACAGATGCTTGTCCAATATATATGCACATCAACACAGTCTTCTGACATTTGTTCTCACTGTAAGGACTGAAGACGCCCTTTTTCCATGCTTCCCACCTGGGCACCTGTCTGACATTTTCCTTGCGGGTTCCTGGCATATCTAAGCAAAACAAGTTGAGTGCTATAGTTATCATCAGCTTTCAAGGGTAGAACTACCCTTTATGATACCTTTGACATAATTGGACTCATACAGCAAGTTATGAAGCCCGGACATCGAAGCATGTAATGGGATGGCTGCACAAATTTCATATCTAATCACTTTCTTGGAAATCATTTCTTCTTCATCACATAATGTTGCTTTTGTGCATTCCCATACCCAAGGAAGATGATGTGATGATGAAAAATTGATGTGACTTGGGGTTCAGCCCCCAACAACCATAATATGTAATCAGATGGGATTGCAACCCAACCCTATCCATTAATATTCCTAGCATTAGAAGGTTTGCTAGCTGCCATTTATGTCATGCTGATATTTCACGCCTCAAAATGCCTTCAAACAAAAATCAAAAATGGAGGCTAGCTATCCGAGCAGTGCCGGGATTAATGGAAGAGATGCGTCAGTTTTACAATATAATAACAATATGGTATATTTTGCACCACCAGGTTCATACACGTCTTTCAAAATGCAGCTATAAAAGCAACACACACGCACAAGCAAAGTGCACGACAGCAACCAGAGCACTCACAGTTCGCTGCAACTGGCGGCCCAATGCCGCCTTGCGCTAAAATCATGAAAAGAGAAAGGCTGGGCGTATACACCCCCCAAAGCGGAGGGCGGTTACGCACCGCGCTTATACACCCTCCAAAATGGAAGGTGGCTACACAGCGGGCTTATGCACCCTCCAAAAATCTTTCAGATGGTTGTGCGCGTCAAGCATACGCCGATGGCAGCCTTAGAGGGAAGCAAGCGCAAATATGCAGAATCCCGCGCGAAAAGTCGGCTCTATGCGTGACAGGCATCAAACGATCACGAAATCCACCAACTCACTCTGAACCAGTCCTATTCTCATCACAAATTTTCAGCCGCTGGGCCGGCATCTCCAGTGGATGGATGGTTAGGATGCTGGTCTCGCACGCTGTAAGCCCAAGTTCGAATTTCGACGACGACCGCTGTTGAGTGGGTGGCTTCTTGGTCTAACGGTGTGGCGTGATAACGCCAACTCGCTTTCACTTCTAAGCGGAATGAATTCTAGATAGGGCTTTTCATACCGAACAGCAGCGTAATTTCTAATGCCAGAGGGAGGGCTAAAGGTAAAGACTCCGTCCTCCAGGGGAGGGAGTCTACACCCTACAGAGATATTGAGGATCGCGTGAAGGTTGACCGTAAATCTAAATGAGGCCAGTAACTTGTGTGAACATTAACTGAAACTGTATGACGTGTAAACATTATGTGTCATGTGAAGTGCAAAGTGTGTAAACATTGGTGAAAAGTTAGGTGCACACGACCCTTCCGGGCAATTGCTTAAAGATCATTCCGTCTCAGCCCGGGGTGTCTACCAGCTGTCATTCTGGCGACATAGAGGCGGGTTCGCCTGATGGGTTCGTCCGGAGGCCGTCACAGATGTACGTCTGTGACGGCGCCCTGGCGCCCACTGGCGCCCTCCCTGGCGCGAAAGGCCCTTTGGCGGCTTCTGGCCGGGGCACTTGACCCGGAATAGGCGCAATAGCCCTCATTGAGGCAACAAGATCTCTGATAACCGCAGGTGATCCAATAATGGCGAGGAGACCCATGTTTGGCCAACGGACCTTTGGCTAAAACAGGGTGAAGGGCCCCGCAAGGGCCCCGGGTCACCCTGGCCGACTCGGGACTCCTTCCATCACAGAACCCCTGTTGGACACTCTGGGGGCCTGACCGTCAAAAGACGACTCATTGTTGTAGGGACTCCGACCAATGCAAATCGCGGGCCTCGGTCTCGTTCCTGCTAGAGAAATGGGGCCCCAGGGCTCAGAACAACACGGAGTCAACTATTCGGTGTAGTGGTCTCCGGCCGAAATAGGTGCCCGCACTGTCTCAGGGGTCCACAATCGGCGAAAGAGGCATATTGGCTGACATTTGGGACCACAGCCACACGGGCTTGGATGACCTGCAGCCTTTCGACCTTTACGGCCATTCAGCCTTCCCATCGGCCCGTTTATCGTCAGTCTTGAAGCGCACATCGGTCCCTCTTCGGGCACCCTCGTACACGCCCTGACCGACTCGGGGCCCTTGTCAACACCGGACCTCCGATTAGGCGCTGTGTATCCCTGGCCGTCACAGGGGCCCCTCATTGGCTCGGGGTGCACTGACCAATGCAAATCGCGGGTCCCAACCTTGTCCCTGCTTGGGAAATGGGCTCCCAGGCCCAGGCCGGAGCCCAATCGGTACAACGGGTCCTCTGGCTGGTTTTGAGGGTCCGACCCACGCCCCCTCAATGACCTTTAGCCAGCCCTTCGGGTCCCATATCGGATTTACGGTGCTCCCATTTGAGATTTCGTCGTGGTCACCTGAATGACACTTCAGGCTTACGATCATTCACTTTCTCCCCACGGCAGTCCGACATCAAGGGCAAAATGAGTTCGATTGAGCGTCAAAAAAGTGGAAAATAACAAAAGTATCCCCAAAAACGTACGGCAACAAGCAGGGGCGGATCCAGATAGGGGGCCACGGGGCAAGCCCCCCTTGGGCCCCGAAGGGGCCCATTGGCTCCAGGGGCCCCACAGCCGGCCGAGCAGGTGCAGTTTTTTTTAAAACACGAAACGCAACAAAACTGGGTACTTCTGGACTTTCAGGCCACCAAGAACAGTTGTAAACGAAAGTGAAGGGCCTATGAGAAGTCCCAAAAAATACTCAATGACTGAAAAGTTGTGAACTGGAAATCTTAAGCCCCATTACACCGTCTAGGGCCCCATGCTGTTTTCGGGGGACCTATATGCCCCTTGCAGGTTCATTTCGGTCGTTTAGAAGCATTCCACGTTGTCCTTCATTTCTTTGCATTTGCTCAGGGGGCCCTGCGCTGTTGTTGGAGCCCTTCCTGTTAGCGTGCCGGGGAACTCTTGTCAATCACGGGCCCTTCCACGGATTATTTCCATTCGCCAGACAGGCTCTGGGAGCAGTAGCCAGAGTCTCATACCTGAACCTGCCGGGGTATTCTCGGTTGCTCAGCAACCCTTTACGTGGGTATTGGTTAACCTACCGACCCACTTGCGATATGCTCATGGGTCCGCTACGTTGGTCCACAGTGTTTCCAATTCTCTGTCGCTTGCTTAGGGCCCTACACTCATATTGGGGGCCCATCTAATGGCCTGATTGGGCACACTCAGTCGTTCGGGTACTGTCTACGCAGGGTTTTTGGTTACTTCTTTTCTGAATGGGAAGCCTGCGCTTCTGTGTGTGTGTGTGGGGGGGGGGGGGGGCATCTGATAACCTGCTCGGGCACATTCGGTCGTTCGAGGTCCTCTATATTGGGCCTTAGGCACGTGCTATTTGATTGGGGCCCTACGCGCTTGTCGGAGGCCCCCCTCTGTTCGCCTCCTGGGCCACACTGGATTACTGGTGGGCCCTGAACATTGGCTGTCGGTGTTTGAATTTACGGCCCTTTGCCCGTATCGGGGTCATCTGATGACCTGTTCGGATACATTCCATCTCTCGGGGCCCTCCGCATGGGACTTTAGGTACTAATTATTTGAATGAAAGGCCTAAAGCTCCTGCCAGGGAGGGCCCCCATCTGATAAGATGCTCGGGCCCATTCGATCGTGGGGGACCTCTACGTCTGGTTTTGAGTACTTCCTTTTCTAATGGAGTGCTGCCCGGTCTTATCGGGGTCCCTATCTGTTAACCTGCTCTGGCTCACTGGGTTATTCGGAGCCTTCTACATCGTGTCGTGTCATATTTGAACAGAAGGCCCTACGCTCTTGCCAGAACCCCATCCGTCAACCCGCTCGGGCACACTCGAATATCCGGGGGCCCTCCACATTGTGTCTTGGGCACTTCCTATCTGAATGGAAGGACCTACGCACCAGTCGGGGTCCCCCATCTGTTCGCCGCTTCGGCCACATTGGATTGTTCGGGGGCCCTATATATTGGGTCTTGGTGTTCGAATTTGGGTCCCTACACTCCTGCTTGGGTCACCTGATATTCTGCTCGGGTATACTCCATCTTTCGGGGCCCTCCGCACTGGATTTTGAGAACTTCTTGTTTGAATGAAGGGCCCTGCACTCTTGTCGGGATACTTTTGATAAGCTACTCGGGCATAGCACCTCGTTTTGGGGCGATTTACTTAGGATCTTCAGTGATTCTCATTCGAATGGAGGCCCTTACGCTCTTGTTGGGAGCCCTATTTGTTAACCTGCTCGGGCACACTCGATCATTGGGGGCCCTCTACATTGGGTCTTGAGTATTTCCTATTTGAATGGAGGGCCCTACGCTTTTGACCGGGCCCTATATGTTTGCTTGCTCTGATACACTGGATCATTCGAGGGTCCTCTGCATTGGGTCTTGAATACTTTCTATTTTAATGGAGGGTCCTACACTCTTTCGGGAGCCTTATCTGTTAACCTGCTCGGGCACACTCAATCATTCGGGGACCCTTTACATTGGGTCTTGAGTGCTCCCTATTTGAATGGAGGGCCCCAAGCTCTTGACAGGGGCCCTATATGTTAGCCTGTTCTGGCACACTCGATCGTTCAGAGCCCTGCACATTGCGTCGTGAGTATTTCTTATTTGAATGGATGGCCCTATGTTCTTAGCGGGCCCCATTTATTCAGCTCCTCAGGCCGGTGGCGGATGCAGAGGGTGGGGGGAGGCACAGTATCATGTCCCATGGACCATGCCGAGAGAACCTAAAGGCTCCGAACGGGTCGATAAGCGGCCGGACGGACGCAGTTTCGTTACAACAAAAGCGCAACAAAATTGGATGCATTTGGGTCTGCAGACGACCAGGAACCATTGCTAGCAAAAGTAAAGAGTTCATAAGCACACGCGGTTCATTTTTGGCTGATTGAGAGTGTTGCTTGGGGGAAATTTTGGGACTCATGATGCTGTCTATAGGCATTACGCTGTTGGCTGCCTGTCTCCATATGTCCACTTGCTTTGTCAATGTGATCGCTAAGAAGCTTTCCACGCTACCCTTAATCTCTTGCCATTTTTTCGTAGCGCCCAATGTGCTGTTGGGACGCTATCTGCCTACATGCTTGAGCACTGTTGATCAATCGGGTTTTCCTCCACGGATTCTTCCCATTCGCCCGGAAGCCTTCATACACTTTTTCCGGGGCCGCATATGCCAGAAAACGCCCAGTTGCTCAGGGGCCCTTCATATAAATCTCAGGTACTTTCTACTTGCTTGAAGGGCCTTGTGTCTTTACTAGGGCTCTTGTAATCGGCGGCACGGAGACGCTCGATGCTCAGGGGCCCTCTACTTTGATCGATGGCTCTTTCCCTTTGGTCTCATTTGCGGATGACTTTTCACTCCTATCGAGACTCGTGTTGTTAACCTGCCCGTGCACGCTTGAGTGCACAGGGGCATTAATTTATGGTCTTGAATAATTCCCCTTTGCTCGGAGGGTGCTGTGCAATGACCGGGGCTTCATAGGTCAGCCTGTCGAGGCACTACCGATCGTTTAGAGGCCCACCACGTGGGCCCACCACGTCAGCCCACCACCTGAGTTCTTTTTGCTTGCTCTGAGGACCCTATACTTGTTGACGGGAGTCACTTTGTTGGCCTTCTGCGGCACCCATGACCGCTCAGGTTCCGCCTCTATTGGCCTTGGTGCCTTCGTCTTTGAGCAGCAGTCGAATACGCGCCGATGAATTTTTACGCGCAATTGCCGAACGTAATTATACATGCCTCCGCCGTCCTATGCGTCATTTTCACTGGCCATTCAGTGTGTCACACTCATTTAGATTTACGGTCAACATTCACGGGATCCTCAATATATCTGTTGGGTGTGGACTCCCCCCCCCGTAGCATTAGAAACTACGGTGCTGTTCGATATGACAGGCCCTATTTATAATTCATTCCGCTTAGAAGTGAAGCGAGTTGGCGTCATCACGCCACACCGTTAGACCATGAAGCCACCCACTCAACAGCGGTCGTCGTCGAAATTCGAACCTGGGCTTACCGCGTGCGACACCAGCATCCTAACCATCCATCCACTGGAGATGCAGGCCCGGTGGCTGAAAATTTGTGAGGAGAACAGGACTGGTTCAGAGTGAGTTGATGGATTTCGTGATCATTTAATGCCTGTCACGCATAGAGCCGACTTTTCGCGCGGGACCCTGCATATTTAAATTTGCTTCCCTCCAAGGCTGCCATCGGCGTATGTCTGACACGTGCAACCATCTGAAAGATTTTTGGAGGGTATATAAGCCCGGTGCGTAACCGCCCTATGTTTTGGAGGGTGTATAGGCCCAGTGCGTAACTGCCCTCCGTTTTGGAGGGTGTATACACAATGCCAAAGAGAAAAACCTGGGCCTTTAACATCACCAACAGGTTGACATATGACCACCGTACACACAAACAGCTTCGTGTACAGCACACTTCTTTAGCTTTCGTGCATAATACATCAAACACATCATAACTGAATCCACCAAGCACCGCCCCCCCCCCCCCCCCCGAAACATCAATAAGGTGAACTGAGGAAGAGCAAACGATACGCAACGACGCGAGTCAAGGTTGGTGAAATTATTTTGTGAAATGAACCTATGGCGATACCAAGGCTATGTAACGATACACAGGGATGACATACACAGGGCGATACACAGGGATGACAGGGGGCTGGACGCAAGCGGGGCCATCTAGCTTGAGGGTGGATGGCGGACACAAGGACGGTTGAGAGCTGAATAGTGAGTGGAAATTCCATTTAGCATTGAAAACATCGTAGGGAATGCTATCTCAAATTTTCAATAATCTCATCGTGGCGAAAGCAGGCATGTGTTATGCAATGTGTTGTACGTGTAGTACGATCTTTTTCTCCGAAAGGGACAATAGCGGTGGAATACTTGTGGAAGGGGGGGGGGGGGAGGGGAGGCGACTCGATTTATACCGGTGATCTGTACAGCGATGATTTGTGCCCCGTTCCTCTCCATGCACCGCCAAAGAGCTGTTGTTTAATGCTCAAATGTTCAATGTTGCGTCATGTTGGAGGGGGAGGGTCTGCCCCTCCAGCCCGCCACCCGCAGAAAGAACCACTGATGTCCTGGCTCATGGTTGGTGGTTTGTATTTAGGAAAGAGCGTAACGTTGACATTTGAAAACTGCATTTTCAATCATCTCCATATGTCAAATATTCTGTCATGCATAAATTGAACCCAATGCAACCTTAGGGTTAGGAACGTTAAAAAGTGGGGCGAGGGGCAAGCTCAGGGCGTACTTCAGGAATATTTTCTGGAAGGCAAACCCGACGACCGGGGGAGGGGGGGAGGAGGGATTTAGAGATGGAGGTTGTTACCGGTCTTTACTCAAATGCCATGGCTGTTTTGCTAGACATGCACCTAGAGCTGTTATTACTGGTGCACAGTCTTGCATGTTCGACTCGTCCATGTCACTCAGCAAAAAGGGCTGCCCAGCTTCTCAGAATTATTCGTCCAATTCAACATGGTCTTTCCTGAGCAGGCGGAATTCCACGCGCGGGTAAGCATTTGGGTCACTGAGGAAGCACCTGCCTCCACAGGGTAAATGCCAAAATGCGGCCTGAACATAGTTTGGTGAGAATTTTGAGAGCGAATCGATGGCCACAGAGCGCCAAATTTTGTACGCGCCTTCATTTCGCTGGCTGCTTTTCAAGAGATACGACTGGGCGCAGCACTTTGGACGGAAACAAATTCGGAAGCTTGGAAGTGCCAACAACAGTGTAACAAAAGCCATACAACTGGAAATTCTCCTGTGAAAACCAAGCCACAGAATGAAGACTCTTCTGTCATACATTCCTTACCCGGGCCCTGCTACCGTCCGCCGTCGGCGGCCAATGCCCTGGGCCGGCTGTCTCCCGCGTTGGCATGGCCAGAGTCTTGCCAATGAGGAACACGGTGGTGAAAGAAGCACTTCTTTTGGTGACCTCCCCCTCTAAAAAATCCCCGGATATAACTTATCTGTTTACAAGAGACACGGTTTTCTTCGTTTTACTGCTATTTTTACTTTGCAACCAGGATAGAAAACAGAAGTCACCGTGAGACCGATTCTGTTTGTATTTTGAAGTCAATTAACTGCAAAAATCAGGTGTTGAACGACCCCATGAAATAAATCACCGGCGCCTTTAGTTCACCATGGCTTTGGGGACTCTTTCTGAAACGATAGAATTCAGATGCTTTGTCAGACTTTTTTATCTGGGTTCTACATATATTATGGACATCGCGAAGGTACATTGTAGATTGATATTTTTGATCGAAATTTGAAATGAAAACTTGCTGTAGATCGAGTGGTCAACAATGTGCGCTAACATGACCGAGCTATGTTTGGCTGGAAATGTTCTACATCCAGTCAGAATCGATTAGTGGTGCAGTTTATGCAACGTGATTTTGTTAACATGAGCGCTCTCAAATCATGCCAACAAAAAACCCCACTCCAGGCGTTAGTCTTCATAGTCCGTGGAACGTTAGCTCAGTGGCTAACTTTTAGCCGTGGCCCATCGGTGGATGAAAATGATGACACTTCTGAAATAATTGCCTTCAGACACTTGCATCGATTAGTGTTACAAGTTGTGTGACATAATTTTGGGCATGCGCACGCGCAAATTCTGGGAACAAAAACCTCGACGCCAGCCGTTGCAGTCTCTCGAGGCCGCGCAGCGTCGGCCCAACAGCCAATGCTAAGCCGTGGCCAACGGGTGTTCGAAGATGGATGACGCTTCTGAAAGAAGTACATTTGAACGCTTACAGGGACATCAAATCTTACATTTAGAAGACAGTCCGGGCCGGGGGGGGGGGGGGGAGGGATCGGAACCCTGTTGGGACCTAGACCTGGCAGTCCCATGGTGACGTCATCATGGGATTGCCTGAGGGCATTTACGTGTTGAAGGGCATCGTAATGTGTGTTTTTAATGATCGTTTTTTAGAATGCTTCTAAGCCGTTCTCTCCAATACAGCAAGTCTCAAGGCGTATGCTAGTGTGTCTCCCAGCCATACCCGTGGTTAAAACAGCTGTGGCTGGTCAAATATTCCAACACCATCCCATATTCCCATACCATGTTTTGCATCCCATAACGACGACTTTTATGAAGGTTAGAAAGGATTATCACCCTTACTGTCACGGAACGTTCCTAACCGCGGTCCAGATGCGGATTGCTTTAAACCGGTGATGCGTATAAACGAGCGGTTAGCTCAATGGAAGGGAACTACTTGAGTGTGCAACCACTGAGAAGGCGGCGACGGTTGCATTCAATGTTAACACGCGCCAGGGTGGCCGGTTGGTCCCCCTTCGCTCGGGTAGGGGAGGGTCAAGTTTGACCTCCCTGAGATCTCAAGAACTAAGAGAGCTAGAGACATCAAATTCACCGGGTTTATTGACCTGTGCATGATCTCACTTAGGTCGCAGCTTGAGGTTCTTAGATCATGACCTTCGGGTCAAATTAAGTCAAACAAGGTCAAACTCCAGGTGGTTTTCCAAAGGACCCCTGAAACGTAGATACCTGTTCCAAGCAAAAGGTCACATGCTCATCGCAGGTCAGTGACCCTATTTGAACTTTTCAAGGTCATGGTGGCCAATCATACAAGACCACTTTGCGTTTTGCATTTGGATAAGCGACATAGATTATGCTACGCAGTATATTCCGAAAAAACAAGGTGTTAACCCGGGTCATCATAGGTCAGTGACCTATTCTGACCCTTAAAAAGTCCATAGAAGATGTATTATACGGTTCTTGTCATCAATAAATTCGAAATGAGCACCAGAAACTATCCCATACAAGAATCCGTAGAGTATTAAAGCCGGTTGATTTTGACATTGGTCTGACCTTCATACCTGACCTTAGGTCAATGTAATATGCCATTCGCCATTTTCCAACACTGATTGCTATTTCGCAGGGGTGCAATTTCCTTCTCAGTCAGGAGCTCCAGTCCTCAAAAACATTTGGCCCACAACCTGACTTTTGAACAAAGTAAGCCAAACCTGGGAAGAAACAAGCCCGTTTGTTGGTGTCTTTTGCGTGGTGGGTTACATCATTTCCCTCTGCTCAGTTCGCTGGAGCTGTGTGGAGTGATTTGAGTTGAGTATGAATTGAGGGCCCCAACTCATTTGACATCCCTGATCACTGACCACTGGTGCAGCGCTCATAATAATGTGTTCACATTATTATCATCGTTATAAGAAGTAGGAAATATTATGATTGATGGCATGCCAATGATTGCATTTTAAACATCAAGACGTGGTGGATGGCAACCCGAAGACAACCAGTACATGGCTTGATGCTGAAAATCCATGCTATTTTCCACCTTATAAGGTCTAAAATTTTGTTATTGGCATGAAACTGCATAAACACATTAGCATTACAATGTTTATAAATAGGCACACCTGGATAGACACAGATGGACATCCCATAACAAATTTGAATGTAACAGTGGTGCAAAGTCTGAAATTTGGAGGCTTCGTTTGTTTGTAGGCTCTTTTAGGAGACAATTCAGTTAAGATTATTACATAAACGTCAGGATAGTGTCATTCTAGTTAGTCTTACGAAAATGTTCACCGGGATTGCCGAGCAACGAAAGGTGTAAAGTGCCTGTGCTGCCTTGCATGCTGCCAGCACAGCCAGTGCAGTTTTGTTATGACGCCGGAGCACCGTAGTTGTAACATTGCCAGATTAAGTCAATGTATCAAGGATGCTGATCTAGATATTTCCTACAACAGATTACAATACTTCGTCAGATGTCATGTGTTTACCAATTTTTATTTGAATGGCAGTATTGCAACAATTATTGATAACAAGTAGCAAATAAAGTCGCTGTGCGGGTACCAATTTCAAATCTAGTATATTCTGGTATTATCCTGCCGCCCAACCTGTTGTTCTAGGGCCGTGGTCTAGGCGCATATTTCACGATTTGTAGACTGATGACAAGGACGGATTGGCCCTTAACACGCGCCCGGGTGGCCATCTAGGTATCCCTCGCTCGGGTGGGTTTGGTTGGGGGTCAATTTGACCCCCCTGAGATCTCGGAAACTAAGAAAGCTAGAAACACCAAATTTCCAGGGTGTGTTGACCTGTACGTGAACTCACTTAGGTCAAAGTTTCAGGTTCTTAGGTCATGACCTTTTGGGTCAAAAAAGGTCAAACAAGGTCAAATTTCAGGTTGGTCTTAAAAGTGCCCACAGAACCTAGACAGCCGTTTCTAAGCAAAAGGTCACATACTCATTCAAGGTCAGTATGACCCCAGCACCAGGCGTGACTGCACGCTGACGATGGAGGCCCAATGTGTGCACGATCCCGAAACCAGTTGGGGATGGTTTCATCCACACAATACATTTTACATCCCCGTAAAAGCTTTAGAAAATGCGTTGCGGATCCGGCTAATGCGTCGGCAAAATTACGGAATGATCATTGATCCCGGAAGGTCATTCACAGAATGCGACTAGAACCCTGCATTATAGTAGACCTTTCCACAAATCCAAAAATCAGCATGATTTCACAACGCCACGCCACCCTATTCCCTCCAATATGTCTCTCAGCCACAGCCATGCGCGGCCCAAGCCACACCAAGCTGCACTGATGATAAAAGCATAGCAAACAGCAAACAGATTACGAATGTGTACTCCGAGAGCTCTCTGTCGCCTGGCCAGGGAGATCTGCGCAGCTTGGGCTCTGCAAATGTAATTCATCAGCCGGCCGACATTTACGGAGACAGAGACTGCCAGAGCGCACTGGGTTCAATTACTACGTTAGATAAAACAAGCACAGAACCCTCAACGTGACAGGAGGCTTATATAGCTGGATAAGAATTGTGGCTGTAGAAATGGCATCTGACCTAAAAAGAGCAGTACCATGATATAATACAGCATAGCTTTTTGGTACCTAAGGAACGGTTTCTCTCAACCGGCGCACGGCTGTTCTGTGTCATCAGGACGAGGCAACTCCTTGCTCTGAGCGCCCTGCCCACCACCCACATGCCACCGCAGGACAGCAGAGGAGGACTGGCGCTCCGGTCCCTCAGCACGGTCATGGCGCTCAGATCCCTCACAGCCCAGTCCTGACGCTCGGGTCCCTCACAGCCCTGTCCTGACGCTCGGGTCCCTCACAGCCCTGGCCTGGCGCTCAGGTCCGTCACAGCCCGGGCCTGGCGCTCGGGCCCCTCACAGCCCTGGCCTGACGCTCGGGCCCCTCACAGCCCTGGCCTGGCGCTCGGGCCCCTCACAGCCCTGGCCTGACGCTCGGGCCCCTCGCTGCAGAAGCCCCAGCAGCTACCGTCGGCGTCGAGCAGCCGTTTGTTATCGAGTCACTGGCACGTTGCTATGACCGGCAGTCGGGGCTGCCGGGCAGCGCGTCGTCCGCCGCGCGCGTATCGATTGGCGCAGCGGCGGCCGCCTGTCACACAGAGGGGCGGCCGGACCGGCGGCCGGCCGGCGGCGCGCACCCGCCCTCTCTCCAGCGGCGCAGGGGCACAGCAAGGCTAGAGGTCAAGGTCGTGGTCTCTGGGCTGCATGGAGGATCGTGGGGCACCGATCACAGTAAGTGCAGCCCTGCCTTTACAGGTAGGCGTGTCCTCGCGTGTTACCTGAGCAGCGCTCAACATTGGTGTGAACACAAGACGGAAAGGAAATGCAACATTCGAGAATTCGTGCTTAAATGATCTATGACGCCTATTAGGCCTTGCTGAACTAGAAACGACGCGTTAATGAAGTCCGTTAGCGTGCTAAGAGGTTCAAGCTAAACCGGCTCTATTTCAAAAATGGGTAGCTAAGAAATTACAAGCTGAGAAAGCATTTCACCGGCGTTTTCTCAGGTATACATCGCTGTGAATGGACCTTCGTCTGTGGGCTTTGAAACGATAGATCAATCAGGTCAGCATAGTATTTATCATCAAAATCAATTTCTCATGGCAGCGTCCTCTGACCAGGGATTAAGTAGACATTAGATACTTCGGTCACACACGCACAAAGCGGTCCAATCGACTTTGCTGTTGTTCTACATCGCCAAAACACAAAGTAGCCCGATCTTCCCAGAAGTCCGGACCGTAAAAAGGACGGATCCAGGACTCGGCAAACACGGCAGTGATCAGTCAGCTGTTGGTAACCTGCTTCTGGTGATAACAGCTGTTGGCAGAGGCCTGCAGCTGCGCAGTGTTCATCGGCCGCCTGCGGAGCGAGGCAGCAGCGCAGCTGCCGGGGCTGGCGCCTGACGATGTTTACGCTATTGGAACGATTCAAGGAACACCTCCTGTTAATGCGTCATGGCCTGTGTCTGAGGCCAGATACTGCGATTCAGACTTTGGGGCCGGCTTGGTTTCCAGCCAAATATAACTGGATTTTTCTGGTTTGCGGAGTTGGCACGCTGAGTATAAACAGTGGGATAAACGAACCGGGTGCATTACGAAGGTCCTCAAAACATTGGGATATCCTGCATACGTTATTTAGAGCACACTGAAGTCCGCTCAGTTATGCTGATACGCATGCAGGCAAACACTTAAGCTCTCTTGGTGGCGCTTAATTAGCACTTGTAGTGACTAGGTGTTGTTTGAAATTCGCACTTTTGGCAAATTGTATCGGTATTGGGATATCACTATTGGTACTCTGCTGTTGGTATTTGTGTCGGCGTATCGCCCATCCGGGAGAATTCAAAACGGCGCTTTGTTGACGGGGACGACGCTTTGTTCAATTCGCGGGATAGTAGCTTCAGGTCCACATATCGTGTTGCCTTAACAGATCATTTCCAACTTACGTAGCATTTATCACACACTTTACACTTATTTGTTACACAAACATTTTGACACCTTAGTGTATTGCAAACATTACAGAACACATACGTTTGAAAAAGTAAGGCAAATGAAATGCAATGCTTTCAGAGTTGTGAGCAGCGAGTCAAATGAGATTTCTTCTGCAGAGTCGGCTACTTCAAATCGAATTATGAGCTATTCAAAAGGATTTCGAGGGAACTGGCATTACTGACCAAAGTGTACGCGTCCGATGCAACAATAAGCGACAAGCACAAAAAGTTAGGTACTCCCTTTCAGCTGGTGGTGCTTCAAAAGCCAGCAGCACCACAATGAAAATTATTGCTTGAGTGGTAATAACATAGTCCAGAATGTATCCGTGTTGTCTTATTGACTCATGACTCAAAACTCAGCAACACTATTCGCGCATTTCCTCAACCAAAGGTAACGCTATTTTCGGGGAACAGGGGACATTTAATCTTTCCCTCGGCGATTTCTAACCATTACGAGCATCACCGGACAAAACTTTAAATAAACCTTAATAAGATACCTTAGTAGCAACCCTGGCTGAGGACTCGCATCGCAGCAAGTGGCTCGTCAACAGAATGCGTTGAGCATGTTCCTGACGTCAGCTCCATGCGGTTCAGTTGTGAATACCTTTAAACGCTGATCGATCGCATTGAAGCGCACTGCTGCCGCCAGCTTCACACGCAGCATCCGTCTACCAATCGGAGCATCGCTCACCCCTGCGTGTCATCTGCGATGATGTCATACTCGAAATAGTTATTCATAGGGCGAAGTGCACTGTTCGATAGGTTTAACATGCTGGAGCCGAATAACGACACAGTTGTGACTGTCTGTCTGTATTCTGCGATCTGTTTCGGTGCAAAACATCACGTAAAGGTGAAAAATCTCTATAACGTAAGCTGCGAAGTTGCATCGTTTTTTAATGGACTCCACACCCCAGAAAATGTCACGTCTGCTCCCCCTGGAAGTGGGAGAATGGGAGCGCCAGCTGTACTGAGCGATGCGAAAATTTCGTCTTAACATGATCAAAGAGGAGGTAACGCTGTGTATGCGCCAGTGGTGGGTTGTTTACCGCGCCCGTGAAGGAAGTACGGAGCTTCGGCAGGCGTCAAACAGCTTGCAAACTTCACGCGGACCAACTGTTCAAAAAATGCTGGGATGTGGACAATTTTGGACACAACCAAGGCATGTTTGTTGTTGTCATCCATGACAAAATTGTTAGATTCATCAAAGCTGTAGAAATAATTGGAATGATGAATAGGCAAAGATCAGTCAGATCAGCAGAAAAGGGATCACTTTACATGTCCGTGAAGTTAACAATTTATTTAGCGATTTAGTTAGGTTTTCTTACGCGACGACTTCTGCTTTCGCTGAAAATATGTCAGATGGTCCATTGTTGCGAGCATACCGAATCTGACGCCTAGTTTGCAATATCACGTGACCTCCAAGGCCAAATTCCATGTGAAATGACGGGGAACTTTACATTAACGGAAAATCACCGCCTACATCAAATCTTTAAGCATAACGTAATTCAACAACACATAGGCCAGCGGTTATCAGATGTCCTGACCTCACGAGATCACACGCCGAGGGCAAACTCAGGCTCAAAGGACGGCGAGCTCCATATCACCCAAAAGGTACCTTGAGGGTGACCTTGGGAGGACTGAGCTTTTTGACGGACGCTAGTGCATGCACTTGTGAGTATTCTGATACTGGAAAATCTGAAATCGGTCGGTGACGTTTGAGTGAGGTTGGGTTTCTTGTCATTTGAGCCTGAGTGTGTGATTTTAATGATCGAGATTTTGAAGTGTGACATTGAGAGGTCAGGACTTTTTGACGGACGACAAGCCATGCGCTGGTGAATGTTCTGATAAAAAAGCAAAATCGGTCGGCAACTTTTGACTGATATATATTTACCTGTTCATTGACCCTCCATTTGACCTTGAAGTTCACAAAATATTGCAAAATAGGTATTGAATTCGGTGTTTTCTTGCCATAAATCATCATCTCATACTTTTCAGCGACGTCAGAGCTCGTCGTTAAAAACAAATCTGTGAATAAATTAGCAATACTATATCCATGACCAAGTTTTATGGTAGGATTGAGGCGAGTTACTAACATAGCGAATGCATGAATTGTAAGACTATCGTCCCATCTGGTGTGTTCAACGTTTCGCACAGTTTAGTCCCCGGTCGTTTTTGTTGTGTCCTGAGAAGGACTGGGTGATGTTTGACTTTCAGCTATCTACGCCTCACCACCCTCATTTGTTTCCTTGGCGTTGCTGGGAATCGAACCAGGGTCTTCTGGTTGTGAGTCCTAACTGAGTCAACCGGGAAGAATGCTCGGCTCACTCGATGATGATAATTGAGGTTTTGGGTTGCACCAACATCCTCGGTCATTTGACCCCCATAACGAAGTATTACCTATCTTATCGCGTTTGCATATGTTTGAAAGCCACAGCACTTAGGAAAGAAAATAGCCTGTCCGTGTCAAGTAAGTGAGAGTTGTTTTCCAGAGCATCGCACAATCGAGGTGCTGACACACACCTCCGAAATAGCGAACACGCTCGGTATCAAAACGCGGACACTAGCAGACCATGTGGTGTAGGTTAGTGGAGCACCACAGCAAGAACACTGGGGTCTCTCTTGCCACGAAGTATGTTCGGCTCACCGACCCACTGCCCTTCCCGGTTAGCTCAGCTGGTAGAGAAATGAACCCGCAATCAGAAGACCTTGGTCGGAATCCCAACAAGGCCACGGAGAGCATTCTGGTTTAAAAAATACATATGTATGCGTCAAAGCCATGCACCACATGCAGTCACATTCAGCTATGCGACTGAAAACCAAACATCCAGCAGCCTTCATCAGGATCAAACAACACCTGGGGCCGACTGGAAATTGAAGTGGCCGAAACGTTGTGTACGTTCCAGACGAGAATGATAATCCCAACATTTAGTTCATCCCTGATATCTCCGTGGTTCTTAAACAATGCTCACAGATCATCTACATCAGTAATTCAGTTTTGACGTTTCGTATCGCACATTTTGTTCGCGGGCGCAGCATAAGCACAAATGTCAGCAGAAGTGCACTCATGCGTAACAAGTGCCCTGCAGTAATAAAGAGAAAACTCACAGAGCAAATTTACGCATCATGCGAACGTGCAAAGATAGACGAGATTACAGCAATTTCCATACTGAACGTGTCAGGCTCTTCAGTTCGTGACCGCGTGAGACCAACTCTATCCACGCCTGGACCGCGATGCTACGTCAGATGTCTGCGCCAAATTTGTGGCTTCTCCGAAACTGCACCTGGGCTGCCGCATACCGTGCGGTCCTCACCCCCGTCCCGTTGCAGGGCAAAGCGGCGGCACCAGAGGCGCTCGTGACGCGGCGGCACCAGTGGCGCGGCGGCGCCGGATGGCGCACCTGCCGGCGGTGCGCGTGAACAGCGGCCGGCCGCGCCTGCCGCCGGCGCACCTGTCGCGCCCGGTCAGCCTGACCTCTCTGCAGCCGCTGTCGCGGGGCTCCTCCGGTGGCTCGCGCAGTGACGTCAGCGAGGAGTCTGCGCTCGGCCAGCTGCCCACCAAGTACGAGCCGCTGCCGGCCATCCCCAAGCGGCTGGTGCGGGAGCGCACGTACGAGGTGATCGAGCCGGTGGTGCTGAAGCCGGGCACGCCGCAGGTGGGGCCGGAGGGCGCCTGCTGCCGCTCACACAGCGCCGACGACGGCTGGCCGAGGCCGGCCGGCGCAGGCGCGGCCGACGGCGAGCGGTCGCGCAGCGCTGGCGAGCCGGCGCCGGACGAGCTGCTCCAGCGGCTGGGCTCGCCGCCGGACGGCGCCGCCGCGCACGAGGGCGACTGCCAGGACCTGGTGGCCGACCCGCTGGAGGAGTCCGAGGGAGAGGGGCGCGCGCCGGCCGGCGACGACCGAGGCGCCGGCGAGAAGAACTCGCTGAAGCTGAACAATTACTGTACCGGCGAGGAAGCCCGCTCGGAGGAGGCCGATGGGAGTAGTGCAGGCGCGGACGCCGCCACGTGATGGTGGGCGCGCGTGGGAGACAGGGCTCTGGAATGGCCTTGTTCTGTCCCTCCCCATGGTGAGTGGACCGTATGGTTCCCCGTGGCCGGTGTGACACCTTAAAAAGCATCGGAGATCACAAATGCTTGTGAAAGAGCACAAGCAACAAACTACGTTAAAAATGTTGTATTTTTGCATCCCTTGTCACACGAAGTAAACCAAAAGAAGGATGACAGAGTACTGATGAGCAGGAGCGCTTCACCTGTCTGAAGACCGTCTGCTGCTTACCACTCGCCGTCAGCCTGTGTATTGCATGTGCACGCGTCGCATTGCGTTGGATACATGAGATAAGAGACACGCCGTTGTTGGGTGGAATCAATGCAACCAATACACAAAATGAACCCAGCGATGTGTGATTTCGATATGTTGCTTCCCAACTATGTTAAATAGTATAGAACCACGCCTGCTTCTTTATAGCGTAACACCTAGATAGCACCACCGAACACATAAGTCATCATGATAGCAAATGTTTTCCAATCAGTCAATAACACAAGTTCAGATCGCCTTGTGCAAATGATGGCGGCCGGTTCAACAAAGGTCATCCTCAGTAGCCATTTGATCTTTTAAGACTGGAAAATCGTGCTTGAGTCATCAATCCACTGATAAAGGAGGAGTATATTCTTGTAACCAGATGGCGACGAAGCGCCTCAGAGAATCGATTCGACTTCAAAATTATTTTAGTTTTGGGTGAACAAGGATAAAGTTTTATCACGCTATATTGAATTGGTCGATGTCCCTTTTTGCCGGGACCTTTTTTGTCTTAAAAGGCTGCAAAGCTTGAATATGATGTATTCTGTGTAAGCCGAATATGCGATGGGGTTAATTTCGTTACTAGGCGATTTGTGTCGACCACGTTACATTCAAAAAGAAAACGCAAAAGTTACAGCACTCATTGCTTTGAGTTTGTTGGGGCTCAAATCCCACTTTTTGCCGGTCTTACGGAAAACATTTGGTTACCTCAATCCTCTTGTATGTTTCTACGTAGACACTCGGCGCTTGCAGTTGGTACATCTAGAGCTGCGATCCTTCTCCCGTGTCTCGGGAAAATGAGTATCATGATGCCGATGTGTCTC
This sequence comes from Pollicipes pollicipes, assembly GCF_011947565.3. Lineage (NCBI taxonomy): Eukaryota > Metazoa > Arthropoda > Thecostraca > Pollicipedomorpha > Pollicipedidae > Pollicipes > Pollicipes pollicipes. Next base: position 37,873,960 of record NW_023596461.1, on the reverse strand, counting down.
ATCTCAGCGAGACCGCTCACATGCGCAATAGAACGAAATCATTCATGAGTGAAGCGGAATTGCAAAGGTCATGATTCACATTATCTCTGTGGCAAAGGGAGGTACAAACAACCAGGCGCTGCCTGTTCTGCATCCCGCCTGGTAAAACGTGCACCCCTTGTGTGTGCCAGGAGCTGCCACGCGATTGTTTAAACACGGCCGCCTGACGGCGTCGGCTCAGAGACACTTGGGCGACACGTGACCGGGAGTGAAGCGCAGTTGGACACTGGGAAGGGGAGGGGGGCGAACGGCGCCCCGCGTTGGGGGCTCGCCTGTCGACGCGGCTCTGGATTAGGTCCCGGCGGTGCAGCACGCGCACCCGCGAACTGTTTATCTTGAAAGCAAGGGCGAACGCCACCATCGCAGTATGCACTGTGCTGCACGGGGCGAAGTCGTGATGTCACTTGTGACCTAACCGCCGGACGGAGAGCCACTCGAGGCGCTGTCGGGGCTGGGTGATGATGTCCAGTCGCTGCCCGAGAGCGGCGCATGTAGCAGCAGGCGAACGTCTGGCAGTCCGCTATATTAGAGGGAATGTTCCATATTTCAGGACATTTAAGGCAGTATCAGATATGGCCAAAAAACTCACTTATCACCACCACTGCTTTTGTTTCCGGATTTCCAAATACGCCCTGTCAGATAGCCTCCATCGTCCGTGTTGAGCCTACGGGAATTTGGGAAAATTTTCTGGCGCGACGTGATCACAGTGTGTCGTACCGAGCCGTCAGAGGACACTGCACGTTACCATACGCGCGCCAGGTTGTGTAAAAATTCGATCATCTCACTCGATTAAATCGCTCCGTTTGGCCTGGACATTTGGTTGAAGGAAATGTTTTATGTTTGAAAATATTGAAGCAAGCGTGAGACACAATAAAATAAGTTCACTTATACCTATTGGTACACTTTAAGTGGAAAAGACTGTTCTCGTCAAGATTATTTCTCTGTTTAGTAAACATGCTCCCAATACGTCATTATTTGATTACGTCTTCGTGCCTTCTACAGCATTGATTGAGGGCTAATTGACGGCCGTTATATATGAAAATCATGCTCACAAACGCCAAAGGTGAACAACTCGACGGCCATATTTTTGTTGGCTTTCATCTCCGTATGGCTTGTGATATGGTTGGGGGTCTTCATATCTTCGCAGGCGTGTAGCTCAGAAACTAAAAGGGTCTAGGTCTTAAGAAAGGCAGGACTGTGAACTGCACCGAATGATCTGCAAGGTGACTGTGAACTGCACCGAATGATCTGCAAGGTGACGGTTTCAGTTCAAAATCCCATACAAATGTGGAACATTCACTAAGTGTTGTCCGAACGGTTTCCGCGGAACTCATGCCGTGAATGTGCGCAGTTCTCAAACCGATGTCAGTCGGAACTCAGCAATGCGTCGTTCGACCACAAACAAAACACTCAAACGAATGCTGCATCAGCAAACCTGTGGCGCGGAGGCTGTGCTGATAGATACATGAAAAATCAGCACGTTCATCGAACTAGCTTTTTCATTGTTTTTTCTTTCTTTCATCTTTCATCTTTCATTTCATCTTTCTTTCAATTTTCATTCATCGAACAACGAACTGTTTCCGAACCAGCTGGCTGCAATGAGTAAAATGCTCGCGAAAAGAACTATATTGCCGCGTAGACACACCAATCGTCGTGGCCCACGCCCAACCTCGATAGAGCGCTGAAATAGTTCTGACCACATTCGCGATGTGGCAAAACACGTGGTGGCGGGTTCTCATTTCAGAACAATTTATCCTATGTAACTAATCAAAGAGGGCCATTTGGCCTTCGGCTTGGTAGTCTCAGCCTGGTCACAAGGCAGCTGATTGTCGTGTAGTCGCGCGACATGTTTGAGGTCCTGTCGTGTTATTGGGATAACGGACTGAGACAACATGAATCTATTGGACGTGCATTGCAGTAATTTGAATGGTGCATTCGGAGTGCTCGCAATGAATTTTGTCCAGCACAGAATCCAATTAAAAAAGTGCTAAAAATTTGGAGTCCATCTCCAATATTTTGTTTTGTTCTGCTTCTGTTTATCATTTTGTAGCTGAACTGGACATATAATCTAGACTAACGATTCTACGCCCCAAAAGCTATGTTACTCAAATTTTATCCTCACGAGAAATGAAGCACTCTAAAATAAAGCCCCTCATGTTTCAACTTTAAAAGACAATAAAGTGAGGCTTGTAGCGTACCATGAGCAGGAGAACAAATTTCGCTCTGCAGAAAAGAGACCGCCAGATGGGTGTATTAGTAGTGTCAATATCATGTTTGGGTTGTGGGGAGAAAAAGGGGCTGGTTTGAGGAGCCGGAAAAAACAAACAGAACACTGTCAAATATAAAACGTCTCACCGTTAATGTCCTAAGTTATCCACCAAACTGATGGAATGATTTTGAAATTGTGGGGTAGTTTACTCCGCTGCCCCCTCCATGGCGCCGCCACAACGAGGAAGGGTTAACAAAGGTAGTCGTGTGATGGCCAACTTTTCCCTACGCTTTTGTAATATTTCAGGCAAAAATATCGGGGGCCCAACAAATTAGGAGGGATAACTAAACATTGGGCTGGGGCAGGGCCCCCTAAAACACTAATCGACACCTGTGGTTGACTCATTGCTCTTGGAAGCCATCACCGGTTGATATTCGGGCTGGATTGCTATTTTCGACCAGCTGTTTTAACTTGTGGTGCGGATGTTGTTTTATAGTTATTCTGCAATATGTGGAAAAAACACCCAAGGCACCTTGAGTAGAGCATTGTAAAGATTTTGGTAGACGTCCTACACAGGTTAAAGTTTCCGCAGTCGTGACGTAAGCGAACTGATAATCACTCAACACAGTTTTCTTTTCTACCTGCGAGCCATACAGCCTACTCCGCTGGCAACGCAAAATGGACAATATAGGAAAATGAGCACATCTATTCAATGCAGCAAGTCATTTTTAGGCGTGCCATGATGGCAAGAGCACAGCACCAAGATGTTTCGAATTCCACTTATGTTGCAGAACATTTGCCATTCTTAGTTATTTCAGCTGAAACCTTTTAAGTTTTTCACACGCAGAGTTCAACAAGAACGTAAGATAGGGTTATCATGGACCACTTAATTGGCTCAGCATACGAGGCATATACAACAAAATATTGTACTCCTCGGAGGTCATCAATCTTTGATGTTGATGTTGAATGACAACCCCCGACTGCTGTCTTGGAGAAGCTGCTTCAGTGTGTAGTGCGGATATTGTTACGTAGTTACGAAATAGTTTGGGAAACCAGGATATATGTTCTGCATAACATTCGATTTTCATCCATTGCTCAAGTGCATTGATAATTAACCAGCTGATATTTTATGCATTAAGTCTCTTTATTCGTGCTCGCATCATTAATAAATTAAAGAGTAGACTAACGCACGAAATTCAATCAAACCACTTTGCAAACAAACCAACAAACACCAAACAAACAAATCAACAAACCACTCCTTGTCTTGAGAGAACGCACCATACTGCTTTCTGAATAATTCACTCATGATTTACAATCTTAGTTGTCCATCACTTCCACTGCACCCCTCCAGTTTTTCACTTGCAATTCTACAAAAACACAGCATAGAGAAAGGCATTGAATTCTTAAGTGGTACCAATGGGACATGACCAATACCAAAAAAGTTATATTTCTTCACTGTCTACATGCCACCAATGGCGCCTGTGAATAAACAATCACAACTTCTGACTGCTGTCTTTAAGGAGATGATCCGAAGCAAGCTGAAATATCGTTTTGCCATAAAACTTGCGCAATATTTTGGGAAAATAAGCCGTCGCATGTCAAACAAGATGTTTTAGCATCCTAAAAACCTTCATTCGGAATTCACGTACGTTGGGCAAGACCCAGCAATCATCCAAAAGAATCACAAAATTCACAATGGTGAGCGCCGCCTGGCTTGCACTAGAATCGCCCGAGACCTCAGCAACACAGTCCAGTAATGGTCTGAAATGTTGACCGCGTGGTTTAGCTTCGTAAAGATGAGACCAATTTACGCATAATATTCTCTTCGTGATGTAGCCGCGCTCCCAGGTGCGAGTCATATCATTCACATGTTCTGAGAGTTCACATGTTCATGTTTTTAAAATATGTTCCAAAAATAGGACATCCCCTTTAAGTTTAGACAGGCTGCACGGGCACACACAACAGTTTTCCTAATAGGGTGACTAGTTTTCAATCACGAACCACTTGTCAAGTTGGCGTTTGAATAGAAGCCCTTTCGACCAGAAATGAACATTTCGGGACTATGGGATGACGGAAAATGGTTAACGGTGGAGCAGACTTGCAAGCGCCTGGGGGCAACCGCCGAGCTTAAGCCCGCGCATGGGCGATGGGTACCCGGTCGGGGTCCCCCTTGCCCCAGGCTCTCGGCCCACTCGCGGCCAGCGCATGCAGCTTGTCCCTGACGAGCGGAGTGTCGCGCGGATACAAGATGACGTTTAGAAAGAGGATAAGAGGAACGGATGAACTACGTGAAGATCGGTGTTTGGTCTCTTGAGCTAGAGACCTTTCGGCCAGGCTTTTGGCCAAAATTGATCATTGTGAGAGCCGTGGGATGAAGGAAAATGGTATCAGTGGGGCAGACTTGCATGCGCATGGGGGGGGGGGGGGAGGGGGGGACAAACGTCGAGCTTCATCCCGCACATGTGCGCTTAGAACCCAAACGGGGTCCCTGTTCCCAGGGGGCTCTCGGCCCACTCGTGGCTGACTCATGCAGCCTACCCCGGACAAGCGGGGCATCGCGAGGATGCAGGATGAAGAAACATAGAAAATAAGAGGGACGTGTGGTGGTTGGTTTTGTGCTACGGAATATAAGAAGTCACTCTTGGCTGCCTCACTCCCTAGTTATTATGGAAGTTAGACATGTAATGAAATAACTTAAGATTAGCGCCTTAACTGAATATGTGAACACAAGTAAACATCTTGAATTCACGGATAAGTAAGGAGGAGCAGCACGATACAATGGTCAAAACATGAGGACAAACCAATATATAACTCAGCGAACCTTTCAGCACCACCGCTACCAGTTATCGGCAAGTTTTAAGTACTGCAGGTGAGTGCTAGGGTGGCAATTCCGCGCGGCTGGTTAGCACATCAACTCAGGGGCGACGCCACCGGGCATTCAGCTCGTTAAATGACACGATGCAAGAAAACGATCGATACTTCTTCGGCGCAAAATGCATTAAGTGATGATTTTCTCAAGTCCTATCACTTGTCCATGCGTATGCCAATGAGCTGATTTACAATGACGACTAAAATTGCCGACAGTAAGCAACGGCCATACAAGGATATTCCGGGTGATGTAGGGAAGTAGGCACCAGGCATTTTCTCAGAAATCTTGTCCTCGGAGGAAATTTAACATTTAATCTGATGGGTGAAAAATTGGGTACGTGCCTGAAGAAATCGTACTCTAAATTTTGCGGTTGTTGCTTCGTTCTATTTCCACGGTCAACTGAAAATAGTGCGGGGGTCACAACTGTGCGCCTACCAGTGAGGCACTGGATTCTAACCCGCGCTACGAATGCAAGCATGCACGTTTCTTAACGATTGCATCCGAACCTTTTTTTCGAGTGCATTTATTCGGGGGATCCGAGCCAAAGCAGTGCTAATTGGGTGGGCATCAATGCCACTAATCGTGTAATTTTAAGTCAACAGCAAAATTTGGCAGCAAAAGTTAACCGTGCCGCAGGGCACGGCACGGCTTATTCTGCTACTGGCCGCTGCCAACGGCCATCGACCATATCAATATAGCAAACACCCGAAGCGATTTGATCCAGACCGCCACCACTTTGAGGTAAGAAAGAAGAGAGAGAGAGGGAGAGAGAGAGAGAGAGAGAAAGAGAGAGAAGAGAGAGAGAGAGATAGAGAGAGAGAGAGAGAGAGAGAGATAGAGAGAGAGAGAGAGAGAGGAGGAGAGAGAGAGAGAGAGAGATAGAGAGCGAGAGAGACAGAGAGAGGGAGAAGGGAGAGAGAGAGAGAGAGAGAGAGAGAGAGAGAGAGAGAGAGAGAGAGAGAGAGAGAGAGAGCGAGGAGAGAGAGAGAGAGAGAGAGAGAGAAGAGAGAGGAGAGAGAGAGAAGAGAGAGAGAAGAGAGAGAGAGAGAGAGAGAGAGAGAGAGAGAGAGAAGAGAGAGAGAGAAGAGAGAGAGAGAGAAGAGAGAGAGAGAGAGAGAGAGAGCGAGAGAGAGAGAGAGAGGATAAGAGAGAGAGAGAGAGAGAAGAGAGAGAGGAGAGAGAGAGAGGAGGAGAGACAGAGGAGAGAGAGAGAGAAGAGAGGAGAGAGAGAGAGAGAGAGAGAGAGAGCAGAGGAGAGAGAGAGAGCTCCTCGCGCGAGACAGCTCTCTCGCTCTCGACTCTTCTCTGTCTCTCTACTCTCTAGCTGCTCTAAGCTCTCTCATCTCTCTCTTTGCTCTTTCTCTGCTCGCTCTCTTCTTCATCTCTTCGCATGCTCTCCTATATCGCGTCTCGTCTCTCACGCGCTTGCTACTCTCGTCTCTGCTTCTCTCTCTTCTCTCGGCGCCGGCTCTCCCTCTCTCTCTTTTGTTCGACCCTCGCTGCTTTAATGTTTTTGTCCCACATCCTTCGACCTTGGCATTCAAATAGCCTAAATATTCAGATAGCCGATCAGACCATTTTCCGGGATCCACGAATGGTCGAAATACAAATGGTTTGTAAACACCATCCTTCCCCTTGGAACATTCCAAATAGCCTAAATATTCAGATCAAACATCCTATTTCCGGGGATTTCCACCCACAGCGCCTCATTGCCTTCTACGCATCGCCACACGTCGAGAACGCCTCCTTTTGGTACGTTCCATGCACGCCCAACGGGCGTTTCCTTTCCTATTCCCTATTCTACCGCACATCACTTCAAGGACATATTTCGTTCGGTATACGAATCGGTCGAATAAGGACAGCGGTCTTTCTGTAGTCTGCAACCGACCTTGGTGTGTTCGAAAAGTCAGGAATCGTGGGAGCGGTGTGCTCAGAAACGTCATCACGAGATGTTGTGAGAGCCGCTACCCCTTTTCGTGCCATGCGTTCCCGTCTGCGATCGGTTGCACTTGCTCCTTGCATGACAAGATCGATAGGCCGTGCGGCGGATGACAGGCTGCCACGATGTGGCCTTGATGTGACACCTGGCTGGTCCGATCCCATGCCTACGCGTACGTGTGGCCGTAATATGTGAAATAGTCTCCCGCATAATATGGACAATGGTGTATATAAGATATGCACAACCAGGGAATACAGCTTCCCGACCCTGCTGAGCTTCCCCACAAGGGCATCTTCGCGACGAACCCTTTAACTTGCATTATAAAGTTGGTCGGATGCTTGGAATTTCTTGTGTTGAGTCAAGGCAGAGGGATCACACAGCACCCGCTCACGCTCCTCAAGGTTCAGAGGATTCCGTAAAATGACACCCATCCCACAAAAGGTGATGGAAGTTCTCCCATGCTTGGGGAGCATGGAGCACTGATGGACATTTGCGGGCGTTTCTTCCTATCCAACGCTCGAAGCGCCAATGTTAAATGTTCTGAAGGCTGGGTGGGCAGAGACGGTCGCCCAGCCCCGCTGGTTGCCCCGGTTGCTGGTTGCCCCGCTGGTTGCCCCGGTCATCCTGGACGGTCACCTGCAACAAACACATCGACCGCGTGCAGCCTGCGCTGGTGGCGCCGCCGCTGCGACGCACTGGGGTGGAGTCGCGGGCCTGGTCGCATAAAATGTGCAGCGCCGCCGCCCGCTATACACATAACTGCAGCGCTCAGCAAACGGGGACGATGACCAGCGTAGTGCACTCGCAGCTGCACCAGGCGCGCGCCAATGGCGCCGGGCCCCCGCGTCTCATCACGCGCCTCATCAGCTGCCAGAGCTTCGAGGAGACCGTCAGCGAGTACAACCGCACCGCCAATGTCTACGACAAGGTTAGCTTTGTGTGGCGACTACTCTGGTCTTCCCATACAGCTGCAATTTTAGTCAGCGTCGCTGATAGTTACTAAAGCCCGCGGTAGAGCTTCCGGAGTCTGTTGGCGTGCCTCGCTCAGCGCTTGCATGCGTTGTGCGATATTTTTGACACCGACAACGTAGGCGCAGTTCGGATGGCCGTACGCACAGACTGCGTACGGCCACCCGAGCTGCGCCGAGCAGTTAAGCTCTCTATGGGCTGCGCTCCTATCATTCAATCCCATTCAGTTCGCCAGGTTTAGTCCCTAATTAACCCTTCAATTGATTTTGGCTCTCACAAAATCCAAATCCGACACGCCCCAGCGAAAATTTCACATGTGAAAAGTGGTGTAGCATGAAGTAGTCAACGAGGCACGCATGTGAAAATGCATTCTATCTAAAAATTATGCCGAATGCATCGATCCATTCCAATAGGCCAGTACCGGCAACGATTTCAACCGAGCCCAATGCTACCGCTTTGAGTTCTCCGAACAAGTCCGGCCTAACCCATGATCAATCTCAAATCCATAGATTGACCCAGTCATGAAGAGCTGGTACCGTGCGCAGCTGGTACCGTGCGCAGCTGGTACCGTGCGCAGCTGGTGCCGTGCGCAGCTGGTACCGTGCGCAGCTGGTACCGTGCACAGCTGGTACCGTGCACAGCTGGTACCGTGCGCAGCTGGTGCCCGCTCGGTTGCTCAAGTGTCCGGACAGCCACAGCCCCCTCGCCCCAAATGCCCCGCCATGCTGACAGTTTATTAGCAGACATACGGTGACACCTGCTGACAATGTTACTTGATCACTGAGGGCAGGACATTGATCGGATTTACCTGTCCCAAATTGGTAATAGCGTAGCAGTTACAAGCTCATGTAATAACAGACGCCGCTTACGGCACCGCATTTACATGGCTATTGGTGCCCTAAGGACGTAATACTGGCAAAACAACTGTCCTTGAATATGTTCCAAATGTAGCAGGAAAAATGTTGTTCATGCACGTGAGGCGCGCCGTCATTGACAAGTGCCAAGTTTGATAGATGTGTGTGTATTTACTGGTTAACCTTCGCAGTGACCGGGCTCGGGGGGGGGGGGGGGGCGAGGGCAAGGCCACTGCCGTCTACGGGCGGAACAGATGTGAAGAGACAAATCAAACATTTTCAGCCAGCTTCTGTAATTTTAAACCACTTTTCCCAAGGTTCTGTTTGAGAACAATGTGAAGATCATGTAGGTCATTCCGTCGATTCTTCTCTAAAACTGCAACCAATCAACCGACAAATCGTCCCTGCTATTTCAGTCTGTTAAGAACTGAATGATTTGGTCATCCACAATACTACATCCAGCTCATAATTATATACTCCTGGCTTCTGACCGGAGACAATAAGTTGTAAGGTTAGTTCCATTTCAAGATCAGCTGAGTTTGGACGTGCCATTTAGTAGCAGCATGTCACAAACAGATGATGGAGCGACCCTTTCGCTTAGTTTTGAAGAAAGACGGAAATTCGTCACTGGTCACCGTCCCTAGTTGACCTTACACAGGCTGAACAAGCTGACTCAAAAAAGTTTAGCGTTAATTGGTCTTAAGCGTGCAAGGCGCACTGCCGGCAGGTTTCTCCGGATGTCTGCCGCTGAATAGGCTTCATGTTATGTTACAAGCCTGAATTAGGATAACGTGCAATGCCTTTGCATTGCCGACATACCACATTGAAGGGAATGGAGTTCCTGTTTCACGATTAGGTGACCAAGCCACAGGCAAATGAAAGCGAAAAGGTGGTGGCGGTTGTGTGCATGTTGTAACAATATTATGACGTGAAGGTCAACTTGGAACACTGACCTTTGACAGCCCTTTATAGCAACCATGTCACGTGTAAGCAAAGTACCGGCGTTTTCGAGCCTAAAATAAAAGACAAACAAGACAGTTTAAAGCGTTATTGTCTTGTTTGAGTCACAGCACGTCACAGTAGACAATGCAGCTATATTCATTTGCAATATACCCGGAAATATGCCTGCTAATGTTACCCAAACCTGTCCATATAGTAGTACCGGAGCAATCCTGTGACTTTTCCAATCGCTTTTAAAATTCACGCTCGCATAATAATGTAAATCATACACACAACACACACACACACACACACACACACACACACACACACACACACACACACACACACACACACACACACACACACACACACACACACACACACACACACACACACACACATACATACACACACACACACATATATATATATATATATATATATATGTATATATATATATATATATATATATATATATATATATATATATATATATAATAGGAGCATTAACAGCAGGCCTGCAAGGTAAGACAATGCAGCTTCTGTCTTCTCCAATTTCTCTTATGTCCCCAGACTTTCTCTAACTTGTTTTTATATAACACTTTGGGCTCGTTTCGCCACAATACTGGGGTACACTTCGTTATAACGGCAGCTGGGACGTGTGTGACAGCCCATGTGCGATGTTTCCTTGCGTTACAGGAGCTGGATATGCCGTAGCGTGCAGCTGGCTATCACCAACTCCGCCGGGCTTCGCCTGTGGTCAGTTTAAAGAAGGCGTACGATATCTGACCGTGCCAGAGCTGTCATGTATCAGCTTTTGTCTCTCACATGTGATTGTTTTCGTTTACAGCTTTTTAAAGACCCTCACACTTTGTTAAGTTCGCGTCGCCCTGATCTTTGTCAACAGACTGTGATACATTAGAAACAAGCCACTGCAGACGTCAGGCTCCGATAGCAGTCTTAAGTTTGTAACTGAGTTTCAACCTTTTTGGATTGATGACCACCATGGAAAGCCAGTCATATTAAGCTCAGTAATCAACAGTTTGGTTCACCAAAAAGTCGCTGTAAAAAATGGGCACTATCATTATGCGTGCCATAGGCAAATCCAGTTTTCTTTCATTGGAAAGGCATTGAAACATCCGAAGGTCATAACGTTCAATGGTCAAAAGGTCTCAAATCTCTGGATCCAGCATTCATAGCATCCAAAAAATCGGCCAGTGTTCCTAACAGAGGGAAGTCACAGCATCCAAACTCACAACATCAAAAATTGTAGCATCCAAAGTTCATAGCATACGGCGTTCATGACGTCCAGAGGTAGGAGAACAGTCCCAATCAAAGCTTATTAACTGGACATCGTTATCACTGGGTGTTAGGAAAGTTCGATGTTAATGACTTTGGACTTAGCGAGGTTGGATGCTCTGAACTCCGCCAATGAGCACGGAATTGGACGCCTTTTGGATGTTCTGAACACTGGATGCTCCCATTTTAGATTATAAAAGCAGTGGACGCTACCATCTTGAACGTTTTGATGCTTCCTTTTTATAATCTTGTGTTAATAAAAAAAATGTTGTTTAAAATCAATACAGATCACTGCAATTGAAAGCCGCTCGCATGGGTCACTCAGCCAAGAGTTGCTGCCCCAATGCTTAAAAGCCTATCTGTCTGTCCATCAATTCATCCGTCCATTCACCTGTATGTCCCACTCGACACTTTGACACGCGGACCACAAACGGCCGCGCCGGCCACCCACAAACCTTGGCCACGGGTGCGCTGCGGCTCGGCGGACGCACCGTGGCACTGGTCTCAGCCCGATGAGCGCCGGGCGCGCGCGCGGGCCACGGGATGAGCCGCCACTGCTGAGCCCAGCACACGGGGATGTCTGTGGGCAAACTCTGTGCCGTCTAGAAAGTGGAGAGGTCGGGGTCTCGATGCTTGCCCACTGCTTATAGGTGTCAAAAGGGCGTCTACCAACGGGCTCTGTTTTTCAGACATTCACAAACGACACGTACCATGCGCCGCGCCTGGCAGCGGAGGCGGTGCTGCGGATGTGCCCGGCAGACGGCCCCGTCCCCAGAAGCAAACTGAGGGTGATGGACATCGCGGCGGGTACCGGCCTCGTTGCCCAGAGGGTGCGTACCTGAGGGCATAGGCCACGGTGCGGCGGGTATCGGACTCGTTGCCCAGAGGGTGCGTACCTGAGGGCATAGGCCACGGTGCGGCGGGTATCGGACTCGTCGCCCAGAGGGTGCGTACCTGAGGGCATAGGCCACGGTGCGGCGGGTATCGGACTCGTCGCCCAGAGGGTACTTACCTGAAGCCGCAGGCCACGATACGGTGCCAGCAACATCAGCAGCCGTGCTCCGTCAAAAACTGGGTAACGTTGAAGATCGGATGATTTTAACGCTTGCGGTGATTAAGAGACCCTCCTCTTTATGAAATTGCTAAGCAGAATGATAGCAATACACCCACAACTTAATATAACCTGTGCGTTGAAAGAATTTACCGTTTCTGCCAAGGGCCGTTGTCCTTGGTGCCAGCAGCCATCTTCGGGAGTGCCAGGGACCATCTTCGTCGCCTACCTTTTCCAAGATGGTAGCTTTATATACCGAACAGCGTAAGTCTGGCCAGCTTCATGGCTTAGGCTTTCGTTGACTTCGTTAGACTCCCACGAAATGCCTCATGGACCTTCAGAGGACAGCGAATTTCAACAATGAAGTACATAGAGGGCAATCGGCTTCTGTTACTGGCGCTATGATAGTAGGGCTGATTTCAACAAGCGTATGTGGGATTAACACTTAAACATTATCAGTGCGTTGTATTGTGTTTGGTCTGCAAGGTATTGATAGCGATGCATGGATGTGACTAGTACGTATCAGTTCCCAGTGATCAAAACCAGATTGGTATGCATTGACATGTGGTTTGGTTTCAGCTCTATGACGCAGGCATTACGCACCTGGATGGCCTGGAACCGTCCAGCGAAATGATCGCCCTGGCGAAAGCACGCGGCATATACCAACGTTTGATCATGGTTAGTATGTAATAGATGCACTCGGCGAAATCGAAGCGCAGGTAACAGTAGTTTTGTTCGGAACTGTCGTTTTCAGTTGTCTTAGCACTTGGCTCATGATCTCTTGAAAATGATTTTCTCCATCGTAGTATGCTTTTTTAGTAGCATCTTAGTATCTTAGTAGTGACTCCATCGTATTAACTGTTATCGTTGTGGTTCGTCCGTACTAGTGATGCTCGGCGAAAACAGAAAAGCAGCCATTATGCACGATGTGGAACTGTCGTTTTGAACACTTGTCATGTCGCCTGGGATTTCGTGAGAACAGAAAATTTTCATCTTAATCATAGCTCTGCCAAATATTGCAATCTCAACCACCGACACATCTTTATGTTGGGCGAGCCAGGTGGCAACAGGCGCGGTAGTGGTCACCATGTTTATGCCACCAAAACATCAGCGAAAAGAGCCCGTCACCCGCGTAAACGAATGCAAGTAGGTCTCATCATTGGATTGGAATATGGTCTGTCATGGTCTTAGCTGGCGAAAATGATGTGGTGTTTTGCGTTCGCGCACAAAGTTACGGATGCCGTCGCTTAAACATTGGCTGACCTTTTACGACGCATTTATGATGAATTGTGATTGAACAATTGACAACATCCAGCTCCGAGCTTTCCCTTCGTCAAAATGTTTTGATCTCGTGTTGCCGCGACGCCGGCTGATCAACATCTGTACCTAGTTTTGGACCCATGCCCTTCCCTTTACCTTGCGAGTTGAGAAAGTGGCATATCCGATCTGAATCTAATGTGGACGGCGAAATGATGGTGATATCACAATGTTGCAGAACAAGGACCCTCATACACTAACCAACAAGCATGTCCCCATGGTAGCATACTTGCATGTCATGTCAGTATCCATAAGTGTGAAATACACCTGCATGACTCTATGCTTATGTGGGTGTTTTGGGACGTATTTACTAAAGATCACTCTGACTTTGATACAGATGGCCCATTTTGTAGCGATAGTCGTTATCAATGTGCCTCATTTGCCAGCAATTGGAGCTACATTTACATCAAGTTAGCGTAACCAACCAACGGAAATACGCTTAAAGTGGATGTTTATGTCGTCATGGGAAGTCAAAAACATTAAATTGATCAGTGCAATGACAGTTCATCAGTTTTACTGATCGTTGATCGGAGGGAATTGATAACCAGCCACATTTATTTCACGCTCACAGGACACGATTGGCGATCACAAGATTGATGTCGAGGACGATATCTATGACGTCGTTGTAGTGGCGGGTGGCTTCGTGCCCGGACACTGTCCAGTCTCATCTCTGGACGATATGATTCGCATCTGCAAGCCAGGTAAGAAGAACTGCTTTTGGTCGACGTAAGTATGTTAACAGACTGATCTAGTACCGTGAAAAGCGGTGGATGTGTGTGCAACAGATGATTTCATAAAAGCGGTAGATATTCGTTCGATCGATGATTTCCTGTGCGATAGATGATTTCATAAAAGCGGTGGATATTTCATGATCGACGATTTCATAAGAGCGGTGGATGCATGGGCGATAGATGATATCATAGGAGTGACACCAGAAAATTGGAGACAAATCGGATTGTCCTATTGAAGGATTCGTGTCATTCAGAAGACATACTGTGCGATCAAAAGTGCCGTACACACCGACTATGGCCATACTGCAGCGTCCTTTTTTTCTGCGGCTATACATTTTAGCCACCTGTTGTAGCCACCTGTATGGAAATTGAGGCCCCTGCTGTTCTAAGGCGGCGATCGGGGTGCAGCCAACCTTCTCTAATGCATAGACTGGGCTGGGTGCGCGCCTGAATCTCCATGACCTGACTGTGAAAGTTTAAATGCTGACCAGACCACGACCGAACGATGCATTTGATACGCGGGAATCTTTGTCTCCTCCGCAGGAGGGTACGTCGTCAACACGATGCGGCTAGAGTTTCTGGTGATGTCGGATGAGTACCAACAGCTTGAGTCGTTCATGAAGCGTCAGGAGGAGCTGGGCAGATGGCGCCGGGTGGAACGCTGCGTCATAGACAGGTACTTCGAGGATGCCAAGCAGGGCGTCACCTTCATATACCAGAAGTTGTAAGAGTGTGTAGGAAGAGACGCCGTGCACGTTTCTGCTTGTGTTTACGCGGGGCATTATGTCTAGCTCTGGGGCGAACATACGGCTGAGAGATCCAGTGTGCCGAGGAAGGTGCTAATCTTTAATAGAATGCCAAGGATTCAATGGTAGTTAGATGGATGACTTAATGCCTTGGCAATGATATTGTTTTGTGTAAGCACTGCACCGTGTGCTATTTTAATGAAGAGCATATGCAATACACGATGACAAAGATGGTGAAAAGACGAGGAGTTTCAAACCACCGCTCGTGTATACAAGTCGAAGATTCTGGATGTAAACCTGTCTGAAAAGGTGAGCCAACAGGACAAAAGCACATGCCCAAAACAGGCCATGAAATGCACGGATCCATTTTCATACCGTTCATTCCTCGCCGGTTTCCGGAACAAAGCTTTGAGTGACGCAATCTAGGCTTACGTGCAAGCCTCCAGAGGGGCGTATTTGTTGGTACTACACCTTGCGTTGGACAATGCTGCTGGCACCAACTTGTAGGTGGCGCTACAGTCAATGGTGCGCCTCAGAATGAGATGTGATAGATTGGAACGTAAGGCAGACACCAGTGAACTGGCCAGTTCCAGTTTTGCGCATGGATCACATTAATATGTCTGCCGTTGTCACCCACTAGCCGAATTTCATAGCTCTAAACGCTTGACCAAAAAATAAATATGGCCAAGGCGCCCAGACACATACAAGAAGATGTTGTAACAATAGATAGTGTGAGACCGAGGTAATCCGGTACCAGAAAAGCAGAGCACACATGATGCAATAGTTTTGATGTCCGATTTTCCCCGTGTACAGTGTATTGAGTTCACCACAGAACCCATTTATTACCGTCGAAACTCAATGACATCGGTGTGTCATAAAACTTTATATCCTGCAGCGGCATCACACGCAAACTAAACACATCCTCCCCAAGATTGAAATGTTGCAGCATTCGGAAAAATCCCGCTTACAGTGAATGCAACATTCTGCAAATGTTTCAAGGAGTACAGGTCGCAAAGGCTGGACTGATGACGGAAAATGCTCCCAAACAAAACATTTCATGGCAAAGGTTGGTTGATTACGAAAATAATTGATTACGTTGATTACAAAAAGGTTTGATTATGTTACTTACTTTTACGAGCTTTTTTACGAGAACGGCTGTTTAAGCCGCGCCCGACTCGTGGCGGGGGGAGGAAGGAAGTTGATTTTCAATACGGTGTTTCGAGCAAAGGCGAAAACGAACAATCGTAACAGCACGAAATCTCTAACACCTGTTCATCTATCAATTTGGCATCCCTCGTGGAAATTTAAAGTTTCGATCCTCCAAAATCAGTGACAGGTCAGGTCAAAGAAGTCGACCTCTAAAAGACTTTGAGCACACATAGGCTTTCTTCGGGACATTTGCTGTTGTTCAAACTTGTTGTAGTGGTAGAACATGATAGCACCTACTGTCCGTATATTTAAGTTTTCTGGAAAATGCGATGTCAGTGACCTGAAATCAGGTCAATGTTTACTATCTTTGTAAGCAGTACAAATTTCTATGCACTTACTGCAGTTTTTGGCCTTATCTTTTTTATCTGTCTTGGTGTTATATGACCTATGTTGCCAGTAGCGGAGAGACTAGATGAATGAGTGCAAGGCGTACAACTACCTTCTTATCGCGTTTGTGAAGGTGATGGTGTCTAACTTTATGTACCAATGTAACTGTTCTCAGTTTATTACAAATACATTGCCAAACGGCGAACAAACTACGCATAATGTACACAACAGCCATGCGATTTTGAGTACCTGTATACGTACAATACACTATTTCTGACCACAGGAAGGCATTGTGCTGGTCACATAGACCGGATCAGTACTTCAAGTTTTATTTGGATGGTTTGTAACTTTGATCTAGAATGACCTCAGATAAGCTCAAGATAAGCCTAGAAATGTTTTTCTTGTGTCTGGAATACTTGTATTTCACAGCTGCATCCAATAGACCACTCTTAGAAGCACATCGTTAAGAAAAGTATCGTTTTTGTATGCTAGTGGTAAAGCAATTTTGAACGGTGAAATGTCTGATCTCACCTCCTCCGCGTTCGGGGGGGGGGGGGGGGGGGGGGGGCAGCAGTGGTCGGAATGGATTCCCCACAGTCTCTACGCCTATTTTATGCCCTCAATATCCGTCTCGACGTGTTAACATCGGTTTTAACTGCATCTTTCGGACCCGAGACTTTTGTTCTTTCGTGGCCTCTGGTGACCTCACATTTTATCTACGGTCAAAACTTGTGTGTGCATTCTTCCCGAGTGTGCGAGACCTTCTGAGGGCACCCTTTTTCTCATACAGCATGAGGAAGTTGGAGATCCCGGGGGGGGGGGGGGATCAACGTCCCCCCGGCCAGGCACCGTTGTCGCAGACCCCCGGCCGGACACGGATAAAAGGGAGCATGCCTCCTTTTCTGTGCTTTTCAGTTATTGTTAGATCAGATGCATACGATTTGATCAATAATACCAGTTCTCTAAAACATCCTTCTGAAAATCTTAGAATTTCAGTTTGAGGTACTCGTTCCTGGAGAGATAACGATGGAATGACCTGAGTGTTGTTATGAACTGTTCCTTGGGTAAATGGGAAGTCGGGCAAGAATTTTATGGCTGGTCACTTTCCTAATGCCTTAAAGTGTGTGGAAAAAACACCGACGGTGAAATGCAAGCGGGGCGCCGACTTCAGTCTCGCCATTCCAAGCTACGTTGGGAACAGACGGGTAACTAGAACCAGGGAAAAAGCAAGGTCGACCACAATGGGCCACCCTATGCCCTATGGGATCTATAGCTCACCCCTCCCCACGTGCTGGTAAGGGGCCCGTGCGGGCCCGGTGGGCCGGACGGGGTTTCGTAAACACTGGAGGGCCGCTCTGTCGGCCAGGGAATCTTGGAACTGAGAACGGGACCCTATACTGAACAGTGTCCCTGTACCGGGCTGGTGCCCACATGCCAAAAAGGGGAGGTATCATGGCCCTTAAATGTCAGGAAGCCTCTTCTGGCATTGCCCATGGGCCTCTGAAGCATTGCAATGCAGTGTTCGGGCCCCTGAAACAGTGAAGCGACCACTGTGGTGGTCGGGGGCCCCCGTACTTAACGGGGGATCCTATGTCGGCAATGGGCCCCAAATCGGCCAGGGACACACTTGCTGAGCATAGACAAAAATGGGGCTCCGAATGTCAAAGAGCCTCTTGTGTTGATCGAGGGCCCTCTTGACAATGAAGGGAGATGTGAAAAAGGGCGACTTAACAGTTCACACTTGTGTACAATGAGACAGTGGAAAGACCGTATGTCAGTCAGAGGGTCCAGTATAGAACGAGGGACCCCGCTCCGCACCGTATCAGCTAGGAGCCAATAGGCCGAACTCCTGTCCCGGTGCCAATGATTGGACTCGCTGCGCCAGTAAGGGAACGTTTTGCGTCAGTGAAGACCTCTGCGTCGGTCCGGTGGCAGATGCCCCGGTCAAAAAGCCTGCCGCATCATGGAGGGGACGTATGATGCATCCCACTAAGGGCTTCCGGATCGAGCATGGCAGCAGCTGGCGACCCCGGGCTGAGACGGAAGGGCCCTCAGCTCCTGACCAGGACATTTTACCTTTGCACTTTGGAGGTGGATTCTCTGAACGAAATCAGTAGTTTCAGCAATACGAGAAATAGAGATTGCGCCATCGCGTCACGAGTTCGTGGTGCTGCACATGTTAATCCGTCCAGAGAAATAAGCTGAGAATCGCACGGGTACAATGCACGGCCCAGATTACCTTCTGCGCGCATACGAATTGATTACATAAAGCCTTTCAAAGTAACACTTTTCGACGTAAAGTCATGCTCCTCCACTCATTGACCACCACCGGATGTTGGCTGCGGAGCTAACGCCACGCGCCCCAGGGAGACTGCAACGGCGGGCGTCCGCGTTCTTTCGCCTTAAAACGCGAGCGGACATGCTAAAACCATTTTGTATAAGGTTTCGCAGAAAAATTATACACAAAAATACATTCTCAAGCGGACAGAGGATGGGCACATTATTACAAAATTTTGGATCCTGTTTCTATGTACACTGGCGTTCAATCCCGGGCTCTCAAGTCTTTGCAAAACCCTGAGAAAACCCGACAACGCCCCTAACTTGTATCGTTTTACAGAAAAGACCGAATGAGCCGCTGTAAGGCGAATGACGCCAGTGGTTTGTTCGATACCGGCATTTCATCCCTGGCTGGTCTCATTTTATTCACTTCTAAATACATGCATAATTATATCCGCTGGTACTTTTTGGCTTCGCTTTCAGTTAAATAACTTCAACATACAAAATACAAGGAAAAGCTGATTCTCGAGAACTGGATTCCCTGCTGCCTTTCCACCAGCATGTGCCCTTTGCTTACCGCGGTGACCCTTTCTTGCTGCGACTCTGGTTATGCCCCTGGTCACAGTGCCTGGACATCACCTCGCCGAAATCCCGGAGATTGGTCCAGATCAACGCGACCACTGGCGAGGGAGTCGTCTTCCCTTAGGCCCGCACTTACGTCTGCAATCAAACAACACAAATGATAAGGTCAGGGGTTGAGTGTGAGTTAAGTGTACTTGCCGCAGATACACACATAAACAACCGACTATACATATACAAAAACATGATGTGCAAATAGCTCGTTACACAACGGCGCGACGAATAATAGTTATTCATGAAACTGACACTTATGTTATGTACCTTAATGGCCAAGGTAAAAAAAATCTGAATTAACACATGCATACACTTAGCTGACAATTCCTTTGAGACACCTTTATGAGGCGCGCGAAACACTTTGGGTAATAAATACTTTTTAGGACAGCAACAGCCCAAGTGTTCTTCACTAGAACAAAAATGTACATGCCCCCCCCCAAACATGTTTGGTTAGGAACTGGCATGACCAAACGAATGCGGATGCAAAAGTTCGAGCCATACGAGATGACGATTTTCCGGGCGTTTTCACCGCAGATAACAGCAACCACGTGTTCCGATGAATTGCTACGTTCGAGTGCAAGATAATTTCGCGCTCGGAGGCGCAGTAAATCTAGTACACATTGGTTGTTGAATCTGTGGAACCAATATTACTAATGCATAGCTAAAGCAACATTCATCAGCTCTAATTTAAGCAAATTTCATGCTCATTCAAGATTCTTAAAACATGGTCACAATATTTGCTGGTTTCCATGTTGGCCACGTCGTCCACAAACCATCACACATTTTTCGGCGAGCTGACCCCATGTTTTACTACCAGACGCCAGTTTTGTAAAAAAAAATTACTGTCAACGGATTGTTTTCTTCATATTTTCCTCCTCCGACTTTTATAAAGCTCGGAGCAAACAGATTCTTCTCACACGGAGATCCTCCGCTGTGGGGAGCGATTTTCCTCCATGGAGTCTTAGAAACAAAATGTCGGCGTGAAGCGGAATGGCAAATGCGCAGCTATCGTAGAAAATGGGCCTATGAAAAAATCAACGTCATCGCTGTGCTTTTTTTAAAATCAAGGCCAACGTACTTTTATCAAAATACGCCATAAGTAGGTTGCAATGGCTCAGAAACCTAGCTTCAGGGTGCATGCATCTTCATTGCTTAGCTTGTATCGTTTTGTTTCCACCTGATTGATGGTGAAATAAACATCAGGCTACAACAGGCCATTGATAAGGACCGGCAGAGTACATCACGCTTCGAGATGCCTATGCGGTGCATTGGTTCTACCCCATGCGTATAAGACACAGAAGCATAGGCGTCAAGGAACGTCGCTGAAAAATTGTGCAGGATTCAGCAACATGCCACAGAGTACGGGTGGGCCTCGATTGATAAATGTTTACGCTATTGCTGGATATATCACAGCTTTACACACATGCCAACATCTTGCTGCTTTTAGCACGCTTTGACAAAGAGGGGGGGAGGGGGTGGCGGCGTGAGTCAAAAGTTACCCTTATTTGTGCGGCAGTTCTCCCTGTCCCCACCTCCTCCCCCTCCCCCATTCATGACCCATGCTTGGGCGGTAACCAGTGACCTGAAATCATGAATGAGTACCTGAAGCATTCGTATTATTTCTAGTGGCAAGGGAAAGAGGAACAACACCTTGCTTCAGCGGATAGGTATCTTAACAGACCCCTTGATCTAGTCGCCTTATATGTTTACACTAGACTAAATGTCTTCTTTTTATGTGCAACTCAGATGACATTTGCTATTTGCTGGTTGTGATTGCTTGCCCCTCTCTCCGTGAAGTTAATGATTTATTTAGTGATAGCCCCCCACTCCCCACCCCAACATCCAGCCCACCACCTTCACACTCCTTGGCAACAGTAATAGTTTCAACAGTTTTTATGATAAAGTTATCTGTTGCCCCCCCCCCCCCTAGCCCCTGGTGCCCCACACAGCCTCTCCCACCCATGTGCTGACTAAGTTGTGACGAAACCGCGACTAATGGCTGCATTCATTCAGACTTGCCCTCATGTGCTGAAGTGCCTTGTCCAAGTACGCATAACTGCACTGCTTACATTATGGTATGAAATAGCAGCATGACAAGCAAAACGGGGAGGGGGGGGGGGGAGAGGGCAAACGCTACCGCTAAGATCAAAGCAGCTGGGTTGATCCACGCCTTTACGTCGTCAAATTCCCATGCATGCATTGACACCAATACAATGAGAATAAGCTAAGGCTGTGACTGTTCCCCAATCCTTAGATTGATTGCTTATTTTGCTATCGATAATGTTAATAATATCGCCACAGCGCATAATTCAACAGGGCAACCTTTGCGAAACCCTGTCGTGCCCCTGTTTTCCATCTTTTTAAATTAATGTTCGCTATGGGCTCCTCCGTGATATCGTGGGTCACGGATTTCTTGAGGCTGCACGTAGGACTAGAAGATCAGGACAGTGATGATCCATGATTTTTATGAGACATTAATTTTATGTTTCACTGGTGGGTTTGGAGGTACTAAATTTAATGAGTGTACCCCTGTTAGTCACATGCTTCCTACATATATATATATATATATATATATATATATATATATATATATATATATCCATTTCAAGCCCAAGTATTTTGCATTTAAGATAATTGTTGAGCGCCCCCCCCCCCCCTACCGTTGGTGTATGCGCTTCTGTGTTCAACTAACACATATTCTGCATGTAAACTGAACACGCAGGTAGAGTGTAACGACCTGCAGATATTCTGGCAAGTGTATATGCATGTGTCTGATGTCTGGAAAGTGTATACGAGTATGTGTCTGGACGTCATAATGGTTTTCAGGTCTCGCCAATTGAACTCATGCAAGAGGTGCACTACCTTAAGAGGGCGCTACTACAGTCTCTCCGCACGACATGATGGCAGCATCTCACGGCAATGCGTGAGCCATATGAATGGAACTGAAGTCTTGCAGCTCAACCGACATTGTCAGCACGATGTGTTTATTTCTAACAAATGTGGATCGCGTTATCCGGACTTGTGTATGCGGCGCACTGCACTAACAGATGTATATGTGCCGCACCGAAAATGTTGGATTTACTTTGGTGTTCGGTTCCCAGGGCTTGGTCCGTTTCTTTAGGATTGCTGGAAGTGTTTTAGCCCAACCGACATTGTTGGCCCTTTGTGATGTCCATTTGGAAATATCAACTCAAGTTTCACAACTGGAAATAATTTGGAAGGCACAAAGTGCAATACTAAGGTAAGAGTGTATGTGCCTTTGTGGTCCGCGTGCGATGGACCGCAAGTTATCATAAATATGATAAAAAGGATCAAAATTATGGCATGTACGAAGGTCAAGCGCACCGATAGAGAATTTGAGACAAGAACGTGAAGAACTGGGATAGTTTCCTTAGTGGCTCGTGTGTCCGTGATTTGATGTTTATTTTGCTCTTTTAGTACACGTTATAAATCGTCTGGTGTGTGCATGTTAAAAATCGCATTACTGGTTTGCTGCCGAAATTGTAATACTGTCAGATGGTTATTTTTTGAAAATGGTAGGCAATCATACGAGCATTGTGAGTAGGAATGGTCGACACCATGAAATGAAGAATGAGAACTGCCTCGTCATTATTTTTGGTGCTAGAGACGTCGTTTGGGTTGGATGATTTCAAAATTGGGAAATTCTGCTAACGCGTGCTGATTATGTCCATTTCGTACTGCGCGTAGAACGCTTGCGGTGGATATTTTTATTCTTCTTAAAAAGGTGAATTACTTGAAGAATACTGATTCTACGACCTACTTTCGATTTCTCTGCCACCAAAGTAAGTTCGTTCTGGGGAGATCATGGGGAGAATGGGGAGATACCCAAGTGTATTCCTTGGTAGGTAGGTACCGTGCAGGCATACACCAAGCAGTGCAACATTCATACGCGGGGTTGTAACAGTGTCATGAAACCAGGAGATGAATCGGACAAGGAGGGGGGGGGGGGGGGGGGGGGGCATTTGCCATGGCATTTCAGTCAGTGGTAGTGGATAGGTGCTCAACCGCATGGTACTACAATTCAAACGACATTTCCCCGTATTTTGTGTGCAATATTTCGCCAATGAGATAATAACTGGGTAATTTATTCAAAGTACGCATGCCCTTGCTTTCACTGAATTACTTGTGGTACGCTTGTGGTTGAGTATTAACTCACAACCAGCAAACTGAATGGGGGGGGGGGGGACATGACCACTCCCTAGCCTCCCCTAGACGAGGGCTGACCCTCGCACACGAAGTTATCTGCCGCGCTCCAAGCACGTTGTTCAGGCAGCTCGGATTCCCCACCACAACTTCCTACAAAGGTGGACAGGACAGCGACAAGTGCCCAAGCGCTTACCCACGCAGGACTATTTTATTCAGATCTGACACGTGTCTCAGCGAAGTTTTTTTGCAAAGTGATCTCAGTTACTTGTCACACTTACCTCATATCTACCCGGCATAACCATAAATATATTTATATTTATGTTTTTACGCGACCCGGAATGCTTCATACCTTATTCAACTAGTCAAAACACACAAAAGTTTCGCACGCCGAGTTATATCTCCCTGTGTACCTTTGACGACTGCCTACTGCTCGGGTAGAAATGTTTTAAATACAGATGTTAAAATGTTTTTTGCGGAACAAAAATAAAAATTGCACACAAAAGGCACTTGTTGCACCCAATTGGTAACAAAACTATTTGTCGTTCTCAGTGAGCATGATCCACCATCGTAAAAATAAAAATAATGCTTGTTTGCGATACGATAGCATCTGGCACTTCTGATGGGCAACAGCTGACTTTGAGTGGAAAAAAGTCGTCGCCAGTGAAATTAACGTCGGGTGGCAGGACCGTTTATAAAACCCGGTAAGCGGAGAGGACTTTTTTAGTTGTTATTTTTTGCAAGAAGCGGCAATAATTTGTGTTATAAAACTGGCCTCAAGAGGTATATCGCGTCAAAATCTACTAATTTTTTTAAAACACTGGTTTCACTACTTTCTGCTACCACCGCCAATATTTCAATGTTCACGTCAAACGATCTCACCTGAGTCGTTACGATTTAGGATTAAGGTACAAGTTTCTGCTTTTGCTGTTACTATTTGCCATTGTCAGCGACCTATAAAATGCGCTTTTCGGCTGGCTTCATCATGCGCAAATCAATGATAGGTAGTCGTTCGAAGTGCCTGACTTCGATGGTATTTAGCAGCCACGTTTGAGCCGTTTTGTCATTTTTTCTGTGAAATACTTTGCTCAGAATGGTAGGAGCCATCAGTCTGGAAAAAGTGATTGTGCGTCATATATATTCATTTATCTACTACTGCAGTCCTCCCACAATGCGAAGAGGAAGCTAACTTCCCGAATAAAAGACACTGACCTGAAAATATAGTGACTGAATTCGGGGAATATTTGTTTACGGAGGAGGAAGGGAAACGAGTTTCAGGGGGCACCACGGTAAAGCGTGGCACATCTATCGACGAAACTCTGCGTCTAGCGCTAATCGAGCGGCACTTGTCATGTTTTTTTTTTGGGGGGGGGGGCACTTTTCACCCGGAACCCTCTATGAAACGAGGTGCCCGCTTGTTGCCACGACTTGCTGCGCCGCTGAAAGTGAGCCAAATACTCAGATGAGAAACATTTCAAAGCAAGGCCCTTCAAAAACAGATGGATCAAATACGGAGAGTTTCTTAGTGTGAGTAGATTTAGCGGCCCCTGCGGTAGGTAGGGCCAATGGGAGAAGCCACCACGAAGAGCTTTCGAATCCGTTCCGTGGAAAATAATGTTTTCTAATGTTTTACGGTATAGGTTCCTGCGGGTCCAGGATAGTTTAGCCCGCATATCTTACGTGCGTTATTTTCAAATGCATAATTCAAACAGATAAGGAACTATAACACGCGCAATCCAGGTTTCGGTTTAATCTCGGTTGTTTGTGTTGCTGTTGCTGTAACTGTAATCCACCTGCAGGATCGACCTGAACATGGTGCTGTTGATATCGGCACTCCAAAATACCAGATATTTATATACGGCTTGCCTGGCTTCAGAGCGCGAACCATATTTCCTACCATATGGCCGTTTTCGCCCGCCGCCAGTGCCCGTCTGGTGTTGGCTAAGATATTGCCTGTGAGCCCATCGCGCATTGCTTAATAATGAGAGCTATCGCACGTTCGATGCTAAAAATTCTGCCTCGGTATTGAAAAATTTGCTGTTGTGAAAAGCACGAGCCAGCTTGCAAAGAACGCATGCTCATCGTATGTTGAAAACCCTGGACATGTTCAGGTTTGTGAACAGCGCCTAAATGTAAAGTATGTTATGTTCCAATGACTAGCTAAGTCAGCAGATTGCGTGATGCTAAACAATATGTAGAGGGTATTGTGGGTTCGACTCCCAGGTTGATTTATCACTACTTCATTAGTTAGGTTGTAGTTTCGCAGATACGTTGGGGGCTTATTAGGAAAAATCACTGCGCCTGCCCAAAAAACCTAAACACGTCTTTCACCCCGAGCTCGGTCCACTTTCTCTGAAACAGAGCGGACAGCACGCAACTCGATGATGATACGCATTTTTTAACAGCACTTTAACGCATTTCGCGGGAACCACCCTCCCCCCTGGGGAGGCAGTGATGCGGCCTTCATTGCCTGCTCTGCTGATTCACCGCCAGTCAGGCCGAGCTGACTGGATATCCCGGACAAAGTGATCTGTTGCCCGTTTGCTTTCAGAGAACCGTTACATTTCAGGATAAACTGGGCCAAGTGGGCCGCTGGAGCAGCAGTATTCTGGAGAAACGAGGCTGAGCTGAGAGAATCTGTAACTATTGCAGAGCATGGGAACTTCAAGCGTGAGATGCAGTCAAGCCATATTAAGATGGCGAACAGTTCAGCGGTAGAAACAGATGCAGACGGGGGCGTCGAATGCTGTCCAGAACCGCGGGAGGTGGCTCATTCACGTCGACAAGGAGCCTAGAGGAAGGAGATGTGCGAAAAGCACCCGTTGCTATGCTATTACCATGGCAGTGAGCACCGCACAGCATGTTTTTGATGGCGTCAAGCGTAACATCAACACGGACACTATAATCCATCGGTGATCGAACGCATGCTCAGTATAGGGTCAGCATCGTCTTCCGATCGGCTCCATAGGTCCAAGTGTAATCACTTTCAATGCGTCGATTGCTTTAAATTATCCAAATCAAAGCATCTTTATGTGATTTAAGTACGACAGACGGCGATACAGGAAGACACCCACAAATTGAGATCTGTCCCCTCCTGGTAAGATGCTACGGTATAACTTGACTCTGGGATCAGTGCAGATTCGGCATCTAATACAGAAACGCATACATCTCCGGCATCCCCCCGCAACCACAGATTGGCAAATCGAGGCCAAAGGTGCGTGTTGGTGGGCGCTAAAACTGATCCGCAAAACGGCCACCTCAACACCCAGGACCCCTTCATCGCTCCTGTGAGGCACAGCAGGGCGCGGCAACCCTAATCAAATTGAAAGCTGGGGCCCAGCGGGTGCCTATCCTTACCCTGACAGGAGTTAGGACCCTTGCGAGGGACACATGTAGTCTACCTCTTCCCCACTGGCTGGAAGGGGCACTTAACAAGCCTACGCAACCGCACGCAGGATTATCGGTTCACTAAATCCCGCACTGCGGAAGGTGCTGCCCCATGCGGGGAGGCTGCACTCCTCATACCGAATAGGAAACTACACCCTGCCATAGACTTATGCAATTCTAAGCTTATGTGGTTCGTTTTTTTTGACCAGTTGAGAACCAGCCCACGTCGGCTGACACCAGGTCAGCTGCGTCATGACATGATATAGAGCGCTTTAAATTGTTGGGAACACTGCCCATTAAAATGCAGCTGCTCTACTAGTGTGCCAGGGTCAGGAAATTGGAAAAAAGCATGACTGTTAAGGTTTATGAACTCAAATCCATGTTCGCACAGCATGCGGTTATTTTTTTCTAAAAAGTGCATTATTCTCTGAAAGAAAAATGGCGTTTACTTAGCGACAGAGTGCGTGATTATGCCGGAGCGTGTCCGACTTAAGACGTGCTATTGTCAAACGTAGACGTGCTATGTTGCTTCGCCGGGTCGATAATGTTTTGCTTAACGGCAATCTCTCCGGCCTCATCGTGGTGGCCCAACGCGGGCCACGAGTAATACGACCTCGAGCTGACTATCGCTATGGTCTCGATCATAACAATAAGAGTTTTTCAGCTCGTCAAACGCGACGTATTCTCGCGGGCCCAATGCCTAGTTTTTCTCTGCTGGACCGCTGCCGCAGTGCCGGTATATTGTAAATGAATGCAACATGAAAGACTCAATGCGGTTCGGCCCGCGATGCGCCAGCGAGTAAATATCGACAAAAATTACTCGACACCAAAATGATGGCTGATGTAATGCATTATGAAATTGCCAACGCAAGTTTATTCACATTTCAAAGAATGTGATCGCTGTTGTGTAGAACCAAACTTCAATACCCATGTAACATGGACATAATTAAAATGCAACTAAACCATCTCAATTCGGCAGGTTATGTCCGTCCGTGTCCACTAGTGCCCTTCGTTGAGGCACATTCTTGAGACAATTTAGACGCTTTTGAGGCACGTCATCATCTTAGGTTTGCAGGAGCTATTTAACGTCGTTTAACGCATCATGGAAGAATGATATGTTATTGAGATAACAGGAAGAGTTTAAGTAGTGCTAAGTTGACACAGCTAGCTGAAAAATGGCATCTTAATACTATGCTGGCTTTTCTGGTTGTAATAAATTTCCTTCTATGATTGGTGTGTAATTCCCATTTTGTTGAACACAATGCTTTTCTGGTTAAGATATTTCAGATTTGGTAAACGTTCTGTCACATGAGTTCAGTCTCATGAGAAATACTTTTGCTGGTGTATGACCGTAAGAACAAGTTGCAAGAATGTTAAGCTCTGGTTGATTATGCTATGCTCCGGTTCAAATCACCTTATTTAGCTGCATGCTTTTGCAATCTGCGCGTTCGTGCAAACAGTAAAAGCACGAAAACGAGAAAACGGCTTAAGGAGGGGCTCAGGTCACCCGCCCCTCCCTTCGCTGCGTCCCTGAACAATGATAGCCATCGGTCATTACACCGTCTTTCAGCAGCCTCTTGAGGAGCACACTCCAGATTATCACTCGGGTGCTGCGGGATCACGAATCTCCTGGAGTTGAGGGATAATTTCATCTCCCGCGTGGGCCGTGGCACGCCTCTCCTTACGGGCGATCGCGGCCCCCAGCTCCGCTCCTCGCCGTTATGCGAGGTTTGTTAATATACATTCGATGAGCGGGGAACGATTGTTCCTTTCTTCTTTAAAGATGTGGAAGGGAAGTCCATCACCATCATCCACGAGGACCACATCGACACCGCGCTGGAGCTACATCGACACCGCGTTGGAGCTACATCGACACTGCGCTGGAGCTACATCGACACTGCGCTGGAGCTACATCGACACCGCGCTGGAGCTACATCGACACTGCGCTGGAGCTACATCGACACCGCGCTGGAGCTACATCGACACTGCGCTGGAGCTACATCGACACTGCGCTGGAGCTACATCGACACTGCGCTGGGGCTACATCGACACTGCGCTGGGGCTACATCGACACTGCGCTGGAGCTGCATTGACACTGCGCTGGAGCTCTTTTGGACGGAGCTCGGCCGAAGGCATCGTCTTATAGGGAATGTTCCACATTTTGAAATATTCAACAGGCATGAGATATGGTGAAATAAACTCACTGATAACTACTGACATACTCTTAAGTGGAAAAGGCTGATCTTGATAACAACATTTCTCTATAAAGCCAATATGCTGCTCAGTACGTCATTGTGTCATTGCGTCATGGAACATTTGTATGGCATTGAGGTGCTACCAAGCTAGCCGTGCGAAACGCCACCTTAGCACTCATTTGTAGTACTTCAAGCTCGTGCGAAGATGGCAGTGTTGGTGCTGGAAGAGTTTGCTAAGTCAAATGTCGTTGTGTGCTCGTGCTTTGGCCCTTCCTCGTCGTGTTCTTGCGTGTTTACCTGTGAGTTTAAGATGTTTGTTTTTATTCACATACCCGGTTAAGGCGCGATTCACAAGTCATTCGATTACAAGTCTTATTTCAACTAGCAAATAAAGCGGCCGTGTCCAACTTCTTACATTGTGTAGCACAAAACGCGATTCATAATTCAAGCTTGCGCGGGTTGTTCAACATTGGTTGAGAGCCTTTTGTTGTCCACTATATTTTGAAACCGTACTCACGGACGCCAGATCGGAACGGCTCGACCGTAACATTCTTCCTGGTCTGGAGTGCCGTTTTGACTTTGAGGTGGAAGCATCGAAATGACGTTGCTGTAGAGCCGAGCATGCCTGAATGGCCTGCAAAAAGTCTTCACGAAATAGTCTGCACATCTTTGCGGGCGTTTAGTTTAGAAACTAGAAGGTTTTAGTTCTTAAGAATAGCAGGGCTGGGAACTACACCGAATTATCTTCAAAATGGCCATTTCAGCTCAAAACCACCTACAAATGTGGAACGCTCTCTTAAACCGATGAATTTTTATTGCTTACTTACTTTCGCATGCTCGGTTGCGTCCAGGCTCCCGTATTATTATGCCGCACAGAGCGTAACTTTTATTCGAAACATGCACTGAATATATTGCATTGACTGAGAGCCAATCAAAGCCCGTTGGTTCCTGAGCTCGGACCAGTGCACGCCAGGCACGATTATCTCGACAATTATATTTGTTTTGGTCTTGAACACCGCATGCCCAGTGAGGTAGCAGTATCTGAGTAACGTGTCTACGGTGTCATACATGCCTGGGCGATCTTTTAATAGTCAGCACGAAAAAGTCTACACAAGTTCGCGGGGGTCTAGCTAAGAAACCAAAGGGTTTTGAGTGATAAGAAGAGCAAGACTGTAAACTGCGGCGATTGATTGTCAAAATGGCTATCTCAGTTAAAAAACACATACAAAATGGAACACTCTCTTTAATCCCGATCATAAACGGTCACAGCAAGCTGGTGCTACGCCGTACACCGTTCAGGGTTAGCAAGACTGGCTGTAAGCCCATTTTCCGAACGGGCACATCAGCCATAAGACTGGCGTCCCATGAGCCCCTAACTCACCGGGCCTCAGTCCAGTGGATATCTTTTTGTGGGCCAGCTGGGACTGTGCGGCTTTGCCGTACAGCCTGTACAATCATTTCCCCGTGGGTTGGTTCTTTTTGCTTTATCGGAGACCCCGCTGATTCCCCCTTTCAGGTTGAGAAAAATGTGATATCGAACACTCCCACGCATGGCTTTGTGTTCCTCACACTTGCCAAGCGACGCTTGTTGCATGTTCCTTGGTCCATCACTCAAGGTAAGCCTGTTCAGTCCATGGGATGGTTTTTCCTTGCGACTTTCTTGCCTGAGTGCACTGCAAAGTGTTTGCTGATCCGGTTTAGCCAGTTGCCAGCAAACCTCAATAAGTCGATCAGAATCTCAGTACGACCGCCCGGGCAGGCTGAGCCTGTTTGGAAAGTTGCCATTAAACCTTTATTGGTAAAACGAAAGATCGGACGAAACAACCAGCCTGCCCTGGGCTCATGCCGAGCACCTATGCAATACGGGACCAGCACTCCCGCGTTCCACCAAGGGACCACGAGGTCCTACGCGTGACGAGATACAGATACAGATAGAGATACAGATACAGAGAGAGAGAGAGATACAGATAACGGCCAGAACCTTACACCCACCGATGCCGAGCTCTACAATCTATCTACCCGTGCTTTTTGCAAACCACTTGTTCATCATTCTTCTTTCACACTGCACACTTCCCGCAACGCTATGACTGGGGTTAGACAGCAAATGATGTATGCAACACCACCAGAATAGGATTCAAGGGCAAAAATAACAAATGGTTAACTTTTTACCTTCCCAAACGCCTGTTATATTGTATGTACAGCTATTTGTATGTGTCATATATGCGTTCAAGCATTGTGGTGTGTCCTTTGTGTGGTTTTTCAGCACTCACATGTTTATCAGGTTGCATTGTTCCAATAAAGGAACAGATCCGACATTATGGGCGATTCTCGTTCTGCAGGCTGCATGATAGTTTTAAGCCTCCCACACTAAGACTTGCAAATTCGTGCTCAGATGAAGATTTTTGGGGGTAGTCACGCAGCCCCCAAATTTTTCATCAGCTGTCGTGACCCACTATTTTTTCGAGATTTCAAGAAAATAGTGGGTCATGAAAACGGTGCTAGCCGTTATCATCCCAGGTGCCAAAATACATTTTTAGGAATTAACCAAACTGGGTATGTATAATAGCAAGGGTCAATTAGAACTAATACCAGACAGACTGAAAAGGCTACTGAAGTTTCAGGAATGATGTACAGGCAAAGTGCTGGAAAAATGTAAACGAGTTGGCGACGAGTGGGTGTAACCAATAAGGAATAAGCAGCGAGTGGGTACAACTGAAAAGTAATGGGCAGCGGGTGGGTATGGGTCCATAGGGAGTGGATGGACTGGGCAAATGAGCTCTTGCCCATGGAGTCCTCAAACACTTGTACGGTAAGGCTGCCCGTTCTTGCATTATGTTCATGCCAAGTTACTGACAAGCCCGATGTGCTCGAAAAAGGCTAGCTTAAATACTTTTTATAGTACGTTTTTCCCATCGTATCAGAAGTTTGTTAACACCGCCAAAGTTCCCGTGCACAACCTGATTCCCTCTTGAGTAAATTGAAATATGAAAAAAATACTTGATACCAAACAATTGTTGAAAGGGAAGATCCAACTGACGTCACAGGATTTGTGGGGCATGTACCCCTCCCAACCGTTTTCAACCGATTGTCCATGAGCTTAGTCTGCTGGTGTTTCGTTTGAGTCCGTGCGGAACAGGTGTGCGTGACCCAGCAGCCGGAAAACCGCATTGGGTGCTTCGATTTATCATCAGTATATGGTGTTGCAATTATAGTTGGATATATGGCGGTTCAATTACAGTTGGATATATGGCGTTGCAATTATAGTCGAATACATGGCGCTGCAATTTGGACGGAGCTGGGAGTTGGTGTATACGGACGTAACAATAAGAAGTGTGGAGAAACGCTCACATGATCGTGACAACCCATGTGAATGACTGCTCTGGTCCAACAGAATACAGAGAGCCTGTAAAGGCCACGATCACAAAGCTTCAGCAACTTCTTCGGACTCGGATTAACATAACCAAGATATTGCCTTGTCCTTGTCTGGGGAGAAGATGCTGGATTCGTAATCCATTGAGAATGGGTACGAGAACCAAAGCGGACGCATGGTTTGGCCTGACTGAAATGGATAGATAAGCTAGTAATGTGTAAACGAGGGCCAACCCAACGAAGTTGAACCTAAAAGGGCCAACGAGATTGAAGCCAGAACTTGGGTGGTTGATTCATGGTATACTCAACAAGCTACGCTCAGCAGTTACACTGAACCCAAAGCGACCCAAGCAAACCTTTCCGAATAAATTTACGTATAACATTAACAAAAACAAACTCGGAAAAAAGCAAAAAGTGCTATAAAACAGAGCGGTCGGCCGCTGTTAAACTAACCATGCCATTCTAAAACCATGACATCAAAGCAATATATCTTCGGTCTTGCAAAAGGAAACATTTTGAGAGGCTCGGACAAAACGCTAGGGAGGATATGAGTTGCCCAACAACGTTAAATACCAATGTTTTACTCTATCCAGTGCTACATGTGTTCCCAGACCCGAGCTGGGCGTCACGGTTGCCCTTTACTCCATACTGAATCTCTCAGCTGGGACGCGGTGTAGTTCAGTTGGACGAACGTTTTTTCACGTCCGACAGGTTTGCTGCTCTAGTCTAGCTCCCAGTCAACAATTCGATCGCTCCCGCGGAAGCCGGCGTGCATAATTTTGACGTTTAATGGCCTATTGAATGTGTCGTAAGTCGTAACCGCATCCAGAACCCTTACTACATCATCACCTAACTACAGTAAACCCTAACTACATCAACAATACATCTTTCAGCTGTCCTCAACTCCACAACGATGTTTCCGTGACGTGCATTCCGTCACACAACGCCGCCACTATTAAACGACGATAGGCTTGCGGCAAACGTACGGCTTGGCCAGGCTGCAGTCCTCGTCGCGGGCGCCGTTCCATGTGAGAGCCGCGCAGTTCTCCGCCGTGCCGCCGTCCGGCTGTCCGTCCACCCAGCCGCTGGAGCCTTGAGACAACGTCGGCGTCGGCACGGTCACCGCGCCCTCGGGGTTACGCCAGACACCCTCCTCGGTGACGTCACTCAGGCCCGACCAGACCCCAGTGGTAGCAAAGTCGGCGAGCACCTTGACGGAGTCATACTCAATCCAGTCGGCAGCGACAAACAGGTGGGCGCCGAGCCCGACGCAGCGCTGTTCGGCGTCGGCGTGCGCCAGGGGCGCGTCCATTTCCAGGAGCACGCAGTTCGTGAGTAGCGCGAACCAGCCCGCCGGACAGGGCGGCGAGAGTGACGCGTCCAGCTCTGACCGGCAAAGCACCCGCTGCACCTGGCTGCAGTCGCTCAGCGCGGCGCGGCCCAGAAGCAGCTCGCATCCCTCTGTCAGGTCGCCGGCGTGGCGATCCACGTATCTCGGGTAGAAGGGCTGGCTGACCTGCTGACCGGCCGTATCGTACGTTCCTGTCACGTTGGTGCGCATCCCCGACCAGTAACGGTAGGCGATGTTCTTGGCGAAGCGCAACTCGGGTCCGTTGGTCGGGACGTACGGACTGGCCCTGACCGCGTTGTCGGCGCACACCCGCTCCAGTTCGCCACCGTCCCAGGCTACCGCTTCCGTGCTTTTGACAAAGCACGACCTGTCGTACAAAATGGAGCCAGAGAAGCAGTTGGCAGGGGTAGTCGAGACCGGGGTGGCCATGGCCGGTGTGGTCGAGGCCGGTGTAGTCGAGGCCGGTGTAGTCGAGTCTGGCGCCGAGGATGGGACCGAGGACAGGGTCGAGGCCGGGTCGGCGTAAGCGACCATGCGGGGCCGGTCTGCCGGAATCGGAGTCGGCGTCGCCACGTCAGAGACCGGCTCGCACCGGCCGTCGTCCGGGTCGAAGTTGATGGCAGCGCAGGTGTCATTCATGGCACAGCGCATGGCGCAGTGCAGCGGCGACCGGAAGCCGAGATGGTCGATCATAACAGCAGGGAAGCACACACCCGGCTGTCGGGTCAGGCGGCGGCTGAGTGCGGACACTAGGAGGGTCAGCAGGAGGACCACGGTTCCTCGTCTTGAGACAGACATAGCACGGCGGAGGCCCGTGGTGATGCCAAAATTAGTGAAGATACCAAGCTGGGGAGATGTAGCAGTGCGCACCTGCGGGGAGGACACTGGCAACGTAAGTGAAGCCAGGGACGCGATGCACCAGGCTGCGTTCACCTGTACGGGGCAGATTATCTCTGCGATTCCGCCGTGCGACCGACTCCGCGATAGACTGCGCCACAGACCACCTGCCCAGAGCGGTGGCCTCCAACGCACTGCGGCGTATGAACCAGCCGCAATATCAATATAACACAACCAAAACGTCGTGACAGAGAACACTACCCAACTGAGACGATTACATTGTAGTTTCTGTCAGCGAACGTGGACATTTTTCATGCAAATGACATGATTCATTCGAAAGATGACTAATGTGCACGTGTCCTCTTGAGACGGGTGTCGCACGGCGGAGGCGTGCGTTGGCTGTTTCGGTCCGTCAAATGACACGTAGAACACAGATCGCTCAGCGTCCAGAGGACACTGACGCGGGCAGGGCGCAGCACCTGGCGAATACAACCGCTTTTGAGAAGGTGGCGGTGAACCACAGTGGCAATGCGAATAATATTTGACATTGGGTCAGGGATCGACCTCACCGGTGAGTACTCGTCCGCGCGGGTTGGCGGCTGCGCGACCCCGTCGTGCAGCTGAGCTCAGGCCAGTCTCTGTGAGCGCCTGCCGGGTCGACAGCTGTCGGCGGAATGACGATCATCGACGGCACGAAGGCATGCCGTAGTGGCACGTACGTAAGGAAATTGCTCTCTGGGGACAAGAGTAGATGGCCAGTATGGTTGGGCTGTGAACCAAACCAAGCAAACACTACCGGATATGCCGATCGGCTTTGCTTGTCATATATAACCACGGCGTACTGCCGCAATACACCTGCTTCCATATTATGCCCAAAGGACGCAATTGGGGGCTATCAGGGCGCCGACAGGAAACAGCAGAAGCCTAAAATCACACTTGGTATTGTTTGCAAACATTTGGATAATTTTTGTCTACTATTTTCGACCCCAGAGACTAAGTTCATACGCTCCTTGAAGGGCTTGATTGAAAGGATATTGGGGTACTTTAGTAAAACAGGTGTGCTGAGGACCCAGCGTGTGCCGAAACGTAGCTCAGGGCTGTTTGCAGTGTCGCTTTTACATAAGAGCGAAATCAGTTCGTGTTACGGTCTAGCTAGCGTGCTATGCTAATGCTCAAGTCAATTAGTCAAGTAATGATCATCATGCTGCATGTCCTGTTCTCCGATAGTCTGTTAATACGGGCGTTTTTTAAGTGTATCAAAAACAGGTGACGTCAAGATCAGAAGTGTGACGCAAGACGTGCTAAAGTTTTCAAACTGGAACCAAAGACGGCCCGCTCCAATTGCCCAAATCGTCACAAGGTAGCAACGTGGCGTGGTCTCCGACGTGGCGTGTTCTCCGACGTGGCGTGTTCCCCGACGTGGCGTGTTCTGTGGCGTGTTCCCCGACGTGGCGTGTTCTCCGACGTGGCGTGTTCTCCGACATGGCGTGTTCTCCGACGTGGCGTGTTCTCCGACGTGGCGTGTTCTCCGACGTGGCGTGTTCCCCGACGTGGCGTGTTCTCCGACGTGGCGTGTTCTCCGACGTGGCGTGTTCCCCGACGTGGCGTGTTCTCCGACGTGGCGTGTTCTCCGACGTGGCGTGTTCTCCGACGTGGCGACGCCGACTCCGATTCCGGCAGACCGGCCCCGCATGGTCGCTTACGCCGACCCGGCCTCGA
>NW_023596461.1:37829160-37836527 GCF_011947565.3 Pollicipes pollicipes | reverse complement strand
CCGGCCCCGCATGGTCGCTTACGCCGACCCGGCCTCGACCCTGTCCTCCCTGTCCTCGGTCTCATCCTCGGCGCCAGACTCGACTACACCGGCCTCGACTACACCGGCCTCGACCACACCGGCCATGGCCACCCCGGTCTCGACCATCCCTGCCAACTGCTTTTCTGGCTCCATTCTGTACGACAGGTCGTGCTTTGTCAAAAGCACGGAAGCGGTAGCCTGGGACGGTGGCGAACTGGAGCGGGTGTGCGCCGACAACGCGGTCAGGGCCAGTCCGTACGTCCCGACCAATGGACGCGAATTGCGCTTCGCCAAGAGCATTGCCTACCGTTACCGGTCGGGGATGCGC
The DNA here is from genome assembly GCF_011947565.3 of Pollicipes pollicipes. Classification (NCBI taxonomy): domain Eukaryota; kingdom Metazoa; phylum Arthropoda; class Thecostraca; order Pollicipedomorpha; family Pollicipedidae; genus Pollicipes; species Pollicipes pollicipes. Next base: position 37,836,178 of record NW_023596461.1, on the reverse strand, counting down.
ACCAACGTGACAGGAACGTACGATATGGCTGGTCAGCAGGTCAGCCGGCCCTTCTACCCGAGATACGTGAGGTGCAACGCCGGCGGTAACGTATGCGTGCACTGTGTGCGCTTTGAATGATCAGTAACTCGAACGACATGGTACGAAAACGGCGTTAAGTCAAGCAAAGGCCGGCAAGAGGCGAGTTTCATGCCTGTAATTGCGTAAGGACTGAAGGAAGCATCTTTTAAAATGGTCTGTCAACTAAATTCTGTTTGTTTTGCCAAATTCCGCGTGACTCTGCCATATTCTGTGCTGTGCCGTGCTGTGTTGTGCTCCGCTATGTTGCCTCCATCTTGATCTGTGCTGTCATCTCTAGAACCTGTCGTGTGTACCTAGAATCTATCTAATACGGCAAACTCCTCAACGCACTCAGCCCTTAGCCCTCCTAGTCCGTAGTGCTTCCCTCAGCCCTGTCGTCCCGTCGCTCCCTGTCCCGCGCTGTCATCTGCTGCCTTGCCTTGTACCACCACCTCCCTGTCCCGCGCTGTCATCTGCTGCCTTGCCTTGTACCACCACCTCCCTGTCCCGCGCTGTCACCTGCTACCTTGCCTTGTACCACCACCCTCCCTGTCCCGCGCTGTCATCTGCTACCTTGCCTTGTACCACCACCTCCCTGTCCCGCGCTGTCATCTGCTACCTTGCCTTGTACCACCACCTCCCTGTCCCGCGCTGTCATCTGCTACCTTGCCTTGTACCACCACCTCCCTGTCCCGCGCTGTCACCTGCTGCCTTGCCTTGTACCACCACCTCCCTGTCCCGCGCTGTCACCTGCTACCCTTGCCTTGTACCACCACCCTCCCTGTCCCGCGCTGTCACCTGCTGCCTTGCCTTGTACCACCACCTCCCTGTCCCGCGCTGTCACCTGCTACCTTGCCTTGTACCACCACCTCGTGCCTTTTCCCATCCCGCTATCCCCTGTCTTCCGCTCTTCCATCGTGTGGATTTCCACTCTGCCCCACCTGCTGATCTGTCCTGGCCTGTTTTGCACTGTTCTATTGCCTCCTGCCCCCCCCCCCTCCCTCCCCCGCCCTGTTTCTGCCCAGTTATGCCATGTCCGGTTGTGGCGGACCCTCTGTGGAGGCTAGGGAGAGCCATTGTAACATGCCCCTTTAGTGAGTGTACTGCCGCCATGTTAAACGCTGCCCGGATTTGGCAAGGAGTGTCTGCACCCTGCCCTCCCCAAATCCACCGCCCCTAGCCATGCTATGCTAAGCCCCAGCCCCAGCCCCAGCCACAGCCACAGCCACAGCCACAGCCACAGCAACAGCAACAACCCCAGCCCCAGCCCCAGCCCTAGCGTCATCCCAAGCGCTATCTCCAGGGCTCTCTCCAGCGTCAGCGCCAGCCCCTGCCCCATCACCAGCCCCAGCGCCATCCCCAGTGCTATCTCCAGCGCCAGCCCCAGCACCAGCACCAGCTTCAGCGCCAACCCCAGCTCCAGTCTTAGTGCCAGCCCTAGTCCCAATCCCAGTTCCAATCCCAGTCCCAGTCCCAGCCCCAGTCCCAAGCCCAAGCTCAGGGCCAGGCACAGACCCAGGCCCAAGCCAAGCCACAGTGCCAGTCCCATTCCCAGTCCCAGTCCCAGTCCCACTCCTAGGCCTAGGCCCACGCCCAGCCGCAGTCCCAGTCGCAGTCCCAGTCCCAAGCCGAAGCTCAGTGCCAGACACAGACTCAGGCCCAAGCCAAGCCAGTGTCAGTGCCAGTGCCAGCGCCAGTGCCAGTGCCAGTGCCAGTGCCAGTGCCAGTGCCAGTGCCAGTGCCGGTCCCAAGCCCAAGCTCAGTGCCAGGCACAGATCCAAGCCCAAGCCAAGCCACAGTGCCAGTCCCAGTGCCAGTCCCAGGCCCACGTCCCGCCGCAGTCCCAGTCCCAAGCCCAGGTCCATCCGCAGCCCCAGGTCCAGGTCCAGGTCCAGTCGCAGTCCCAGTCACAGGCCCAGGCCCATCCGCGGACGCAGCCGTAGCCCGGTCCAGCCCTGTGACGTACTGCCTAGCGCCGCGCTGGTCGCGTCACGCACACAACCGACGGCGATGCAGCCGAGGGGGACTTGGGTGCAGGGACGCAGGGACTTTATTCAGGTTGGGGGTGGGGGGTGGGGGGGGGGGGAACTCTAAAATGCCAAAATGAGCCCTAAGCCTAGATAGTAGGCCCTTACGTGCCAGAATCGCCCTGTACAAGTCAGATTGGAATTGTACTCTCGACAGTAAATAACGGACCTTCTATAGGTCACAATGGGTCTACATGTCACAATGGGGCTTTTAAAGACCAGACTGGACCCTTTAAGGATCATAATGACTCATCTAAAGGTCGGAGACCCTCCACAGGCCAGAAGGGGCCCACATTAGACAATACTGGGCCGGCTTCAGATCAGAATGGGCCTCGACGGGCTAGAATGTATCCTCTTCAGGCTCAGAATTGCTCTCCTTTGGTCAAAAGGGACCTTCAAAGGTCTAGAATGAGGCCCTAACAGGCCAGAACGGACTTTTAAAAATGTTTAAATAAGCCGATTACCGTTCAGAACGAGCCCTTAACGTGCCAGAATCGGTCCTCCACAGACCTTTTAAGTAAGGGGCGGGGGGCACGGCAACCCCAGCTTTCAAGTTGGGGGAGACTGCCTCCATTGTCCCCCTGCCCCGGTCACTACGTCCTTGTTTGGGTGCAATCCCCCTCCCCTGGAGAGCGTGTATGCACCGCCGTGTATGAGCCGAAGGTGTTGTTCAAAATCAACTTCTTTATCAACATATCAATAATACTCGTTTATCAACAATATCAACGCATCAACAACAATCACCTTTGTTTATGCTCCGATGCCCTGGCTCGTTCCGGTCCCAATCCGTCTCACCTATATGTCTACAGGACCCAGGTGCACCACTTATGTCAGTTCCGTACTCGACACACACATTTTTTGTGTACTAATCCTGTGTGACCAGCAAAAGCTTCTGGGAGCGAGGGTAAAAAACTTATTTACTTTGGCAGCTTTACAGCGTATATTTTGCCCACAGTGGAATCCTTAGTTGTGCTGGAATATATACGCCGGCGCGAATGCTTGTTAGACGGGCATATCCTGCATGCCAACAAATAAAGCGCAAGCTGTTCTAAAATAATTCAAACTTATTTAAACATAGTCAGAACAATGGCTCTTCGGCATCGTAGCTGTGCCAGAACTTGTTAGCACCACTTCACCACGGATTCATTCGTTTTCGAAATCTTCCTACATTTTTACAGCCTGGGAGGCGTTTTTAACCTTACGCAAGCAGAGCAAATGCCGGTGCCATCTAAGCACTTTGTGGTTTTAGTCGACTCCTACCGGTGAGAATGGTATAGGCCCTATCGATGTCGGGTGCTTAAGTTTTTATGTGGCCACCATTCTTGTGCTGGCAATGGGTGGATGTGTTTGTGGCTTCAGCAGATGCCGAAAAAACGGGGATGGCGTGTGGGTGTACAGCCAATCTGTTTTGAACAATCGGTGTTAGTAACTGATATTCACAGAAATACCAAATAAGTGACCGAAATAACAGAAGCAGAAAGTAACAGAAAATGACTTGTATCCGGTCTTTGAAAATATGCGTTTTTACAACTTATCACATGCAAGGCGCGTTAAGGCATTGCAGCTGTAATGTATTTGGTCTAGGCTTTTTGCGCGGCTTATGACATTATCTGCACGATGATAATTGATAACCCAAATGTCCATTGCACTTCCTTCACCCCGCGATGCACTAGGTGTCTCAGTGTTCAAATACATTTGGACGTTGTTGTAGTTGGTCACATATTGACGGGTAACGCAAGTGACAACCTCTGGTCAACAATATGAGGCCAATGAACGAAAGCAAACATTTACCATACCAAAACTGATCTGCTTTTGGCACTGAATCTGATTCAGAACGGAGGGGTTCTCGACGGGGTTGATTGTGCCATCGTTGGACATCGCAGGCCATGGCCTATTGGGGCCTAATGTGCTTACCCTCCCTGATAACCACTCACGGAACCCACAACGTACATAATGCTCAGAACAAGAGGCGCAGGGGTTAACTACTAAACATCTGAATTAACACACGAAGAAAACAGCGTCGCCAAATGCCATGCAAAACAAAGATCACAGGCCTTGAAAGGATTTCCGAATCTACAACGGGACTGGATCGCGTGATCACAAGAAATATGCGGGAACATGTAAAGCAGCCCCGTCCAGATACGACGGGACGGGATTTGAATTGAATCGGAGCTCAGCTGTAAAATCCAATGGATGCCAGGACCTCACATGTCCCATGAGCTTTGTTAAAAGGTCACACGAATCACTAAAATTGGAGCTTCCAAAACCTCCTAAAGATGTTCATCCCGTAAAGCACGCTGGACTGCAAGCTGAGAATATTCGGTCTGTTAAAAAACTACGTAACCTTAACCTAAGCGTCTGACCTCGATGTAGAGCATGTCATGTGACACTATTGCGAGTGAGAGCGCAAGAGGAGTGAGTAATGCTTGAACTAACCACAAGCTTTCAACTTGAACGGCTCGGCCGTGACCGGCCATCACGTTTTCTACGTAGTCAGCATATTTGACACAAATCATTGCCGGCTCATGGTGCATCTTTCAGCATGATGAAGGGCAATGCTTGAAAAAAATGCTGTTAGGTATCAACATGCAAGTTTCTTGATTCGACGGGCTTTAATGCAACATTACAATATCACCATCGTTCCGCAGCGTCCGTTTCCCCAGCAAGAAAAAGGGCAAGAATTTCAGCTTGTAAAAGACCCCACGCGCTTGGTTCGAAACCGGACCCAGATCTCGATGATCCAGTGCTTCAGAGAAATGAGATTATTTTACTCTGATAGAGGGGAAAACTGACTATCGTGTTGATAAACAAGAGAAGATAGGAGAGAGCAGAAGCTCAGAGCTGCTTCGTTACGCCTAAATAGCTTAAGTGTGTTTTTTACTGTTCAGGTATCTAACTTCGTGCTTAACATGCGATACAATACAACACAAATTGGTTATTTGTGTGCAGACAACTGCACGTTCTCACGCACAAAGTCCCGCAAGGAAGCCAGTGTCGTTAAATGACCTTACCGTGCGCATAAAGAGTGCTCCACATTTGCATGGGTTTTTGAACTGAGATAGCGGTTTTGAGCGTCATGTAGTAAAATTCACAGTCATGCAATTTTTAATGTTTAAAACACCTTTACTTCTGAATTTGATGCCCGCAGACTTGTGCAGATTATTTCAATGTCACCAAGACACGCATGATACCACGGAAACGTCACACGCATTTTGCCACCTTATTGGCCATGTAGTGCTCAAGGTCAATACATATTTCATCAAGAATTATTCATGCCTGGCGTACATCGGCAGGATGCGTGACATCAATGAGCATCAGTTGGCCTTCAACAACCTTAATGCGTTGAGAGCAAGTTTCGAACACAACTTGGTTATTTGATCATCGGCGAATGTATGCCGCACACGAAAGCGACGCCAGCCCTTGGAACACGGACCAACCGCCATGCCTGTAAACACAGCGCGAACCACAGCAGAAAGTGACGCCAGCCCCTGGAACACGGACCCACCGCCATGCCTGCAAACACAGCGCGAACCACAGCAGAAAGCGCCGACGCCCGCCATCCGTCAGAAAAGGTTCCGCTCTCGCCGGCACAGACAGCAGACCAGTACGCAAACCGCCTGCAGCGCCGCCGCCTGGGTGACCAACTGGCCACCTGCCGCGTGGGCCGACCGCTCCCACGCTATTCTCAGTATTATATCAGCCATGAGTTCAGTGACTGATTATCTACCACTGGCCAACTCCCTGTGGCTTCCAGCCCACCCTGCCAAAACACCTTGCCCCCCCCCCCCCCCCACTCCGACCTCACCGAAGGCTGCCTGACTCCCCGCCCATATCGATGTTTCCAGGACCCGCCGCGGTGACTCTGGCAGTCCCCCCCCCCCGACGAGGCCCCGGCGGGCCCCGTGACCAGTTCCGTCGGACACGCAGACTCCGGCACCGCTCAACCCGCGGCTGGGTCAACAACCAACGGCTCTCCCGGGCGCCCTGGGGCGAGACCTTCGCGTCCCTGTCGGGACAGCGCTGAACCGACCCGTTTCCGCTCGACACCCGACACTCGACAACACTCGACAACTCGACCGGATTCTGGCGCTGCACCGCGTTGTTCTCGGGTCGCGGCGGCCTAGCTGCAGCAGCGGCCTCTCAAGCGAAGGCAGCGTGGCTGGCTCCGGCCACAGTCTCACGCTCTGGCGAACCAGCTCCTCGGACCCTCGCGCGCGGTAGGGACAGGCAGGGGTGCCACCGCAAGAGTGTCCGCGCCACCTCCGGAGACCGCCAGCGGCATGGCGGCCGACGCAGCCGCAGACGCAATTTCCTTTGAGCGTTCCTTCGACGTCGTTCAGCGCGGGAGGCGTCCGCCAATTCGAACCGACTAAAACGGCGGGAAACGAGTTGAGAGAGCGCGGTGAAGGTACCCAACGGCGGCTTGCTGTCGCAGCAACGCGTGGGAAATCGCAGTCAGAATCAAATCAGTCGGCACCAGTGTCAATGCTCAAACGAAGCTAGCGCCGCCGCTGACATTGGCACGCGCTGGCTCTACGCCAGCCGACCGAGCGCAGGCACTAAAAGCGACAGCGTCTTGGGAACAGGTTCCAAACCCGCTCATAGGTGGAACCAGGCAGCGGGAACGTGATACGCTCACAGCACTATTTCCGAGAATAAGTAAATCACACTGCATAAATTAATATTAACCTTGATTAAATGCTGCTGCATATATGTGAGTGACACCACCTTATAATTAAGTAGTCTGTCTACTACCAAGAGTTCCATTCGTTGAGCCCAACGGCAACGTCGCAGATTGGCCCAACTGTAGCGCATGCGCCGCCCTGCGCGTGCGGCGGTTAACTGCGCGGTCAATTGCTCGCATATTTGTGGAAGGGTGGCACAGACAGCTCAAAGCTGACGGCAAAACAAGTGACACCAGCAGATCAGCG
>NW_023596461.1:37634160-37824160 GCF_011947565.3 Pollicipes pollicipes | reverse complement strand
ATGGCGGGCGTCGGCGCTTTCTGCTGTGATTCGCGCTGTGTTTGCAGGCATGGCAGTGGGTCCGTGTTCCAGGGGCTGGCGTCGCTTTCTGCTGTGGTTCGCACTGTGTTTGCAGGCATGGCGGTTGGTCCGTGTTCCAAGGGCTGGCGTCGCTTTCGTGTCCGGCATACATTCGCCGATGATCAAATAACCAAGTTGTGTTCGAAACTTGCTCTCAACGCATTAAGGTTGTTGAAGGCCAACTGATGCTCATTGATGTCACGAATCCTGCCGATGTACGCCAGGCATGAATAATTCTTGATGAAATATGTATTGACCTTGAGCACTACATGGCCAATAAGGTGGCAAAATGCGTGTGATGTTTCCGTGGTATCATGCGTGTCTTGGTGACATTGAAATAATCTGCACAAGTTTGCGGGCATCAAATTCAGAAGTAAAGGTGTTTTAAACATTAAAAATTGCATGACTGTGAATTTTACTACATGACGCTCAAAACCGCTATCTCAGCTCAAAAACCCATGCAAATGTGGAACACTCTCTTTATGCGCACGGTAAGGTCATTTAACGACGCTGGCTTCCTTGCGGGACTTTGTGCGTGAGAGCGTGCAGTTGTCTGCACACAAATAACCAATTTGTGTTGTATTGTATCGCATGTTAAGCACGAAGTTAGATACCTGAACAGTAAAAAACACACTTAAGCTATTTAGGCGTAACGAAGCAGCTCTGAGCTTCTGCTCTCTCCTATCTTCTCTTGTTTATCAACACGATAGTCAGTTTTCCCCTCTATCAGAGTAAAATAATCTCATTTCTCTGAAGCACTGGATCATCGAGATCTGGGTCCGGTTTCGAACCAAGCGCGTGGGGTCTTTTACAAGCTGAAATACTTGCCCTTTTTCTTGCTGGGGAAACGGACGCTACGGAACGATGGTGATATTGCAACGTTGCATTAAAGCCCGTCGAATCAAGAAACTTGCATGTTGATACCTAACAGCATTTTTTTCAAGCATTGTCCTTCATCATGCTGAAAGATGCACCATGAGCCGGCAATGATTTGTGTCAAATATGCTGACTACGTAGAAAACGTGATGGCCGGTCACGGCCGAGCCGTTCAAGTTGAAAGCTTGTGATTAGTTCAAGCATTACTCACTCCTCTTGCGCTCTCACTCGTAATAGTGTCACGTGACATGCTCTACATCGAAGTCAGACGCTTAGGTTAAGGTTACGTAGTTTTTTAACAGACCGAATATTTTCAGCTTGCAGTCCAGCGCGCTTTACGGGATGAACATCTTTGGGAGGTTTTGGAAGCTCCAATTTTAGTGATTCGTGTGACCTTTTAACAAAGCTCATGGGACATGTGAGGTCCTGGCATCCATTGGATTTTACAGCTGAGCTCCGATTCAATTCAAATCCCGTCCCGTCGTATCTGGACGGGGCAGCTTTACATGTTAGCACGAAGTTAGATACATGAACATCGGGCAAACAAGGCGTATACTGCTGTTCCTTTAGCACAAAATGCACTCCGTTATAACCCACACTACATTATATATAATAAATAGTACAATGCTCAGTAGTACAAGCCTCGCACGCACACTCCCCAGCACGTCAAGATAAATACAAGCCGCTGGCGCGGACCGCCAGTGATCACACCCATTTCAAACGCCTGATTCACAGACGAATTTCAGAAAAGTGTGATCCCACACTTGCACAGCCCGCGAGACCATCAAATTGGAGGTTTTTTCTCACAACTTCCGCACAGGTTTTCGGTTATAACACCGCACTTCACCGTGAGTTCCCTTTAAAGGACAGTCCGAGCGGGGTTTCACTGTAATGGAATTCAAAAGGTTTTACCCGACGAACACGATAACACGATGTCTTTAAAAAATTACGTCGGTAGAAAAGGACTTGCCTATGCGTCTCTTTACTGTAACTTCCAGGAGAGTACCGTTTTTCCGGTGCCGTACTTATGTGTAGACGGTGGTGTTCTTTTTTATAACATTGGCCTCAAAACTCACTCTATGCCGTGCTTGCTGTGCGAGCCCTGACCCCTACCATCCAACTGCGCGATTCCATGTCGAACGAATTCTATGTAGAATTTAATGGCGGAAAGTTCAACGTGTCGCAATGTGCGGCACGGCCCCTCCTGCTGTCTGACGTCATCTGACCTTTTGCGTGACCGTTGCCACCAGCCCCATGCCATACCTGTGAAGGGGAAATAGTGACCGCTAAAACCGACTCGAACCCAACACGCCACGATAAGTATAGCAGAGGGCTGGCGCTCTAACCAACTGAGCCATTGGGATGGACTAAGTGACGCAGTGTCAGTTACGCAGATGGTTATCTTCAAGAAGCAGTTCAGCACACCCACCTTTGTACCATTCTCACACTTAATAACAAGAATAAAATAACTAGTCCTATTGCAAACCGGGTGTGTAATTCCTTTTCATTTGAGGGAGGCAGAAACTTTGGTTCCCAACTTGGGCAACAGCCCCCCACCCCCATTTTAGAAGGAGGTGGGGAAAATCTGGGGAGTAACCCATCTGTTGAAATATCTTGAGGGTAGGCTCTGTTGCCTTTCAGTGCTCAGTCCCCCCTCCCCAAGTTAACAGGGACATAGTGCTCCAAAACTATGCCCTTGTTGCAGACACATCATCTTGCATTATGCCAAACTGCGGAGAATGTCAGCAACAGTCTGACAGCCTTAATCCTGTCTTTTCGGTGAAATGCAAGACAAGAGGATTGGTGATAATTTTTACATAGTTTCCATATTCCAGGTTACAACAATACCAAGTTGACAATTCGGGAAGACCCCTTTTCAATTGACAAAGACCTTGGTAAATGAGGCATGTTTTTAAAAAAAAATCAAAGCCAATTCTGGAGTCAACTCTGGCAAGGACTGTAACTGAAGATCAACTGGTCATGCGTTGTGGCCCAAACTCTCAGATGTGAGACTAAATGCTAACTAGCATTTGGTCTTTACACAGCACTCAACTCAAGAATGAAATGCACCAGAACATTGCCAGAGTCCTGTTTCTCGCTTTCATTATCTGTATCACACATGCATCTGACATGCCTGCCATGTAATGACCCATGTTAAGTATATAGCACCGGCAATTTAGAAGTCAGTTCCCCAACATCGCTATTGTACCCTGTGCGCGACCGTTGTACCTTGGCGCAATTCCGTTGGATTCCGTGGGACAGTTCGAATACAGACGCCACGCCAACAGTGGAACGTTGCATGCGTGATCCAAGCTTGGGAAGGATTGAAGGAACAGATAACAAGACGTGGTGTCAGAAGTAGTGTAATCGCCACGCCTCGCTGCTGCGCTGAAGGCTTGTTTCAAGAAAATATTGTCAATATAGACCATTCATTTCCTTCTGATAGGTGGCGGGTAGTCCACGCCAGTTTCACCTTGAGCCAATTACGATGTCTTCCTTCAGAAAGCCCCATGAGTTGAATCTGGCTTATCCAGCCCCAGCTAGTGTTTGATGCACACGGAAGCAGGACTGGCAATTCTTCTACGATGCCAATGGGCCTGATAGAAAGCCAGAAAAATAACAATTTGAATTTTCTTCAAGTGTGCTGGCCTCTCCGCCCAAGAGCGGTATTCCCATTTTGATTGAGAGGAGGAAGAAGATATCCATAGCCTGGAGAAGATCATTGATCAATTTGATAAATTCTGTGTCCCAAGAGAGAACTCAATTGTGGAAAGGTGCAACTTTCGTAAGAGGGGCCAGCAACCAAATGAGACTGTCCTGCAGTGTGTCTCAGCTCTCCGCACCCTGGCCACAACATGCAAGTTTGGCCCAAACCTTGATGAAATGATCCGGAACAGACTGCGTGTGGGTCTCAGTGAGACATCAACTGTGATGCAGCTCCTCAAGCACTCTGATCTGACCCTGCAAAAAGCAATGGAGATTGCAACCCTGGAAGAGTCAGCCCAAAGGACCAACATCTGTTGTGCGGAAAGGAACCTGAGGTGTGCACTGTACGCATCAACAATGGAGCCAGACCCAGACGTCCCACCAGCCAGGTACGGGCAAGCAAGCCATGGTGCAAAGCTGAGCCAAACTGGAAAAACGCAATGCCATATGGTCGTTGTGGCTTCACCATCCACACTGGAGGCCAGTGCCCAGCTAATGGAAAAAATGTGGGAAGTGTGGACGACTAGGCCACTTCTCATCAGTGAGTCGTAGCCGCACAGTACAAGAAGTAGTGACTGAGGATAATGAAGCTGAAACCCAAGTGAGTGGACAAACATCAAAGTTATTGGGAGCAGTGAACTCCCAGACAACTGATGAGAAGTACTGGCTCGTTCCTCTGACCACCAAAAAAAGTTTCATAACATTCAAAATTGACACTGGAGCTGAGGTGTCAGTGATAACTGAAGATATTTGGGGCTCAGTTAAGGAGTCACCGACCCTGACGAAGCCGCAAACCGCCTGAACAGCCGAGGAGAACTGCAGTGTGTGGGCGAGTTTAGGGCCACCACCCTGCACAAAGGTCAGACCTACTCATTCAAAGTGGTGGTCGTGAAGGGCCAAATTGCCAACAACCTCCTGGCCGGGGACGCTGCTATCAGGATGGGCTCGGTGGCCAGACTGAATGAAGTCATGACTGGCAAAGGCGCAGGACTGACTGATGGAAGCCACACCTGTCAGGATAGAACTGAGGGATTACGCTGAACCGTTCTGCCTGTTCACAGCTTGAAACGTCCCCTTCCCGCTTATGGACAAAATTAAAGTTGAACTGGAGCGGATGCTGGCGGAAGGTGTTACAAAAATGGTGACAAAGCCCACAGAATGGTGTGCACTATTGGTGCCAGTGACAAAGAGCAAGGCCAAGTGAGGATATGTGTGGACCTTCAGCGCCTGAATAAGGCTGTGAAGAGGGAGCACCTGGTGCTGCCAATGCTAGATGACATCGCGCCCAACCTAGCTGGCTCAACTGTATTCAGCACCCTGGATGCTGAAGGCGGGTTCTGGCAGATCCATCTGGATGGGAAAAGCTAGGAACTGGCCACCTTCATCACCCCGTATGGCAGGTTTCGCTTTTAGAAGATACCATTTGACATCACCTCTGCGAGTGAAGTCTTTCAAAGAAATATGCAGGAGCTACTCGACGGTCACGACGATGTTGAAGTCATCATGGATGACATTCTCGTCCATGGACGCACACGTACCGAGCATGACGTCCGCCTGAAGAAGCTAATGGAAACTGTGAGTCGTTCTGGGCCTGCGACTCAACTACCAGAAGTGCCGGTTCAGAAGGGAAGAGCTGGTGCACTTCGGACATGTCGTTGGGGCAGCGGCATCAAGCCCGATCTAGAGAAGATCAGGGCTCTGAAGGACATGTCGGTGCCCACCAAGGCAGAAGAGCTGTGCGAAGGCCTGGGCATGATGACCTACCTGGGCAGGTTTATTCCAAACCTGTCTACAACAATTAAGTCCATGTCAGACCTGCTGAAGGCAGATGCATCCTGGGAGTGGGGACTCCACCAGGCTCAAGCATTCGAAGCTTGCAAGGAGCTCCTGGACAAATCGCCCAACCTCCAGTTCTATGACGCTTCCGTGCCCGCCGTGGTCGCCGCTGATGCAAGCTCCTATGGGCTGTGAGCAGTGCTCATGGCCTGTGAGCAGTGCACTCAGGCGTCCTGAAGCCAGTGACATTCTGCTCGGGAACCCTGATCGAGGCCGAGCAGAGGTATGCCCAAATCGAAAAGGAGTGTCTCGCTGCGGCATGGACGTATGATAAGTTCGCGAGGTACCTGGTAGGTCTGCCCAGCTTCACACTGCTGACAGACCACGAGCCCTTGGGCCCTCTGCTGAGCACCAAACCGCTACATCAAGCTCCACTGTGTTGCCAGCGACTCCTTCTGTGGATGTTGAGGTTGAACTTCCAGGTCCATCACGTCGCAGGCAGGAATCTGGCTGCTCCCGACACGCTGTCCCGCAGCCCGCTGACTGATACCGACTCTGGTTGCAGCCACGCCCTGGCAAGCAAAGTAGCGGCACATGTGGACGCTGTCCATACGTCTTGGCCAGCATCCGACTCCAAGCTGCAGGATTCCAAGACAGCAACCGGAGCAGACGATGAGCTTGGAGCCATCTCGAAGTTCATCACCGGCGGCTGGCCACGTCATGCGACAGCAGTGCCGCCAAATCTGGTCGCGTATTTTTCAGTGCGGAGTGACCTGTCGACATGTGACGGCCTCATCACGTTCCAGGATCGGATCGTGGTCCCCAGAGTCCAGGGACGAGACGTGCTCCAGCTCCTGCACGCCAGTCACCAAGATCTGCCGTCGTGCAGAGAGTGGGCGAAGAAGTCGTCAGTCTGGTGGCCGAACATCAGCCAATACCTGAAAAACGTGGTCCTGGCCTGCGAATGGTGCCGCCATCGCCGGCCGTCTCAACGGCAAGAGCCGATGAAGCAGCCTGAGCTGCTATCTCGACCGTGGTCAAAGCTCGCGACGGACCTGTTTGAGTAGCCGCCGAGTCCTTCGAGACCTCCCAACTGTGACGTCACTCAAACCAGATCTGTCGCCCGGTCCCAACGTCGCTCTCGCAGATCCTCGCGACCGTCCTACTTCCCCCGAGGTTCGCAGCGCATCCGCCATCAGCCGGCGCGCCTCGCTGACTACCTTTGTTGAAGGGGGGGGGGAGGGGGGAGACGTCACGTGACCTCCCATGTTAAATGTATAGCACTGGCAATTTAGAAGTCAGTTCCACGACATCGCTATTGTACCTTGTGCCCCACCGTTGTACCTTGGCGCAATTCCGTTTGACTCGTGGGGCAGTTCGAATGCAGATACCAGCTGTGGTACGGTGTATACGTGATCCAGGACTGGGAAGGCTTGAAGGAGCAAACAACAGACAATGTCCAATCTAAGTGATGTCAAAAAATGAGAGCCACAAAACTCAGGGGTGCAGCCAGTGATTCGTTTTGATAGGGGATTGGCTAACAACTTTAAGTAGTACTCTCTCGCTGCGTTCATCGGCTCTATTTATGTTACGAATATGACAGAGAAATCAATGACAAGTCCCTGGATCTTCTAGTGCATAACGATGCGTGGTTTTATCCGTGTTATCGATAAATCATAGCGCCAATAATGGGTCAGAACTGGACAAATGTCAAGTTTTCCTTGTGGTGGTATTCCTTCTTACGTTGACTGGAAGAAATTATAAATGCTATTGAGTGGCGAGGAAATGAGACGGACTCTGCCGCACCCGAGGAAAAGCATGTTCTTGGGTTGGTAGATTCACTGCTCTATGCGACAAACATATATGTTTTCTATCTGTCGGGCGGTTAACAGCCGGCAAACATCAAATGACCCAGTTACGGGGCTTGAGGGCCAAGTCATCAGGCTAAAATACATAACTTACCGCAATTTTCTTGTTTATCCTTGGATATAGGGCGCAGCGCCCCATGCAAAACAGTTGTGCTTGATTTTAGTTAGTATTTTTAGGTGAATTGCGAGCGATGCGCAAAAATTTTGGTCTCAATTTGGCGTTGGATCACAGTTTTTTCTTCAGTTCAACTGTGTCATTACACCAACGATTGCAATAATAAACATTATCAGAATCAATAATGCTCAACAAAATTTCATTGTGTTCAATAATTCATAAATAGACAATTCATATTGGCCAGTATTTGCATGGGATGTAGGCTCAAAGCCAACTGCTTCACTTTAATGGATGAAATGCGCGAATAGATAACGGCGGATATGATTTTGCTGTTGCTGTAGAAACGCACATTTTCTACTGTCCTGTAGAAAATGCGTGTGTTATTAATAGGACGCCACATGCATGCTTATTAGCAAATCGTGTGCCGGACGTATGCGTAAATATCCGTTGAATAAATGTACGTCATGTTGATTAACTCAGTTTAATTTTGCGACAGCTAGTCCGTCATCAGCATAACGAAGTGCTAAACGACCAGCGAACAAAATAATATTGACTTAAATACGCAATTTAACTTATTATTGGATGATAGTATTCTCTACCACACCCAGAGGAGCGCTTCTCCTTTGCAGTCTGGAAGTCTGATTTAACCCCGAATGGATGAATGCTCCAGGGCTATTCTTTTATTTCCCCCGATTTTACACCCTCTTCCCATTTATTTTCACACAATTTAAAGAAGAGAAAAGCTAACGCACTGTCTCGTGCGCTCCTAATGCAGCATCTTGTCCAATAAGCGGCGAATATTGAAAGAAAAAGCATTGCCCTTTTTTAAATTTTCGCTTCATATTCCATCCTCGCGACGCCCCACTTATCTGGGGTTACATGCACCAGCCATAGGGCGGCTTAAGTGCCAACCTGATGGGCTGCGTGCGAACGTCGAATACAGATGCCGAATACCGTAAGGTTACCGAACAAAAACGTCGAATGGAAGAAGTCGAAAGGAGAAAATCGACCAAAATAGTCGAATGGGATGCAAGTCAACGGGGATAAAAGTCGAACGGGAAAAATTGAAGGAATGAACCTCAAGAGGAATACAAGTCTACTGAAAAAACGAACCAAAAGGTCTAAGCACAACGCGTCGAAAGAAACACAAGTCGATTGAGCTCAAAGAAAAATCGGGGAAAAGTTAAAGGAAAATAAAATTTGAAAGGGATACCAGTTGACAGGTATAAAATTCGGATAGGAAACAGCTAAAAGACGAAGTGCCGGAGGAAACGGGACAAACAATCAGAGCGGGTTTCAATTCAAAGAACAAAACATCTATGTGAGTAAAAGTGGATTGAAATATATGTATATATATATATATATATATATATATACATATATTTATGTATCTATATACATATATATACGTATGTATAAATATATACATATAAACATGCATATATATATATATATATATACAAGAATATCTAGCGAGAAGGATATACGGCAAAAGGGTCATCGGTACTTAATACGCGATATTGAAGCGGATGACCTTATTGGACTCGGGTGGCCTGGTGAATCTAATGCCCTCAACAATCTTGCGAGCCTTGCTTATGTTTATGTCTGGATATTTTCACTCGTGACCTTTTGCATGTGTTTGGTGGTGTTCGGTGGTGCTGAGCTGCTCCAAATGTTAAGGTTGAGGACTTCTAGGAACCTTGAATGCCAAGCTGGCGAACAATCAGCGGTCCGCTGTGCGCCCAACAAAAACTCTTAGTGCTATCATGTGCGAGGTGAAGACCCCTGATAGGGTGCAATAGTAAAAATACTGGAGTCGTTTAATGCATTTGCGGGGAACATTATGCATGCAGATAAACAGCACTCATAGCCCTATTCCTCAAAGAGAAGTGAGGAGAATGGAGAGATCGGTAAGTTGATATGTCGTAGGTTGTTCAGTGCATTAGCGAGGAACATTAGTCACATAGATAAGACAGTAGTACTAGCATTATTCCTCGGAAAAAACAGGAGAAAAGAAGTAAAACTAGGTTGCCTGCCAATGATCCTACTCGATCGGTTTTTTGTTCTAAAAAGCAAGACACAGATTTTACTGGACACCAACATTCAGGGGTTAAAACAAAGACCGATTGCCAGCATTACCACGATACAGTGCCTATCTAAGAATTAGAATGCCCGGACATTCGTGTGCATGCAAACGAATTCAAGCAAATAGGCATCACGCATCACGCTTCATTCGAACACGCCAGCGAGCTGAAGTAAACAGGCATCACACATTGCGCACCAATTATGCATGCATAATATTTTAATTGAACATGCATCGCACATGACGCGGCAGGCATCGCTTACATATTTTAACGATTTTAAGCTAGCACACATCACACATATAGGCACATATCACGTTCGCATAATTGGCCATGATGAGCCCTGCGCGTTAACATTTGGTCGCCGACTTTTTATAACAATAGATTCACCTATTTTCTTGTCTGGGTGGTCTTGTGCTCTGTAGATGACTTTGCACTCTAAAAGCGCATAGAGTCCATACTTTCCTCGATTTCAGCCTGACCGTGTTTTGCCAAAAAATGACCACCGAACGGAGCATTACCTGTTTTGTTTTAAGTGTCTTGCAGGTGTTCATTATATCTTAAACGAAAAGGGTGCATGGACTCCCCAACATAGGCTATGTCCCTCTCACGTTTTTTTCACACAGATTACACTTGATTTTGTAAAATACGTTTTTTTTGCGTGCGGACCCCTTGAAACCCAGAGCTGCATAAATTATATCTATTGCCACCCGGGCACTTAGGCTTCGAGATGGGAGGTTTCACCAGATACCTTTTAAGCTTCTTGTCGTTTTTTCAAGCTATGCGTACGCACAGTTTTGATTTTTTGGCAATGCATTTGATTTTATAAAGCAAATGTTCATCTTTGTGAGGTAGCGTTAAGAATCCGTCTTCCGATAGGACGTGTTCGCACCTCCCACCACCCCTCCCCCGACGCGCTCTAGACTTGCTTACTTCTTCCAACATTCTACCTAAAAGTCGCGGAGAATATCCGTTACCCAACAACCCAAAAGCAAGGCCCATATTTGGTTTAGGCTCTTTCCTTTCCTTTTCACTACTTGATAAGTTGTTTAGAGCCCTATGGAGCATGCCACGAATTATGTTGTGCTTAGTGGAAGTTGGATGCGCCGATTCGCGGTGCAAAATGATACCAGAATGGGTGGGCTTGATAAAGAGCTCCGTTCGTAACGTCGCGCGGTTGTTCCTCCTTTCCACCGTCACTAGCGTATCTAAATAAGGGGACCCCCTTTCCGCCCCCTGCATGCTCCACCGTAAAAGCTAGATTTGAATGCTGGTTATTCATGAACTCTAAAAACTCTTCAAGGGCACGCTGTCCGCGCGTCCATACCCCAGCATAATCATCGATGAGTCTAGCTAAGAAAGTTGGTTTTAATGGCCTGGCGGCCAGGGCCTTGGTTTCAACTTGGTCAAATTCAAATAAAATGTTATCGCCAGAGGAGGAGCGCATGGGTTCCCCATTGCTATTCCCAATTTTTGTTGGTAGAAGTCATCTCCGAATGAGAAAACATTATCCTGGAGACACTGTTCCAAAAGATCGCAGACATCCTCTTTTGCTAGACCGAAAGCATAAATCTCATAGAAATGTTTGTCTGCCTTACCTTTCACGGCAGCGATAGCCTCACTGACTGGTATGTTGGCATATAGATTGACAACATCTACACTGAAGAAGATGCTGCCTTCTGGTAACCCTTATGCCTGCGAGTGATTAGAAGCCCTTTTAAAAAGTCTCTGGTGTCCCACAGATGAGTGGGAGCAAACCTCAAGAGTTGGTAGAGTATTTTCTCTAAAAGACATGAAGTTTTCTCTGTAGGACCACCGCACGCAGACATGACAGGTCTGAGGGGCACTGCAGGTTTGTCATCTTAAGGCAGCCCATAGAATACAGGTGTCCTACTGGGTCTAGGTGTCAAATCTTTTATGGTTTTGTCCGAAAGTTGTCCGATAGCTGTGCTCTTTAGTGTTCTTTTGTTTTAGCCTCCATCTGAGGGACTGGGTTTCTATTAAATTTTTCATAGCTATCGCTGTCGTTAAGTATAGCCTTGGCCTTGTTAACATGAGTTAGCTTGTCTAAGATCACAAAACCCTTACTCTTATCGCTCTGTCTAACTATGATATCATTTTTGCCAAGGTTCCTGATAAAGCTCTGCTGATCTGAAGTGACATTAAGTTTGCCTACTTCATGGTTTTTGAACGTGAGCAGTACGGCATCCTTTAATTTCTGTAGGCTGACTTCCACTTCATTACTGGTAGGCTCTGGAATGAATTAATTGGATACTTCTTCCACAATGATGAACGTGATGTGTGCCTCTATGTGTGATGTGTGCTAGCTTAAAATCGCTTACATGTGTAAGTGATGCCTCTCGCTTGATGTGCGATGCCTGTTCGATGGAAATAATGCACAATTGCATGCATGCATAACTGGTGCGCGATGTGTGACGCCTGTTTACTTCAGCTCGGTTGCATGTTCGAATGAAGCGTGATGCGTGATGCCTACTTGCTTGAACTCGTTTGCATGTAAACTTGTGTCCGGGCATTCTAATTCTCAGATAGGCACTGTATCTTGGTAATGGCTGGCAATCGCTCTTTGTGTAATCCCCTGAATGTTGGTGTCCAGTAAAAATTGTGGTTTGCTCTTTCCAAAAAAGCCTGAAAAATCGAGTAGGGACATCGGGAGGCAATTTTGAATTCACTTCTGCTATTATTTCGAGCAAGGCATGTTGCTGAAATGTCAACCCAACTATACCTCCATTCTCCTGGTTTTTCCGAGTTGATATTTTGGGAACATTTGCTTTTTGAAATGAATATCACTAGAGGAATAAGGCTATTACTGCTGTCCTATCGATATTCCAAAAATCTGATGTTTTCAATGGAGAGTTAGGGCTGCAGGGTTCGTGCAAAGAATGAACAATGACCCTTCCTTCATCACTCTAGCGCATCCCATCACTGAAATCATTCGCCGACATTATCGCTGTTGTAAGATACCATGCGAATGCACTGCTACATTACAAAAGCAATCTTAACATTTCATGCATTCGGGACACACGATCATTTACCCGCTGGAACCTCGCATTCCTATTCTTGGTCGTGACTACGTCGGCGCTGGGCTTTACTGAAGTACAGCTCGATGCCATCTTAAGTGCAATATGGCGCCCAGCAGTGTCCTATATGTGCGTACATGATACGCATATCTCTTTTTACTGACGCCTTCACTGGTTGATTCATTCCCAACCGTGTTTTACCAATATTCGACAACTACTGGACACGACGTGGCATTCAAAACACACAAGACGAAATTCGACAAGTCTAACTCGCAGCTAGATCAAAATTGGAGCACGTTGGCCACATTATTCCATATGAACCTTAAACTTTGCCCTAATATGACACAAAAAACGCAAGAGTGTCGAAAACAATGTCACTTCAAATTTATGACATTCGCGTTCATCCGAGTTTACCATGTTTGATTGTTTTCTAGGTCACAGGTGATAATGATGATATGTAATAAACCACCGGCCATTTTCCATTTTGCATTTTGCATTTACATTTTCCATTGGTCCAGCCGGCTCTTTTAAGCCGATAGAACTAATAAATTTCGTTAGAGTTTTTATCTGCGTTGTACAGAGATAGCAAGGATGCCGCGAATGTAGATTGAAAATCCAAATGGGCCAGCAATTTGTATTAGCATGGCCGAACCATGTTTGTCTAAATATGTTCAACATTCAGTCAGAATTGCTTAGTGGTACAAGTTATGTAACGTAGTTTTGAGCACGGGCGCCCGCATATCTTACAACAAAATACTCGACGACAGGCGTTGCAGTTTCTTCGGCCGCGCAGCGCCGGCCCCGCTGCTAACACCAGGCCGTTGACAACAGGGGAACAAAAATGGTGACGCATCTTAAGAAGTACCTTTAAACGCTTTTGACACCACATCGTACTTGATACATTTTCCGGGCGCATATTTCACCTGTGCGGTTTTTAGTTTGATGACAATCAAGTATTGATATTAACAGCGCCGCGAAGGAATGCCGGAATCTGGTGATAAAACTGCAAAAGTAAACGTAAAATCCCCATTTTCCGTTTCGTTGTAACTGTCAATCTGTCCAGAGGACATCCTCAAAATGGTTAAAAACAGATTTGCCAAGTGTAGTCTTTGAACTGTGTTAATTAATTTTGAAAGTCATTCAGAAACATCATTTTACTATGGTCATATTTGCGCGCTCGGCGTCCACCCCCTGGCGTTACTTGCAGTGGCCAACGCCATTCGGTCTTATGAAAACTGCGACCCAAGCCATTACTATTCTTGCTCCCTGAGATTAGGGGCGTGTCATTGAGGCTTTTTGACGCACTCAGCTGCTGAGGCTATATGGCGCCACCAGTCCCTCACTCTGGCGGGAGGGGCGGGGACCGCGGGGAATCGAACCCCATATCTGTGGTTGCCCAGACACACAGTGGTTATCGCGGGTACGTTAACTGTTGCACTATCGGCACCCGGCGAACAGGCTCAAGCCTTCTGATGATATTGTTTCACCAGTCGATTCTGCAAACTAATGAACGTTGTCAGAAAAACATAGTATGACCTTTTGCGTTTTGATCTCATTTCGAGCCACTTCCTTCAACACCAATGAGACCCCTTATCTCTTTCCGGTAAAGGGGCCCCCTTCAGTACAACACTAAGGGGCACATTGTTATTCCTGATCAAGGGCTGGAGGGTCATTCTGTCGCACCATGGTGTGATTTCCGGCCGTCACTCTGGCGACACGGGACGGCATCCCTGGCAGATCTGGAGGCCCTTAGGGGATACATCGCATCGCACTGGTCCGCTCCCTGGCGCGGGAGACCTTCTGACCTGCAGGTGTCCAACTAATTGGCACATCGACTCCAGTTGGGCTTAATGGGCCCCCATGCTGGGATGGAGATGGAGGGCCCACCATTCGGTGCTAGTGGACTTGACTGGCACAGGATTTTTCTATTACCGCAATGTCAGCACTCACCAGTTTTTATGCTTCCCTCAATTGTTAGAGACCTTCTACCAACGCAAGAAACCCTCCGTCATTCAGGCCCCCATTCCCGTCCCCCCCCCCCCAAGAGCTCAGACCAGCATGGAGCCGATTGCTTGTTGTCCGTGATCTCTGGCCGAAATAGAGGAACACTCTATCTCACGAGTCCCTATCAGTGCAAGAGATCATCTTACTGACATTTACACGACTACTTCACGGCCCTAGGGGTGGGGTCCTTAAAGAGAATGTTCCACATTTGAAGACATCGAGATAAGCATCAGATATGATGGGAAAAGCTTACTTGCAACCATCATTAAGCTTCCAAGGTTCAAAACCAACCCTAAGTAGCAAAATCTTAGTTTGTAAAAGTGCGTCCCATCACGTCATTGTTTGATGGCGTCATGGAATGGTTTTGTGACGACAGCAGTACCTGGCAGCATCTGGCAGCCAGGCCTAAATAATATCTCGAAACGCACGAAAGCTGACGCTAACCGGCCATTCTCGCCGCGGGCTCTGTGTTGGTGGCGGATTTCGGAATGGCTTGTTTGTGTTTTTTTTTTGTGGTACTGGTCGCAAGAAAAGCTTTTGGTGGGCTATTTGACATACGAAACGTAGCAACTGCCAGCTTTTAGAGCAGAGCAGATTATTGATATCAAAGCACGATATACTGTGAAGACTGTCATATAGCGTCACGAATCTCTTACCGAAACCTGCCAAGGACCGTCGAGGATGTCAATACCGTATTGTCGACGTATCCTTGCGTGCAGTGCTGTAGTCCTGGTATTAATATCATGTGATGTGCACAGCAGTTACTTTCTTTTTTAGTTGTGACTTGAATCGCCGTTGCATGCAAAAATAAATAAGCCTGTAACATTGTTATTAAATGATTGGCAAATCATTGCTATTGCTATGGTGAACATGGGAAGGTTGAGCTACCAACAACGTTTTTCTTGCTCAGGATTATATACGCAAGTACTAGTTAACCATGACATAACCTTGTGGTGCAACAGCATTCTCGCTGGTGATAGTTCTTCGGTGCTGTTAAACCAGTTGTTAACAGTCATTCATAAATTATAAGCTGTTATCTCATGTGCTTGACAAAGAGTTGTCAACCAATGTAGTGCATTGTGTAATGACACGAGTCAACAGTGTCATTGTGGCACTACCTCAGTGCGGTGTTGTGGTATGGCATAATGAACAATGATACATTTTTGTACTGCTATCCTTCCCGCTCTCATAATAAATTCCATTATGAAAAGATGGTTCAAGCGTGCATCCTTGTACTAACCCCGCATCTCACACATGAATGACGAAAAACACATGATACAATATACACATCGCTTTCAGCAAAGCACACAACCAGTAAGTGACATCACTCGCTCAGCCTGTTTTGGGAATCCACAACACATAGATGACAAAGATGCAAACGCATCTTCTGCTTCCGCATGAATGCAGCACGCTACAGCCAT
Organism: Pollicipes pollicipes; assembly: GCF_011947565.3. Lineage (NCBI taxonomy): Eukaryota > Metazoa > Arthropoda > Thecostraca > Pollicipedomorpha > Pollicipedidae > Pollicipes > Pollicipes pollicipes. The sequence continues at coordinate 37,808,215 of NW_023596461.1, read as the reverse complement.
CAGGCTGCTTCACTCAAAAGTATCGTTCACCCAAGAAGTAGCACATGCATAACAAGAAAATGCTTCATGTAGTGGAATGGCACCACAAACCTGCTGACCTTGCACAACGCTGGAGACATGACAAGTGCATGTAGTTATGGATAGATGGGCGAAATGCAAGAAAGTCAGGAAGCTGTCGGTGCCTGCAAGGCTCCTGATAAAAATGCTATTAAGTGCTATCCAAGCAATACTTCTCAATATATATTACATATATATATATATATATATATATATATATATATATCTCTCTCTCTCTCTCTCTCTCTCTCTCTCTCTCTCTCTCTCTCTCTCTCTCTCTCTCTCTTTCTCTCTCTCTCAATATATCTCAATATATATTCAAGCAATACTATCCAAGCAATACTTCTCCACCTTTCCCAGCACCCAACATCTCACACAAGTTGCAGTGACTGGCAATGATGGCTCACAAGCAATGCTTGCCTGCATACAACATTTGTGAATGCAGGAGAATGTGCATTTATAATAATGCAGCACTGTATTTTTCAGAATTCTTAAATGAGACAATTTTGCAAAGCTGTATCATGCGAGCTTATACCAAGCATGCGCATTAATGAACTTGATTGATCTATCCCTACTGCCTAATTGAATTGCTAATATAATGACATGCAATGGATCACTTACATGGTGTAATATCCCAATAGGTTCAAAATGTTGGCAAGGTCATAACGAAGTAGCGAATTGTCTTTGAACACCCCTGCAGCATGGGCGCTAGTGTTTCTTAGAGTTTGCTGATATCACTGTCTTGTCACGCTCAAACGCAAACTAAAGATAGAGGCAGTATCAATATATCATATTTTATTGAGAATCGTTAGATTCAAAGGATGCCAAAACAATGTTCTCTCACAAAAGTACGAACCTCGCACGCACACTCCCCATCACATCAAGATAAATACAAGCCACTGGCACGCACCACCAGTGATTGCATCCATTTCAAGCGCCTGATTTACACTCCAATGTCAAATAAGTGTGATCCGACGCTTGCACAACCTGCAAGACTATCAAATTGCAGGTTTTCTCGCAATTTCCGCACAGGTTTTCGGCTACAACACCACAATTTCACCTTGAGCTCCCTCCAAAAAAGTCCCAACATGGTTTCATGGAAATGCAGCTCAAAAGGTGGTGCTTGGACACAATTTTTCGTTCAGGATTTAAATCTGTTCTACAACATGTGTTGTAGAACACATGTTGTAATGCTACATGTTAATTAGTAAAACATATATAGCATTGACCCACGGTCTTGAAATAAGGAAAAATGCCCCGCTGGCGGCAAGTGCCGCACAACCCAAAAGTGTTCACGCATACGTTCGCGACACGCATTCAGCAGCGAACTCTTACCGACAGCCAATCACATGTCGCGGATTGTGTCATGCGTACCACATCATCGCTCTTGCGAATGTATCAGCGGCCATGCTGTTTTGACCATAAGCAGAAAACAGCCTGTATTATAACGGCAGTTGTATGGCGTTTCTATGACGACATCAGTGCCAAGGGGGCTTTGAAGTAGCCTCACAATAAACCTGTTTGCACTTTTGCGGGCGTATAACTCAGGAACCAGAGGGCTTTGGGTCTTAAAAAGGGTAGAGCCGAGAAATGCATCAAAAGGTCCTCAAGATGGCTAGTTGTGTTCAAAATCCCACGTAAAGGTGGAACATTCCCTTCAATAAGACCTGCAGACAGCCCTTTACACCCTTCAGCCATCCCTTCGGGCCCCTGATCTTTGGTCTCGAGAGACCCTTCAGCCCTTCTTCGGGGCCCCTCAAGCACCGTTCCAACTCAGGGTTTCTTGTCGCCAATGAAACCCTGTTCGGCACTGTGACCCCTAACCTACACAGGAGGCCATCATTGTGTCAGGGACCCTGATCATTGAAAATCACGGACCCCGGCATCGTTTCTGCTTGGGAAATGGGTCCCTAGGGCCCAGACGGACATGGAGCCGGCCGTTCAGTGTTTCTCTTAATCGTAAGATTCTCGAAACCTACGATTAAGAGCTCGATTGGGGGCCCGATTTCGGGGCTCGCAGGGCCTAAAAGGCCAGCCGAAGGCCTCGTTCAGGGGCCTCGGCCCGCAGGGCCGGGCGCTCCAATGCCAGCCAGAGGGCTCTGCGTGCGGATAGGGGGCTCACTGAAACAATAAGGGCCTATATTTTCGGTCAGACACCATCAGTAATGCATAGTCGGCTCCGGGGCAGCATGGGTCTAAGGGCCAAAGTCTTTGTCCCAAGCAGGGACAAAGCCAGAACCAGCGATTTACATTGGTCTGGGCCCCGCAGCGTCTTGTGGGGCCCTGTGCCGTCAAAGGGCCCCGAGTCGGACAGAGGCAGTGTTTGAGGGGGCGCAAAGAGCCAAGAGGGCCCACCGGGTAGGACGATCAAGGGCCCGATTGGAGAGTCTAAAGGCAAAAAGGGCTGGTTGGAGTCCTATTCAGGAACCCCGACATGCAAAGGCGAACATTTAATAACGATCAGAGGGCCCTTTGCACCGATCGGGACCCCCTGAGCCGATATAGGCCTATATGTCTGTCAGGTACCACCGTACCACATAGTCGGCTCCGCGTCGGTATGGGCCTGAGGACCCACTTCCCAATCAGCTATAAAGCTGGAGCCAGCGATTTACACTGGTCTGGAGCCTTGCACCTGTCAGGGGCCCACAGCGCCTAACAGAGGGCCCTGTGCTCACAAGTACACCGAGTCGACCAAGGGAAGTGTTCGATGAGGCCCGAAGAGGGGCCCGGGTGGCCCACTGGAACCGACGATGGAAGGCCTGGTTGGGGGCATGAGGGCCCGAAAACTGACTGTAGGTCTTAAAAGAATTGCGGCCTGTAGAGTCGTGACCTGAAATATCAGTCAGAGGTCCTCTTGCGCTTTTTGAGCAACCCCTGAGACACTGCGGATGTTTCAGTCGGTTAAAGAGCACGAACACCGAACGATCGGATCCATGCCCATCTGGGCTCTAGTGACCCATTTCCAAAGCAGAAACGATGCCGGAGTCCGCGATTTTCAATGGTCGGGGTACCTGACACAATGAGGGGCTCCTGTGTCGTTAGGGGTCACAGTGCCAAACAGAGATCCTGTGGCGACAAGTGACCCCGAGTTGGAGCGGTGTTTGAGGGGGCCCAAAGAGGGGCCGAAGGGTCCCTCGAGACCAAAGATCAAGGACCCGATGGGATAACTGAAGGGTCCGAAAGGCTGGCTGTAGGTCTTATTAAGAACCCACACCCCTAGGGCCATGTAGTGGACGTGTAAATGTTAGTAAGATGATCCCTAAGTAAGAGAAAGAAACCCCAAAGCGTTTCTTTGCGTCAGCCAGAGATTCACGAACAACCTTTCTTCGAGGTCGAAAAATGCAACCTTAGATTGAGTTTAAACCTGAAGCCCCACAAGTGCCGAAGGCGAAAGAGTACTGCTTTTCTAACTGGAATTCCTCGCGTGTTCTACGGGTTGGCGCGCCTGCACTCTTTTTCTGAAGCCTACGATTGGGTGTTTCGGTTGTGTGCATGACATTGCAAATTACGCCTATGGGAGAGGCTTACGATGGTCTGCGAAGACAAGCGACAACCTGTATGTGCTGCTGGGTAATAAAACAAGTAAGCGGGTAGTCAAAAGGGTGTCAGACAAGTGTCATCAGCATCTGACGCCTGGCATGGAAGGGGATGGCGGCTGTTGCTCTCCAATGCGCAGGTTTGTCCGATGAGTGTAGCAGACTTGTGGGCGTGGGCCCTCTCAATATCAAACAGTTGCAAACAAACTCTGCTCTAGCTGCAGCCTAATGTTTATGTGTGCTCGTTTTCACTCCAGTTTGCAATTTTGTATGTTCGGTATTTGGTGACACTGGACTGCACCAAATGCTGACACGCGCCTGAGTGGCCGATTGAATACCGTTCGCTTGGGTGGGGTCAATTTGGCCCCCTGGGATCTAAGAAAACTGAGAAAGCTAGATGCCCCAATCTCACAAGGTGGTTTAGTCTTTATGTGAACACCTTGAGTCAAAATTTGAGGTTCCTAGGTCATGACCTTTGGAACATACAAGGTCAAACAAGGTTAAGCCCCAGATTGATGCATGAAGTGCCCCAATGCCTCCTCAAGCAACCGCCTGGAATCTACCTACCTGTTTTACGCAAGAGGTCACCGGTGCTCATCATAGTTCAGTGACTTTTTCACCTTTAGAAGGTCATGGTGACCAAAAACCTACAAGACTGTTTTGATTATGGAATACAAATAAACGTTAATGACTACTCTAGGTGGTATGCTCCTATAAACTAGAGGTTGGCGTGGGTCATCTTAGGTCAGCGGCGTTCTCTGACCTTTACGAAGTCCACAGAAGGTGTCCGTTGCTGTCTCTGCCATAAATAAAAACACGCTCTTCATGGAGCGCACGGAAACAAAGCGCACTCTTCAGAATAAACGGTTGGCTTTAACCTCAGTTTGACTTTTATACCTGCCCGAGCCCATCGATATTTGTCGTTATCCTAATTCCAGTTGTCTAATCGTCTTAGAAGCTGTATCAGAGACTGGACGATTCCCTAGAAATTGCCTTCGCTGATAGCCACAGCCTCACTTTGACCTGCCATAGGTCAGCGACCTTACAAGGTATAATCATTTCTGTATGCCAAAGGATCCGCTATTCATTTGGGTTCAGGTATGCAAAATTTGTAGGGGTTATGCCACGCCTTGGGGCGAAATTACTCCGGAAAAACTCAAGGGGTCTGCACCCCAAGTTGAGGGCTCCAAGGTACTCTGAGTGCCAAGCTATCACACATAGAAGGGCCGGTCGAGTGTCAAACCAAATGTCGTTGTTTTATAAGGTGCCGAGGCGAAACGTCCAGTCGGTTTCAAACACTCACAAATGATAATTCGTCAACTGAGCATGCGACTGCATACTTGGTGCAAGGAATGAACTAGGACCGTACGGCCGCAGTACCCCCTCCATCACATCAACTCATTCCCACCACACAAATCACCTGCGGACGGTGTCACTGTTGCAGGGTAGCATTCGGAAGCGTAACTTTATTAAAGGAACAAGTTATGTATTCCATGCATCCAAGCCATGGGGGTCCTTCAGTCACTCCGTCTCCGTCCTCGCTGTTGAAGTTGTGCCTACACTGGTTTGGCCTTTACGCATGTGCCGCTCGATGCTTTCTTAAAATATTCCGGGAGTATTTTTGTTTCGCAACTGGGATTTTCCACTGCAGGGGATTAGCGATAACTGACAAGACTGACATTGACTGACACAACTGACAAGACTGACATAACTGACATTGTCATTCATAGATGCAGTTCTTTATGTGCTCCTTAAGTGTCGGTAATCTGATTTTGGTTAGTGTTTCCGGAGCGTTAAGCTTCCTCTGAAGACTGTCCCAATGCTGTATCGTCTACAGATTTTTTTCTAATCTTCTCCGGTAAGTTTTTCTTGCGTGGTAATTATAAAGTTCCTTTTTTGGTTGTTGTGCTTGTTGAGCATGCCAGTTAGTTCTGCGGTTTATGAATCCTGTAAGGTGCCGCTTCCTGCGTAGCATTTCGGTTACGTGACTTCTTTCTCTCTTCCCAGTTGCGTCATCGTCGCCGATGAACTTGCGCGACCCTGGAGGCATCTCATGATGCGGTTCGTGGCTGTGTCCGGATGATGTAACTGGAAGTTCTGGTACCGACCGGATGCTGTTGATTTCCGGTACACCGGTGTCCTGAAACTGTTGTTGGTTTTCTCGATCTGTAAGTCCAGTTGTCTGAATGTCCAGACTAGAACACTTCTCATTTAGGGGATGATTTTCTTGGGGAGTTCGACATTTGAAGATGCCGTAGTGACCATCACCATGTTTAACTGCCAGAGGTAACTGGATATGTGTATGTAACTGGATCTATGCAACTGGTAATTACCGCACTGGAAAATAAGTGCACGTCGCATTCTCTAAAAGTGCTGGTGGAGCTAACTGGACACTTCAGATATTGAGATAACACGCCATATCGCATGCGATACACCGCGAGACACACAACCGATGCCGTGGCTATCTGTTTTCGTGACTGTGTCCGTAACTGTAAAACCCGGAAACTCAGCCTGATGTAATGCCACCACAGGGACAGTCCCCGACCGGCGACGCATGACTGATGAGGCTTCTGACCGGCACCTAGTCACCAGGCACGTCACTCCAGGGACACCGTCGGCCGTGCGAGGGTGTCCCTGGCGACCGGCGGCACGGGACCTGGTTCTGCCCGCAGACCGTTCAGTGGTAGCATCTAGTAAGGCAGCGTTTCAACGAGGGTAACTTTTGCATCGCTATTAGAGTAATATTTACAGTCTGTTTTGATAGACCTGACGGCGAACGACGGGTTTCGCTGCTGTTTATCCCAGTTTGCTGCACTACCGACATCGCAGGGGCGCTATGGTTTCCATGTTTCAGATGCTTCACGGAGGCATGACCTGGCCGATGGGCGACTTTCTGACAAGACACAACTCGGAACCAAGAAGAGGACACCAACACTAGCTGGGAAGCCTGTATTCCTAGGCCATACGTCAACTGAACTTAGAGTTGCAACAAATTCCATTTAACTAGGGTCAGGTATGAATGTCAGACCGAGGTCAGTACCAACCAACGCTTCACTCGGGATATTGCTTAAAGGGTAGTTTTTGGTGCTCATCTCCAATTCATTTTCGAAAGGGGCCACAACAGGCATGTTCCATTAATTTTTTTAAGGTCATATTTGGTCACTCAACCAGAATAACCCAGGCCAACACCCAGCGTATCCCAATCCCCGACGCATGTTTGACTGGAAAAATATCAGCAATTTCGCAGATTTTTTTTGGTCACCTTGACCTTTTAAATGTCTAACAAGTTCACATACCTTTAATTTACACAGCTGACCTTTTGTTTAGGGCATGCATCCAGGTTCATGGCTGTTGCACGAGGAGGTCTGGGACACTGAATACCAATCTGGAGTTCAATTTTGCTTGACCTTATGTGACCCAGGGGTCAAGGCCTAGGAGCTTCAGGTTTTACATATTAATTTCACATGCGAACCAATCCTCCCTGGAAATTTGTTGCCCTTGCTATCTTAGTTTTTGAGATCTCGGGCGGGAGGAGGGCAATCGATCTCCCCCACCCGAGCGAAGGGTATTCAACCGGTCACCCAGGCGCGTGTTAAAGTACAATTCAGCGGAATACCGTCCACCTGAACGCACTTCAAAAATGGCGCCGAGTAATGGAACCATCACATTTGCAGTGTACTCTAGGGTGAAATAAATATTGGGTTGGCATTATTAGATTTTTGTGAAAAAATATAACCATGAACACGCTTGGAGCAAGCAGTTTCCTCATTAGAACCCACGGTTTCTTGATAACGTAGCTTGAGCCCTTCCTGCTAATATGCTGAAGGTCCATTATTTTCAACATAAGAACTCCCAAGTCTGAACGCCGAAATATTGGGAGTGTAAGGCATTTGTTGAGTACATCAACTTCCAGCCCGTTTCAAAGCGTTCGTCATGCAAATTTTGAACGCGGCCACTTCAGTGACCCGTCTGGTTGCCAGCCATTACCTAATTTGATGTCGCAATTATTGACATATGGGTTGAAAACTTTGCGCTAGCTCAGTTTCACTTTTTGCAAGCAAGTACATCCTGACAGTATGCACGAAAGTGATCCACATCGTCTGGCCTGTATGTGCCATGCCCAGCTCTTCGGCATGTAGCCGATTTTGGCGCCTCGGGCCACCCTTTATTAACGACAAATGACACGTTTTCTCCTGGATTGCGACCGGCTGATTTACGTAGTTCTTCTGCGCTCATAACCCACTTCAAGCGCTCATAAAAATGCAGCTTTACGTAATGTTTTAATTGCATGTTCTTCAGCAGCAAAACAACTTTGGGGTCGACCAAAAATTGAAACCAAATTGTCACCGCGGACGTCAGCCAAAGTGGCCGAAATGCGTGTATAGCGCAAGTTCTCAGGACAGGCTAGGCGAACGTTATCGGCCCAGCCAGCCCATCCAAGCTTAGAAAGTAAGTCAACTGGTCACCTACCCGATGGATTTGACTTAAATGACAGTCGTAGTCAATGGTTTGGCGGTGGTAGGCCGCCAGAAAGTAGGCGTGATATTCTACATAAACTTATGGAGGATTAAGAGAACAGTGAATCAACTTATTAACAAACAATCAGGGGTATACCAAAGCGACTCGTGTTATTTTACATAATAGTTCAGATATATTATATATAAGCTCAAAATGTATTTAATACATGCATAAAGCCGTGCCATTTCAACCGTGTGCAGAAACGCACCAGACGCAACGTCGATACGGCACCTGTACTGTGTGTTAGTAATATCACGCTGTCTGGCAGGGCTCAGAAATGCGACGTCTTTGTCAGTCTCTGATATATTCACCATGTGATCTCAGCGCGGTCTCGGGGCCAGGCTGCACACAGACACACACCGACACACACACACACACACACACACACACACACACACACACACACACACACACACACACACACACACACACACACACACACACACACACACACACACAAACACACACACATACACACACAAAACACACACACACATACACACATATACACATACACGCACACACACACACACACACACACACACACACACACACACACACACACACACACACACACACACACACACACATACATACACACGCACACACGCACACAAAACATACACACATACACACACACATACACATACCCGCACACACACAAACGCACACGCTGACGCTGACGCTCGCACGCATGCGTCGCGAATATCCCTCCCATACATTAATACATACATATATATATATATATATATATATATATATATATATATATATATATATATATACTAATGCATGAGTGGGTTGTTCATGACGCATGCGTGCAAGTGTCAGCGTCTGAGGCTGAGTGGCAGGCAAGTTGCTTATTGCGCGCTGCGTGAACCAGTTTTAACCAGATCGCTCTGCCTGAGCTGCCTCACCAGGGTTTGAGACCCGCGCGAAGGCCCCGGTTGCACCGCTACTTGCGGTACATAAGGGGGTGGGGCTCGATGGGCGCGGCAGTTCCGCGCGAGCGCTCCTCCCGCCGTCGTGCACGATGGCGTGCAAGGCCGGCGTTGCAGCCAGTGTCGGGCCCAGCCAGGACCGCCAGCTGGTACACCGTCTCATCCACTGCAACAGCGCCGACGAAGTGCTTGATCAATATGAAAGCACGGCCGATGAATATGAATCGGTAAGGGACCCCTGCAATACCGTCAGTGCGGAGTTGATCGCTCTGCGAGGTGACCATCTCGACGCGCAAGCCCTGTCGGGATGATCGCGCTGCGCAGGCGTGACGGCGGGTGGTTTGTTGAAACAAATTACATATTGTGTCAACCATTAAAGTAACTGGTTATTTTTAAAGCCATTACGTACCAGCTCCGGTTATAGAAAAAACCGTAACGTGGTCTGGTTTGGTGTCATCGGCTAATTTCGCTACGTAACTAGAGTGAACGGTGTGTATACCGAACGGTTGCCGTAATTAATACAAATGGTTACATGGTTATCCTAGCATGCATGATTAACACGGTAATCTGTCATAGTTAGCACTGTCATAGTCTGTCATAGTCTGTCTGCCATAGTTAGCACCCCACTTTCAAAGCGGAAGACCTGACGGCTTGGCTAACCAGCGTGCATCCGAAGTCTCCTCTCTTTTTGCGTACAATTATTATTGGCTGGCCACGAAGGCATGCGTAAGTGCCGTGACGAGCGCTGCGTATTGTCTCCAGTATTTCCTGAGCAACGCTTACGACGCACATCGCCTGGCAGCGGCGGCCGTGCTGCGCCTGTTCCCGAAACATGGCCCCGTCAGCCGGGGTGACCTGAGCGTAATGGACGTGGCGTGCGGCACAGGACTCGTCGCCCAAGTGGTGAGATGCATCCGCAGCCACGAGCCCGGCTCCGAATGTGTAGGATCTTTGCGTTGGAAAGCTCGCCTTTCGTGAGAGTTCAGAAGGCAGACGTTTACCGACGTTGTCTTTGCGCGCCAATTTTGTAAATGACGGTCCAAGGCTAGCTGGATGTGGCCAAGGCTAGGCTGGGTAATCATAGACAACGAAATCGATGACGATACCACAGTGACCACTTTTGATGCCTGCGGCTAAAGTATTGTGAAAACGACCAGTCCTTGGTCACGATGGACTGGACTACACACCTGCGTGGTTTTTATGATCCAGTGGTTTGGTGTGGGCCACGGTGTGACACTCTACACCAGTTTCGGCACAATGACATCAATCGCCGCCCGGCCCATCGCTGGCGCACCTATTGGGACGCACTGTTTTGAGACCCGTACTTTTGTTGTACGTGATACATTTACCAGCAGCGTGTAACGGGGTCCGTGTTCTACCTGCTCCAGTGGTCGGAATTGCATTCGTTTTTTAAAAGTTCCCAAACCTGGCGGACCCATGGCTGGCGCTCGAGCGTACGTAACCACCTGCTCACGCGGACCCACTTTTGTCAGGATGATTCTTGACTCGTTCGTCAAGATGAGTCGGCTTCGCGTCCCTACGACGCTTGTTGGTCGAGACCTGGGCCGGGCTCCGATCTGTTTTTTTCAGGATCTGCGTTCAGTTTTTCTTACAATGAGAAAGTTTTACACGATTAGGCTCACGCTCATCATTTTTCCACGCAGCTTTCATGTTCATGCTAATCATATGAATGATGCTGACTGTTCAACTTGAAAATGTGGTTGACGCTGATAATTGTTCAAATTGTAGTGTTGCAGGAAAGTCGCTCCTGATCAAACAGCTCCCTTGCACATGACCACAAATTTGACACAGTTGCGGTCACCACCCCCTGTTAGATTTATTCGGGGTGGGGGGGATAAGGCGGATTCTCTCCTTCCCTTCTGCTCTCCACTGAAATATTGCAATCTTCTGGGCTGGCTAAAAAGGGGCAACGGTATATTGCATTGATGAAATCTGCGTATTTGAAAAAGAAGAATACCAAAATAATGTGATATGGCGAGGTGGGGGGGGGGGGGCAACAGGCAGCAAAAACTTTTACATCACTACGTTTGTCCGACAGAGTTGCCATGTTTATAAGCCGGGATTACGGCATAATCAACGCATATGGAGGCATCCGACGCTGCTGACTGACTCCGCTGACCGACAGATTGCATATATATTCCGATTTCCAGAGAGGGGAGTAGGGGCACCTGACTGAAGTGTGGCCCATCGCCGCGACGGTCACCTGAATGGCCCTGTCTGTGGCCAACAGTCTACGGCTCTGAAATCCCATTTTGCCGCCCATGGAATATTTTCGGAATACATTTCTTAGTTGCAGATTACGACAAAGAAGTGAGAGGTGGTATACAATATGCTGCTTTTGGCCCGTTATGTGCCAGATAATGTAGGACCCCTTACCCTATCGCCTGGGGCGCTTTCGCACGACATGTTATGTTCTATTTCCTCGTTTTAGATGAACGCATCTTTCTTCAGGTTTGAGGCTTTGCTCCTCTACACTCCCTTCTGCAAAAAGTGAGCGCGCCTTTGCCATTGTACATATTGACAATCATTGACACAAGCGTAGATCATTAACAGACTTTGGGTATTTATTGACACGAATGCAGATTATTACATCTGCACGCCAATAATTATCTCTTACAGGAGTGTGTTGGTTACCTATGGTGCGCTTCACGCTGTTTTGAACCTCCCGTTTTTTTAAACATCGGAACCGCGTCTCCCCCGCTATATCACATTAATGATAAGATAATGCCTCCGTCCTATTTACCAGGAGAATCAGGTTCTGTTGTAAACGTAAGGTAGTCTGTATAAGGTAATGCAGATCGCCACCTTGGAATGACTGCCGAATTTCACCTCAGATCCCTCCCATACCAGTCCGTGGACCAGCTCCTGCGCATGCCACGTACCCAAAAGTTTGACGAACGTAAGAGATGCTTAGGACAAGTAACTAATTCTTTTCCAAAAAAAAAACTTGTATGGAGTTGCGCTGTTTGCTTTTGAGGAATACACGAAACTGCGGTCAGTGGTTGTAAATATATTTTAAGGTTTAGAAATGGCTATGGCCGGACAGGACCGGGCGGGGGTGCTGAAGTTAAAGATTTTGCCCTATTCAATTATGAATCCTCCCGCCTAGGGACTTGTTTGTTGTAAGAATCAATGTGATTGGGTTATCAGCTTAGTTTAGTTTCCTTGAAACGCTCCACGAGGTAGGTTTTGCTGTTTCATTCAAAAGATAAGAGACACACTACCCCCGGGCTGGCTGTCACGCAGGACAGGCAAGTGTTAAAGGTAAACAGTCAAGTTGAACACCTACAATATGTCGTGTAGATGAAACACATCAAATCTTAGCTTCCACCCACGTTCGCGTCACAGACCAGCAGCGACCATGACCATATGGAGGAGCAGCCGCAAACCGTTGTCACCGCTCTCTTAGAGAGGCAGGAGACCTGCACTCTGACGCTCAAACCAACCCGTCTGCGCACAAGCGACTTCGAGGGCTCGAGCGGCACGGCTTACGTAATGGGGTCCAACAACCCACCGTCCACCGCGTTGACGCAATGTGCGACTACGCTGGTCACCACTGGCGCGGCATCGTCACCACCGCCATTTCACCACCAGTCGGAGCCAATTTGCGGTCGCGGAGCGCAAATGGCTTGCCTTGAACTCTGACCACTTCATGGCTCATATTTGCAGCCCGTGCTGAGCGACAGATGTTGGACGTGGCGAAGTGCGCGAGCGGTGGTGGGAATGTTTTTCATTGAAATGAGCCGCATTTGGGACAGACACGCCCCTGTACGTCATTTCCGCGTGCGCAGCCCATCGCCGCCTCCTGTCAGTGACGAGACACTGGAGCTGAGTGAGCTGACGCCGGGGTGCCACGAAAACAGCGCTGATTTTACGATCTATAAGCAGCTGAACATTACGGTAAAGCGAGCCATTAGAAAGGACTCTCAATACGTTTTCATGCAGCGCATAAAGGATACACATCCATCGATGCTGTACCGCCAACCACAACCTGTAATAACACCCAAACGGGTCCACCCACCCAACCGGTGAACCCCACACCGGACGAACTAGATACCTTGTTCACCTCGGTCGGTACTGGGCAAGGCCATCACCGACTTCCACCCATCGGGACGCAGCCAGTTAAACGCCCGTCTTCTTCGTGCGAACACGGGTGCGATAAATATCGCGCCTGTTACATCTGACCGGCTTCAGCGGGTCCCATTTTCACTACCAAGGCATCAAGAGTGGAAGCTGGCATATCACTCCATATCTTGAAACTCAGTTTCTGCGTCATCGGTCGAGCCTTACTTCGAAATTATGGACGCCGCAACTATCGACGCCAACACTAACGTCTCAAAAACCATGTCCTGTAGCTGGACAAGTGCCGCTGGAGTGCTAGTTAATAAAAAGAACGACCCGTTTGCATTATCGAACTTTATGTCCGTTCCGCTGGTTCCAGTCCTATGCAACGTTGTGAAAATGCTCGCTTCATCAGCACCTCACGCTTGCCTGAAGCACAGAGCCTTTCTGGTGCTGACCAGCACGGAACATCACGTGACCCGTACGGCTCTTTTAAATGTTATAGATGAACTCTGCATGGCATGGACCGATCCGAAGTGACATTTCTTACACTTCTAGACCTAAGCCATTGTTTTGATGTAGTCGGTCACAACCCTTCTTACGAAACTTCAGCTGTTCCAGATTTCCACCGCATGGGAAGAACTATCTTGAGCGTCACGTAAAACCTTCTGACATTAAATTTGTACTTGAAAAATTGCATTCAAATGGAACTTCATATACGTTTTCTAGTCCATTAAACATCACTTGTGGGACTTTTCCGGGCTCCTGCAGCGGTCCTCTGCTAGATAACATGGCCAGTAATGAGCTCACTTGCCAAATGCCACTTGAAATCAACAGTTTCCGTGCAACAGTATCCCGTTACGTTCACGATGCGCAGATTGCCGTCACTGGACCACGTGGCAGGCTGTCAGATCCGCGCCGATCCCTGGGGACCAAGCTCGACGCCATATGCATGCGGTTTCTCCAACATGACATGATGGTTAACGCTGGTAAGACGGAAGTTTTGCTCTGCGGGGACAGGCGTCAACTCAGCTAGATTCGCGCGTCTCGTTTTTCGATTGTCTTGTCGCCTGCGACTGAGATTGCGATTTTGATTTCGATTGCGTTCTCGATTGCGTTCTTGACTGCGTTCTTGTCGATTCGCCCGTCATTTTTATGGATGTCTCCGATGTGATCGGATGATCAGATAGTGTAAACAAATTGAGGCCTAGTCATGGATCATGCGCTGTCCCGAGAATTGCTTGCGATGTTTATAGTTGTTTGTGCCCTCCTAAATGCCAAACGCTTGGTCTGCCACGCATTATGGACACGCTTGTGTTTTCCATATCGGTTGCTGCGCACAGGTCTATGGGAGCGCGAAGAGCTCGACTGTTTTTGTAAAGATTTAATCCAAACCTTTTGAATGCATGCATTTCCGGGATTAGAGCTCACGCTGGGCGGTGCCTGTTGTGTGAGAACTGACCTACCATCTGATCACACCATTGCAGGCAACGGTAAAATTTAGTGACGAAAGTTTAATGTGCAGCAATGCTCGGCATGGTCCGTCCTGCTCTTTGACGTCAACTAATATTTAACGCGACCGCTGCCACCGGGCGCAGGCCATACCTGCGAAGGGCAAATAGCGAGCGCCTAAAGCGACCCGAACAAGCCCCGCCACGAGTGGGGAGATTGGAGGGCAGACGCTCTAACCGACTGAGACCCTGGGACGACTGTTGTGACATTGCAGGGGGTCTTTAATTTTGCAGGAAGGGTCGGATCTTCAGGCGACGTAAATTTGACTATGTGTCGGATCTCCGGGCGACGTGATTCGATCATGCGTCGAATCTCCGGGCGACGTGATTCGATCATGCATTGGATCTCCGAGCGACGTGATTCGATCATGTGTCGGTTCTCCGGGCGACGTGATTCGATCATGCGTTGGATCTCCGGGCGACGTGATTCGATCATGCGTTGGACGTTTTACGTCGGTTCGACTGGGCTAGTTCTCAAAAGTTCATCGACTTGCAAATGCATTCTATGCCAGATGCATTTGCACGAGGCCGCATTTGCGCTTGCAAAAGTGGAGAGTGCCCCTGTTACAGTGTGCGCAGTTATAGCCAAGCGGTGGCTACTGTTGTGTTGTTTACACGAAATACGTGGCCTCATGACGAGCAGGTAATCCCGAGCCCTCGTTTACGGCCGGTGCCACACGCGCATCCAGACTGCGCCCCTCGCTGTTCGCCACGGCATATCGCCATACGTTAGCGTGGCCTGTGCTCAACTTTCCGTTACCCACGTAAAACAGCTTGGCGTGCAGGGCTAATTGGGGCAAATTTATTGTATAGCATATTAGATGCTGCACGGCGTCATGGCCATCGCTGGCGAAAGCATGGCATAACTGCTGCTTGACGAATTGGTTGCACTGTTTTCAGCTGCATGATGCGGGGGTCGTGCACCTGGACGCTCTGGATGCTTCAAGCAAGATGATCGAAATTTCAAGGGCACGTGGTGTATATCGGCGACTTATTCAGGCAAGTTCTACTCTGATTAGTGTGGTAGGTATACATCACTTTGAACTGAACAACGCTGTTGAAAGACAGATGCGGCTACGTATGAGCGTCATTTGATATTGGATGAATGTGTGTTTATTTCGTGTTCTGGCCTCGTATGCTTCAAATGCAATGTGTTCACTAAGAAACCAGCACCAATACTAACAAAATAAACAAAACAACACCATCAAAGTTAAACTGACAAAACTGCCCGAAATGCGGATATGTTGCGGCTTTAGGAAAGTCGTTCAACCCCAAGAAACTGCGCATAAATGAAAACATCCTTCTTGGGCAGAAGGGGCTGCGATTCTTTGCGCCGCGAGTCTGCTCATAAGAAGCAAATTTATGCAGTAATGAGAATGTATTATTTCTCCTACTCACCGCTGGTACCCGCATGCCAGCCTCCTGTGCCGTTATCTCAAAGCTAAAACTGCAGACCTACTGCACCGCTAAGGACGAACAGCTGACACGAAAAGATCAGGAGTGGGTGTGCTAACGTGTGGATCAGGAGCAGAATGGAGATATTTCTATTTTTACCCATATACCGTCATACTTTTTCGTTGAAGCCGATGACAAGCGTCAGCGCACTGTCGTGACGTTCACCTCACTGATGTAATTCTGCGCATTCTAAATATGGAACTAACTGCTGAACGAACCTCTCCCACTGCGAACCCCAACCCGGCCTAAATTGCCCTAAAAAGCTCACGCCTGAGAAAATGGTCACGGCGCTGCCCATGAACCCGAATTGCAGAGCTTCAGATGCCATCGGTCTCGATCTAAGCCTGAGACTGCATATGTTTGCACCATCAGGACACCATTGGGAGTCATAGGATTGACGTGCAGGACAACACTTACGATGCTGTGACGGTGGCCGGCGGGTTCGTTCAGGGCCACCTGCCAGTCACCGCCTTCGACGAGATGATTCGGATCTGCAAGCCAGGTACGATGCGCCCCGCCGGCGTGGCCCGCGCTCCCTCAGACCATATCCGACAAACGGAATAAACACTGGAGGCTGTGGCTGCATGTCTGCTGGCTTCTGTCCAGGCCTAAATATTTGCGAGCACTTTCTTATCCCAAACCGTGGAACAGGCGTGGATCTCTGGTCCGAAACTGTCAAAACAAGAGAACATTAACGATTACTGCACTGTCAGAATTTTTCTCATGAGCCTAAATGTCAGCAGCGATGTCTTTACCAGGCGGTCCTTTACAATGGTGGCAATGTAGCCATGTAACATGTGCCCATTTTGTATGTGCGTCCTGGTGATCTTTCTGACTCGGTCGTTTTACTGCAGGTGGCTACATTGTGAACTCGATGCGTTTCGAGTACCTGGTGACGGTGAAGGAGTACCATGAGTTGGAGCCGCACATGGACCGGTTGGAGCGTGCCGGCCTCTGGAGACAGGTGGACCGCTACGTGACCGATGGGTATTTCCAACACGTCAAGCAGGGCATCACGCATGTCTACCAAAAGCTGTGACATCGCACCGACCGGTCCGCTGTGGCAATGGCGGATCGCAGGGGAACGTGTGGTAGTGGGATGACGGTAAATGAGAGTGTCGTACGATACGGTTGGGCGAATAAATGCTCCGCACAAAGCTCGTTGAGTAAGGCACGAATGGCGAAGAACGGTAATGCATGAGCGATAATCGCAGCGCACGTGGCCCTCCTGAGGCGGTCCACCGCGCAAGCGACCATCGCTATGGCCGCTCCTGAGCCGTTCCTAAGCACCCTACAGCCGAACTTTAGGGGATCCCGAGTGTGCGACAGCCGCTACTGAGTCGTTCCTGGGCACCCTACAGCCGAACCTCAGTGGCTCCCAAGCCTGCTACAACCGCTACTGAGTCGTTCCTGGGCACCCTACAGCCGAACCTCAGTGGCTCCCAAGCCTGCTACAACCGCTACTGAGTCGTTCCTGGGCACCCTACAGCCGAACCTCAGTGGATCTGTAACCTGCTACAGCCGTCCTGAGTCACTGCCGAGCATTTTACAACCGCTTTCCAGGGCACGCAAGGTCACAGCTTCGCCAACATAATATTTATGCCTTCAGTTTTATATCTGATTCGTGCACCGCAGCGTTAGGTGCATTATTCCCGCCGGGAGGGGGGGGGGGGGGGAGGGGGAGGGTGCCAGCCCCTCTAATAGCTGCACTGCGCGCCATAGTCGCACTGTAAAGCGCCGCGGCGCCTTCCGCTATCCTCTCTAGGCCGCCATCCAGCCAATGATGTCGGTGGTGGCGGCGCGAGCGCCCCTGGCCAGGGCCTGTTGTCATAAAACAAAGCTGCGGTGTGCATACGCTCAACTACGTTCCTCCGGCAGGAGATAGGCCGCATGTGAAAAACACATGCACCACGAACCACAGAGCTTCGTTGAGGACTATGCACGAATGAAATACGAATCGAAGCTAAAATAAAAGGAGACCGTCCTGATGTTGCATCGTCCACAGATTTTTCTGATTTAATCTTCCCTGGAAAGCTCTTGCACGGAAATGATAACGTTGCCGTTGGTTCTTTCCTCGCAGCATCGTCGACATCAATCAGCATGACAGATATAGGCCACACATGTATGAACTATACAAATTACCAAAAGACAGCGTTGCGCAAATGCAACCGGCGACAATGGCGCAACTAGAAAACTAGAAAGAGGAAAAAAGCCACGCAACCGAACAAATCACAACACAGTGAGCGCTGGCACTAGCCCTAGAACATGTATCAACTTTCCTAACCTTGAAATTTGTTCACACCGGACGGTTCAGAATGACAAAAATCGGCAGAGTATAGCAACAAAGGACCAAGATGATCAAAGTCACCTTCCCAGAAAGACACATGCAGTTTTATACCCAGCAATACATTATAATAGACAATGGGGCATCATATAGTAAGTGAAACGATCAACAATACAGTATCAAGAGCACCAGAACTTCAACAGTGAGCATTTCTGCTTAACGCAACTTGTAACATGTTATCCTATATACTTCCACGGCGGACAGTGGCGTTCAGAGCTGTCAAGACACAGTGACCAGCCAGGATGCCAAATCAATACCGCATGATGCGCAAAGCCAGAGTTGGCGTAAGGTAAATGCTCCATGAAATGTGATGCTTGCAAGTTGCAAGGAACTGTAAGACTGTGTCAGAAGTGCCCACTCAACTTCAATAATCCAACGCTTGTGGTACCTTAGATTCCGTCGCGAAATAGTAGGCAAAACCATTGCTAGCTGCATGTTAGTACGACTCACTTGGTCTGTAACATGACTTGACACATAAAAACATGTGATTTGATCCCTCACCTAGATACCTACTACAGTGGTTGAAAATACTGGCAATGGGTATTACAGCCTCCGTGTAGCGACGTTCCCTAGCTGAACACAACTACATTAGAGGCATATCTGGCTAGCACCGGCAGCTGTTGCTTCCTGTGCAATGAGCGCAGGCAGATCAACATATTGCGGGGCTTGCGAACTTCGACAAATCTATCGTGAATAGGTGCATTGTAACGGGCGCGAATATGTCGTCATACCTACAATGTCCTTTCACTGTAACAACTTGAATAGCTGAGCTGCTACACGATATCAAAGGCCGACATTGCAAAACTTTGAGTCCTGAACATGATATACTCGTTAAGGTGCGTCAACAGTAACGTAATCAAGTAAGACAAAGAGACTATTTGGCACTGAAGCCCAAAAGTACACGGCATAGCAAAAGTTTTTCGCTAGAACTTAAATTCGTGACGCGCGAGCCGATCAAAATATCGCTGTGAATAGACGCCTGGCCTTGCAGTCACCGATGCTGGACGGCGCCGTCGCCGCAGGCAACACTAAGCCGTGGGCGGCAAGAGGTACAAAATGGCTTTGAATATAGAAACGATGCTTCCGAGCGCTTCTTAAGACGTCGCAAGAAAACGTCCCGATCTGAGGTCCAATATGCAGGTCAGACATTGCTCGATTGATTGTCATATAGCAGAAACTTCATGTGTTGTTGAGTATGAACTCGTATTAGCACGTTGGTTGGTGCTGCTTCAGGCTTTCACTTTTTTAAGTTAACTCACGTGCTGCAAGCAACACCATGCATAGCATAGGACTCAAAATGTTTTGCCTAGTGCACAACTTAGTACATATAGCAAGGTTTGTAGCCTGCACCACGGGCGTAGAGGAGGGGAGGGGTAGGGTGACCCCATGCACACCTTGCTCCTGGCTGGGTCTGCTTATTCGGTGCACGGACCCAAACGCCGAGTGGGAGCTCCGAGTGCTGGTCAAGCGGTCCGTTCTTCGGCCTAGTGTCTTTCGAATGACTGTCCTGCATCCGAACAGCGGACGGACGGAATGGTGCGGCGGCGGCGACGGCGGCGGCGTGTATCATTAGGTGAGATACATGCTCTGCCGTAATGGCGGCTGGCGGAGTAGGTACCGGGGTGTCTTGAGGCGGCCGTGTGTTGTAGCTGGATTAGCGCTGTTCCATATAGGTACACGTTTCAATGAGGAATGAGCAGAAACCTCTTGGGGCGGGTTATTGCCAGATTATTTATTTTTAAGGGCGTGTTAAATTCACTGCGTACCGCAAAATGGCATGGCATGCTCTCAAACTTATCATTACATGGCCACCCGAAGTTTGCTACCGTCAACCTGTAGTCGTGTGCTATTGATGCCTGTCAAACATTGGGTAAAGCGTCCCGGGCCCTGTATGTGTGTGTGCACCCGACTGTGTGCACAGCGGCTGACACTTGCCTCTGGCAGTTGATGAGAATAACATCACGCGCATAGATTCTTACCCCACCGTGCATGCCATGGACTCCCGTGACTCAGTTGGTTAGAGCGCCTGCATTCCAATCCACCCACCCCTAGCGGGGTGGGTTCGAGTCAGTGAGCTAGAGTCGCTTTTGAACTAGAGTGGGAGTGAAAAATTCCATCGCAAAAAGACCATGCGGGAGTGAAAAATTCAATTAACAAAAGATGGAACTTATGAGCTAGTGGCTGATGCAAACAAAGATATCCACTTCAAGTTCGCATGGACGTAGCATCATAAAACTGACAAAACTTTTTTGTTTTTTAACATCTTAGGCCATTAAAGTGAGAAAGAATACATTAAAGCATAATAATTTCCTGACAGCGTAATGCGCTTAAAAAATTATTAACACCAATAATTTGATGCTGCACTTTGCACTTCCGTTCCACAGCACTTTTAACACCAAACAAAGCAAAGGAATTCAATAGCAAGATAACAGTAGATAATTCAACAAGCATAACACACTAAAAAAACCTTGGAATCCTACACATCAGCCCATTACCAAGTCAAACACAACAGACATACCTCTAGCTTCTGTTAAGATGGGGTCAGGGAAAACAAACATTTGGTTACTGTTTCTTACAAAATACCAATGCTTATTTCCATGAAAGTAGCCAAACTATGCCTGACCTAAAGAGGCCTTACTTCATCTCATCCTGTCTAACCTGTTTGTATCACAGCAGCGGTTGTGAGTTAATGATTCTTACACAATTCCTATTGCCACTTACCATGCACTTAACCAATTTAACCTGACTTACAGTAGCCCATATGTTGAACATCATCTCAACTCACCTATCTGTTGACAGCAGCACTTGTGACAAAAACATGATAAAGCTCATTTTTGGCTGGTTCCAACTTGCATTTTTATTCAGTTCATTTGTGTATGCTTGTTGACACCAGATAAAGTTGACAACGCACAAATCAAAACACTTGAAATCACTCTGAACAACTTATTCTGATTGCCATGGTTAACCTATGTTAAGGGCAATAATGGGCATGCTTTACAAAACAATCTCTCTTCTCCAAAAGTAACATAACTTTAGATGACCATGCCAGTGTTGCTGCTTGCCTTTTCAGCTGCAGCAAGGGCATCTATCTTGGCTTGTTTATTCATCTTTAATGAAAAAGTCCGAGATGTTGTCTTCACATTTTAAATGTAATAGTCTGACTATTTGGTACATACTGATATTTACCTTATATTATGATTGCTATGCAGCTTAGAGTATCCCTGTGTCAAAGATATAGTGTTATATACAGTACAGTCATTTGCCAGTCAGCAAACCATGACATCTATGGAAAACATATGGTTAAATCAACCATGAGGGGCCACTTCAAGAAATTTGGGGCAAATAATCGAGAATATGGAACAAAATAAGCCCGTTGTACGCCATTTGACATCATAATTTGTCTTATGACAAAACTCGATGGATTAAAACAGAAAACGGCTAACTCTGGTTACCAAGCATGTGTTGAAAGCAGGTAAGGTAGGCAATTACTTGGTCCTCAGGAGACTTAGTGGCTTCTTCCTGCTCCCCCAAAACAAAAAGTCAATACCTTTCGCATCGTCTGCCGACAAACAGAGTTATCCCACTCACCCTCTTAATATAAATATCAATCATGCCCACCAATCTACGAGAGTAAAATGCGAAACAAGTAAGAGGTGTGCATGATAAACATTTCCAGAGGGCGGAATTTCGCCATCAAACACTTCTGTATTAGCTGCGTCAGGTCTGTCCCAAAGCTCTGTATGGCAGCATAATGATAGCCTTCTCAGGTAGCCTGGTGAGTTAGACACTCGAAAGGCTTAGATTTACCATTATCGAGCACCGCCATGCACCAAGAAAACGGCTAACCGAGGGTTTAACAGGGCAAAAATGGCGGTAAAAATAAGTTCCGTGCTTCAAATTGTCTCCTTCATTCTCTGTGAATTGTTCACTCTTGGGTGCATATGAAACATGTTTGGGCGGCTGGTGAGTTAGTCCAATTTATGTATAAAATACGTGCAAGTTCGTAGTTGGAGCATATTGCAGAGAAATTGGTCAACACTTCAAGCAACAGATGGTACCTCTAAAGGCAATCAGAAAGGAAGGAAGAATGCAGTGGTACACACTCGTGGGATACCAGGAAAACCAGAAGTAGTTAAATAAACATAAAGACTGATACTTTCTTGGCAAAATTTTGTAATCAGCTGACTTGACTTAAAATCTGTTAACATGAGCGCTCAAATGGTGATACCCTTTTTGCAAATTTTATTTATAAGACATTTTTAAAATTTTTCACTCCTGCATTTCGGGAGTGGTGCAAGTTAGTGGTCAAGATTCTTCGGGTAAAATAAATACGTGGAGTAAAATTCTCTACCCGGCCCTGCGTGTGTTTGCACCGGGCTCTGCTTTCATGGTGTGATGGTGAGACAAAAAAATTGGGGATGCGTGAAAACCTTGCATTTGGCACACAGCTGCCGGTCGTGATGCATTTTGTAAACAAACTTAACTTGATGCGTGCAGGCAGCTGGAGTCGCTGGGGCTCTTGGACTTGGAAGTACCTGACGCCCTTGGTCTGTGCATACATAGACATGATTTAGATGTAGGTGAGGCAGGACATAGCCATAGGTGTCCAGGTTCTGTGGAGCCTTGTTTATGCTTGGTGGTTTCAAGTGAGCTCGGTTTTGGATGACATCTGAGAACCTCAGCGAGGGAATTGTGGGTTCGGCATATGCTATTAGACAATGCCAGGGAGGAGTGTGAAAAATTCACATACAATATGGGGGAAAAGGAGGGAAAAATCTATCCTCATAGGGCGTTGCCGTACACCCAAAGTCGGCAATTCTAGGACACTGGTTTGAGTCGCTTTCGGGCGCGCGCTATTTGCTCTTGACAAGCATGGCCTGCGGCCGGAGGCAGCGGTCACGCTAGAGGTCAGTTGATGTCAGGGGCGGGACGGACCGTGCCGAGCATTGCGGCACGCCAAGCTTTCGCCACTAAATTCTGCCTTTGCCTGGAATTGCGCGATCGGATGGTGGGGGTCAAGGTTCACACAACAAGCACTGCTTAGCGTGAGCACCGATCCCAGAAACCCATCCATTCAAAGAGTTCAGGTCAAATTGATGAAAAAAAAACACCACGCCTTATCACTACGCCTCTTACCACTGCCGCAATGGTTCAATACTGGACAGTTTCATCACACACAGTGTGATCCATGATTCACGGCTTATCGAACACTCACTACTGCGGCATTTCTGCTAGCATCAGGTATCGCTGAATGCGTTATCTACACATATAATCCCCACGATCGCCCTCGACCTACGATCCTGCATCTCACGCACTGGAGTTATTCACGTAGATCGGCACCCTCCTGCAGATGGGAATGCCAATATTCATCGTTGCTCACGCAACAATTTATTTATCTTTTTGATGGCTCGACGACCGCTCAAGTTGATCTACCACGTATGCCATTAATGATAGCCCTATGGGTTTAAAAACGGACTTCCCCACCCGCGCAAGGTGCTTATCAATCCCCGTACGGAGTCGTCAGCACGCGTGTGCCTTCTTCACGTTCGTACATGCGTGCTGTGAAAATTTCAAGCCCTTTCTGTCCTCTGTTTAACGTACACCAGGGAGCTAGCAAAAGAAGACAAACAGGCAGGCAAACATGCGAACAGACTTATTTTTTTTTGTAGATAGCGTGTCATATGTCAGCCTCGTGTGGAACACGGAGCCAGTACAGCAGTGCTGCGCACGCCATATCGTAGTTGGTCTCGTTCTGAGTTCGGCTGAGTTCAGCTAAGCGGAGCGCACCTCCTGGCGGCACATATACCAAACACACCGTGATGGGACTGATTTACACTGACTCGAGCTAATACGGCCTGGAGGGAATGTAAAGTACTGTCTTACGGGATGGCACGCTGTGGTGAATAGCTAAAAAGACGCTACCGTACGCGGCGGTGTCCGGTGGCTTCTCTTTACGGTACACTGAATAGCTTTTCATCGGCCGATGGGCGTCCGGTCGAGGCCTCATCGGCCGATGGGCGTCCGGTCGAGGCCTCATCGGCCGATGGGCGTCCGGTCGAGGCCTCATCGGCCACTGAGCGTCCGGTCGAGGTGTCATCGGCCACTGAGCGTCCGGTCGAGGTTTCATCGGCCACTGAGCGTCCGGTCGAGGTTTCATCGGCCGATAAGCGTCCGGTCGAGGTTTCATCGCCTGGAGACAGAGCAGCACAAGACATCTAAAGCTACCGCGAAAGCACGACGGCGGAAGTGGTGACAATACATGATGGTCATTTGAAGGGAGCGTGCGAAAACAGGGGCTGTACCTGAGCTATTAACGATATTGCATTGTACTACGTATGCAACAATTTAACATCAGTTTTCACCTTTCCCTTAAAAATGACAAATATCCATAGGTTGCAGGCACGCGGTGATCCAATCATTTCCTCATCCGGTGTTAGGCTCTAGCCTAGGAAGGAATTCAATGTACTCGGTCAGTACAGGGGAACATCGACGAGCGGTCTTTTATAGTCCTAGCAGCATCGCAGATTTTTGTAGCACTGCGATCCTACCATGTGAGGGAGCTTCACTATGGTAAACATTGGGAACCAATTGCCAGGTAAAAATGTACATATCTGCCACCAACATTATTCACCAAGTCCGCATGTTTTAACACCCCGGCGTTTGCAAACTTCTTCAGCGCTGCAACTGATGTCATCAACCGAATAATGGACGCAAACGCGTAGAATACCCTGGCAATAGTATCGATTGACACGTGCACATGAACCATATTGCGAATAAATTATGTCATTTGCGAGGAAAATGTCCACGTTCGCTGACAGAAACTACAATGTAATCGTCTCAGTTCGGTAATGTTCTCTGTCACGACGTTTTGGTTGTGTTATATTGATATTGCGGCCGGTCCATACACCCCAGTGCATCGGAGGCCACCGTTCCGGGCAGGTGGTCTGTGGCGCAGTCTACCGCGGAGTCGGCCGCACGGCAGAATCGCAGGGGTAATCTACCCCGTACAGGTGAACGCAGCTTGGTGCATCGCGTCCCTGGCTTCACTTACGTTGCCAGTGTCCTCCCCGCAGGTGCGCACTGCTACATCTCCCCAGCTTGGTATCTTCACTAATTTTGGCATCACCACGGGCCTCCGCCGTGCTATGTCTGTCTCAAGACGAGGAACCGTGGTCCTCCTGCTGACCCTCCTGGTGTCCGTACTTAGCCGCCCCCTGACCCGACAGCCGGGTGTGTGCTTCACTGCTGTTATGATGGACCATCTCGGCTTCCGGTCGCCGCTGCACTGCGCCATGCGCTGTGCCATGAATGACACCTGCGCTGCCATCAACTTCGACCCGGACGACGGCCGGTGTGAGCTGGTCTCCGACGTGGCGACGCAGACTCCCATTCCGGCAGACCGGCCCCGCATGGTCGCTTACGCCGACCCGGCCTCGACCCTGTCCTCGGTCCCATCCTCGGCGCCAGACTCGACTACATCGGCCTCGACTACACCGGCCTCGACCACACCGGCCATGGTCACCCCGGTTTCGACTACCCCTGCCTACTGCTCCTCTGGCTCCATTCTGTACGACAGGTCGTGCTTTGTCAAAAGCACGGAAGCGGTAGTCTGGGACGGTGGCGAACTGGAGCGGGTGTGCGCCGACACCGCGGTCAGGGCCAGTCCGTACGTCCCGACCAACGGACCCGAGTTGCGCTTCGCCAAGAACATCGCCTACCGTTACTGGTCGGGGATGCGCACCAACGTGACAGGAACGTACGATACGGCCGGTCAGCAGGTCAGCCAGCCCTTCTACCCGGGACACGTGGATCGCCACGCCGGCGACCTGACAGAGGGGTGCGAGCTGCTTCTGGGCCGCGTCGAGCTGAGCAACTGCAGCCAGGTGCAGCGGGTGCTTTGCCGGTCAGAGCTGGACGCGTCACTCTCGCCGCCCTGTCCGGCGGGCTGGTTCGCGCTACTCACGAACTGCGTGCTCCTGGAAATGGACGCGCCCCTGGCGCACGCCGACGCCGAACAGCGCTGCGTCGGGCTCGGCGCCCACCTGTTTGTCGCTGCCGACTGGATTGAGTATGACTCCGTCAAGGTGCACGCCGACTTTGCTACCACTGGGGTCTGGTCGGGGCTGAGTGACGTCACCGAGGAGGGTGTCTGGCGTAACCCCGAGGGCGCGGTGACCGTGCCGACGCCGACGTTCTCTCGAGGCTCCAGCGGCTGGGTGGACGGACAGCCGGACGGCGGCACGGCGGAGAACTGCGCGGCTCTCACATGGAACGGCGCCCGCGACGAGGACTGCAGCCTGGCCAAGCCGTACGTTTGCCGCAAGCCTATCGCCGTTTAATAGCGGTGATTTTAGGCGACTTTGTGCACAGTGGTCGGCTGACTGTTCAGCTGTCGATAAGTGCACGGAAGGCTCCGCCTTCGCTCATATAATTCGGCGTCGTTTTATGCAGCAGAAATTTCATTGTTGCGTACTTAAATTACAGCGGCTATATTAAGCGTTAGGCCGCGTTACTCTACAAATCGGCATAACAAGACGATATCCCATACGACAAATTAACAGCAGAACTTTGGAAAAAAACAGTGCGTAGTTCACGTGCAATCAGTAAAAGTGAGCTAAAGAAGAAAATAAACATGCTGCACATAATGTACGTACGCTATGAGAATATTTAAAAAATCACGTGCATCAGATGGAGTCATATAAATAAATAAAATGCTATAAAACAAAACTGACAATTGCGTGGTCTTATCATTCACAATTCTAATCACGTGTGCTTGATCGTGCTCGTATTTTGCTGTTTGTTAACCGCACCATCCCACATTTCTCTCCTCGTCCTCAGCGCAATCATTCAGATGAATTTGGCCTCCTCTGCCCGCCGGTCTCTCAACCAGCAATCCCTTCCACTATCCTCGTCCGTTGTGGAACTTCCTTGACGTTCGTTTCTTCGCACTCTTGTCCCATATAAGCCACTCACGTGTTCTGCACGATCGATTGACAGATGTGGTATACGCCACCTCACATACCAATGTGTAAGGATCAAAAGGAAATTCAAATAAACGTATTGCACTGCAGAAAAGAGTGACTGTAACCACCCCGTCTTGAGGTGGAAACGGGTCCGTACCATAACGTTCACAATTCATAGCATCCACAGTTCACAATGCCCACAGCTCACAATGTCTTTAGTTTATAACGTCCACAGCTGACTACGGATGAAATGAGTGCTAAGACTTTTGCCCTCGCCTGGTGTATTTGAACGTACGAGTATGCAACCTTTCGGCCATACAACTCGCCGGCCGTCGTCAGGTGCTAGGTCCGGAGAACAACTGGATGTTGGCCAGTGCCATGTACGAGCCAACGTAGCATTTCTGACTTTCCAGTGCGTTCTCCGCCAATGATTGTTGCATGATCCCATGCTGGTCGATGATTGAGGTATGGCCATGCAGGCTCTGCCACGCCGGGCTTCATAGTCTCACCACGAATAATTGCCTTTCTGTGCTCTTCCAGTTTGACCGACAGAAGGCGATTTGTCTCACCTTGATAGGATCTCACATAGCTGCATGCTATGTGGTATATGTAGTTCTCAGCGTCCCCAGATGCTGGTTGGATCCTGTTTTGCCTGTTGCAGTCTGTCGCATTTACGCGGGGCATGTCCTCACAGAAAATCCCGCTGCTACGCGTGTGGTAAAGTAGGTCACATTTCAAGCGCATGCACTCAGAGAAACGAGCAGGGGCCACGGTCATTCAGAGCGCCAACCATTGTCCCCAGACTTCGCGTCGATGAAGGCTACGCCTTTTGGGCGTCGTGCTGACTCAGATAAGAGTGTGGCGCTTAATGATGACATTATATTTTCA
Source organism: Pollicipes pollicipes (assembly GCF_011947565.3). Taxonomy (NCBI): domain Eukaryota; kingdom Metazoa; phylum Arthropoda; class Thecostraca; order Pollicipedomorpha; family Pollicipedidae; genus Pollicipes; species Pollicipes pollicipes. The sequence continues at coordinate 37,779,919 of NW_023596461.1, read as the reverse complement.
GGAACTATTTCAGGCGTACCGTGTCATTTTCTCCTGGATACTGGATCGTCGATTAACATACTGAACAAAGCTGCTCTTGACGTCCTTTCTGATGCAGCACTTCACCGGACTGCAACGGGAGCTGGGACTGCATCTCAGGGCGAGCGTCTGCTGTTGGGGCGTGCTACAGTACTCATTTGTATAGTGAACCAAACTCACGACATTTTTTTCACGTTACCTAGGCTCTAGATATTTCTCGTCTCCTCAGCTTATATATTTTTTTCCAGCTGGTCCCTTGTGTTATTGATCTTGCCCGTAAGAGACTTCTGTTGACCGCACAAGACCTTGTTCACCGCATCTATGCTGGTAAAACGTCTGTGGGCCGGGCAGTGTTGGGTTATGACTTTTTCTTGCCCCCAGTCGCTGAGCGTTTTATACGGGCTATGCCCATCATTGTGACTACGCTGGTCCTGTTCTTGCGGAGCCATGTCTCAACATACCTGGTGTCGAGGTGGTGAGGTGCGTTGCCACTGTGTCTGGATCGGCTGCTTCCCTTCTTGTCAGAAACATGACCGCTGGACACATTGTTTAGCCCAAACTTGCTCAGAAATCTCAGTTGGAGGAAAGCTTTCAGGAGCTAGCTAGCGCCAGTGCTTCATCCTGAGTTGTACGGGGATGTGGACATTGAGTCAATGGCTGATTTGTTCAGTACTTACCTAACAAATTCGCAACGAGGGTCTTGTTTAAGGTTTTAAAATGCACAGCAGTAGATTTGGCGGTCATGTAGGTCACACCACTCTAGCGACCCACCACGTTGACACAGGAGACGGTCCCCCGATCCGTCAGAGTCCCTGGTGCATTCCTCCGTATTTGAAAGAACAATTTCAGATACAGTTGGATTAATGAGTCGAGGAGGGCATTCTTGAGAGTCCGAAGGTACCTGGGCCCCACCCATTAGTCAACGAAGGCATTCTCGAGAGTCCGAAGGTACCTGGGCCCTACCCATTAGTCAAGGAGGGCATTCTCGAGAGTCCGAAGGTACCTGGGCCCCACCCCTTTGTATTGTGAAAAATACATCTGGAGAGCTTTGTATATATGCGGACATACGTAAACTCAATGCATTCCCCCGGCTGTCCGCGTGACCGATTCATGGTATTGATACATTTTGGATGCATTGGCTGGGTCGTCTCTGTATTGTGTCCTTGAAATGAACGCAGCCTATCACCAAGTGTCGATTGGTCCCGCTGACCGTGGTCAGGCAACCATCACTACCCCCCCCCCCCCCGGAGACATGAGGCACAGGCGTATGTGCTTTGGACTGAGTTCCGCGCCGTTTGCTCGTTGCGAGCCACACAGCATCGTTGCACATTAGAGCGCGATGGGAGTGACCAGGGCATCCGAGCCGTTCTGCTGCAGGAGCAGGAGGTATCAAGCGTGTCGTTGTGTTTGGCAGCCTGTCCAAGTCTCAGAAAAAAAACACTCTGCTGCTAAAAAATGAAATTTTTGAATGCATGGATTTTTGGGATCACAGCTCACGCTAAGCATGACTTGTTGTCTGAGCCCTGACCACCGCCAGCCGATTGCGCTATTACCGGCCAGCGTCAGAATTCGGTGGCGAAAGTTCACCGTGCCGCCATGGTCGGCACGGTTCGCCCCGTCCTCTGACGTCACCTGACCTTTAGCGCGACCGCTGCCGCCGGCCGCAGACTATGCCAAGGTCAAACAGCGAGTGCCTAAAGCGACTCCAACCCATTCCACCACGTGTGGGTGGATCGAAAGGCAGGCGCTCTAACTTACTGGACCAGCGGGACGGAGATGGCGGTCTGTCTCTGTCGGTTTAGTACAAGCATCAGCTGTTTGGCTGGAACGCGGCGCTGGTGGCACGGAACGTGGGCAGGTCCGCGGTGTTGTTGATTGAGATGCCTGTCATTCGGCCATGAGCGTACCATCGTTCTCCAACATGGTTCGCACATGTGTTGGTGCGTTGGTGAGCAGACTCACCACGCCGAAGCTGATCATTCGTGTGCCAGGCGTTGGACACATATCTTGTACTAAGGAGGCGAAGTGGGCTGAGTCCATCCGGCACGATGATGAGTTCCCTATTCGACGGCTGTTTGAAGAAAGGTAATTGAATATTCTTGCACTTCAGATGATTGAACAAATTTCTCCTAATATGATACAATAAACTACATCCATGGGACCAGACGGCCGCGCGTCCGCGGGCGTGCGCCGGTTGCAGGGCCTGCGACCCGAAAAACCGCGGGCCTGCGGGCTCATAAGTCTGAACAACAGGTTCATGAGACCGGATATCTTCAGTCAGTCAGGCTGGGAACACCCACAGACCGGATATCTTCAGTTGGTCAGGCTGGGAACACCCACAAACCGGATATCTTCAGTTGGTCAGGCCGGGAACACCCACAGACCGGATACCTGCAGTTGGTCAGACCGGGAACACCCACAGTTGGTTAGGCTGAGAACACCCATTGGTCCGGCGGGTTTGACAGTGCATAACTGATTATTTTACAATGAGACGGAATGGTAATCAATAAACACGGGTTCGCAGCGTCAGCGCTACTGATTGGCACGCACTCACAACTCTACCCGACTTTCCTAAATACAATTGTTTCTATGGAATTTTGATTTTTCGGCGTGCGCCTGACATTGAGGTTAGCTCGATCAGTACCTGGCTACATGCCGTCTGTCTGTATTCCCTTTAACCACCTTAGTTGTCAACTTGGGCGCAGTGGGCAGTGTGTGCCTATTCAAGCTGAGGATTCGGATTCGCGAGATTAGAACAGATTTGAATAGGTTGGAATCTTGAAAATAACAAAACCTTAAAATGACAGATTGCATCTCGAAAATGGTATTCGAATCATAACAACCACGCCTTATCCTGGAATTCATCGTTTGCATATGCAAGAAAATGTACTAATTACCGTCAGGGCACACATTTCCTTCAGATAGCCTGATGAAACACATACGTACACGCTGGTTAAAAATAGGGGTGGGATACCATTACTCTTTTTACTTGAAAAGGACGGACGGTACCTTCGAAAAAAGAAACCTCCTTAGGTTACTTTGTTTCAAAATTTTGATGTGTTCAAGGTTCAAGTGTACTTCAATCTATTCTAAACTCCAATTAGAATCCGACTTAAAAACTATCTACGTTAGGATTCAAATCCAAGAGACCGCGAATCATCGGCTTTAGCTCCTACCCTCACTCGCTCACAATGCTAGTGAAAATAGCTGCAATCCGGCAGGGGATATGGTAGCAATATATAACTACAGTATTGTGGAAATGGGTGTGGGCCAGCAGTTACAATCAGATGCTGGCTGATTCACGATTCTTACCCTACACTTGCGCTTCTTCCCATGCCTTAACTTCATGATTTCGATTGACACAGCATGATCGCGCAACAGTATTACGTTAATGCGCCGGGTTAGTCATAGGAAGAGAATGAGTCCATCAAATACAAACTGAACGTCAAGGAGGAAGAGAACGTGACGTTTGGAGGGTGAGGTTGGGTACTAATAGTCCTTGCTGATATCAACTCTGAGAGTATGAACAATTTTACGCTTCAGATCAACCACATATCTCTTATAACGCAGGAACCTTGCGCACTACCGACCGAAGCAAAAACAAAAGAAAAAAAGACGGCATAGAGTATTAATTTTTTCAGTGTCTTCGGATTAATCACCACGTCAAGCGGAATTTCATGGAGTTTTAAGCCGTGACGACAGTTCTTCCTCTGACCAATCACAGGCTTAGACTGGCGTCCCAATTCGCAGCAAGGGCTTAGAAACGGTGACGCTTTTTCGTAATGCATAGGAAACCGAAGCGCAGCCCCCTGCACAGTACCTTGCTAGCGTTGTCTGACACTGTGTCAGAAGTCAAAATTTTGGGTGGAAACTGACACCCTTAACAGTCGAGTTCGGGCTTCAGTTTTGTGCTTTCCCGTAATTTCACTCCGTTATTGATGACAAGACATAAGTTTGTACTAGTTTCAGGTCATTCGGGGCTTTCGTGAAGACATTGCGGTCTTCGTGGTATCTTTCGCTATTGCAATTTCGACGCAAGACTGCCCGGCACTGTCGGCTGAGCCAAAAGGCTAGCACTTAACGACCCTTACCGACCATAAGGCTAAACGGAACTTGCCAGCGGCCATTAGTGTTCTTTACACCGAATAATGATTGCTTCTAAATATGCGTTGGATGAAAAGCGTTGCTCAAACTAGGTGTCAAGAGGCCGTTCGCGTATTCAGCCTCGTACGAAGGTTGTAATGCGCAGCGATTTCACTATTTAAAGTAAATGTTGCCTTTGGACTTAGGTCAATTTTCTATATAAAAAAATACTAAGGTTCCTTATTGTCAGGTAGGAACTATAAACTCATAGCAAAGCGCATTCCGCCTGCGCCGTGTACACATTTTGACCAGTCTGGGCGGCCCCGTTTCCAGTGGTTTGTCAGTCAGTGCCTGGGGTTGTCTTCTCATTAGGCGGCAGTGGTGCTGCGGAGCGTCCACGGGGTCGCTCCGGCTCTTGATACGACCGTCGGGCGGGTGCGCCCACATGGACGCTGGAAGCACCTACGCGGTTAGCTGTGCGCCGGGGCAGGGCTCAGCCATGCGATGGTACGGCGGGGCAGGGCTCAGCCATGCGATGGTGCGCCGGGGCAGGGCTCAGCCATGCGATGGTGCGCCGGGGCAGAGCTCAGCCATGCGATGGGGCGGCGGGGCAGGGCTCAGCCATGCGATGGGGCGGCGGGGCCTGCATTCTCTGCTGCATTGGTTGTATCCTTAGGTTTCCTGATGCATCTCCATCAGCATGTCCCCGCATTTCATCATAAACGCTGCAAACGCAAGAAGCCAGACCAGCTAACGCCGGCCCTCATGCCGGGTGAGGTGCCTGCGCACAAAGGCCCTGGTTAGCATCACATGCTTCTGTCGGAAGCGTCAAACGACCCTAAGCATACCCATGGCGGAGAATCTAAGCAGAGCACCGTCCAACACCGCTTTTGCTCCCTCACGCCCATGTCGAGACAGCGTTACTGCGAGTTGAGCTTGTCGTAGCCGGGTTTCTTGACGGTATCCTTTGCGCACCTTCTGTCTGTAACTACGCCGACGCACCGAAATCGATGCCACCATTGCTCAATGCATATCGCTCAGCCTCTCCGCTAAAATTTAATCCACTAATGTCGGGTTGAATGACGCCGAGCCAAGCCATCGTTAGGTGGTCCATGCAAATGACAAGCACTGCATGCTTCACAGTCATATCACTACTGTCTCACTACACTTAGCATCGTTAATTTTGACGCAGGTGTGTCTCATCAGCTTCCTGGCTTATTGGTCTCGCATAATGGCCCAAAGGTGTTGAAATACATCACCAAGATCAACACGACCCGCCTTAGCAAAATGACTGTTCATTATCAATGCATTTATACCACTACCTTGTATGAAAACCGGTAGATAAGGTTGATTGCATATGATAGCTATCATAGTTGGAAAATCAGCTGTTTACGCCGCTCAGGAATGCAGTAAATAATACGAGAGCCGTTTGCATGAAATCCATGGTCCGGCATTTCCGAACACTGCAAGTTGTGGGATGTTTAACTCCTTCCGTGTAAATTTGTTCCTGGAACATCGAATATACATGCCAGCACCACGGGACAACATTTCATCGCGTAATTTGAGGGGCTCCGCAAAACGCAAACCTTGACCTGCTCATTTCGTCACTGCGTCTGCGCAATCTCAAACCTTTAACAACACTTGGTCATCCCGGGTGAACTGCTCCGAACTAATGGTGCTGGACTGTGTTCTAAAACGGAGCGAATAACGTCACCACCGTGAGCTCCACTTCTTTTGCACGAGGGCGAAACGTGTTACCCTGTCGGGCAAAGGCGAACTAAAACTGGAGATGGACATGGCTGTGGACAGTATGAACATTCCCCAATCCTGTGGGTATGCTTCTTTTAACGGACCGAGGGATGTCCACCTCATCTGATAACATTCCGCGTGGAACAATTGGAGCTGCAAAGCTGAAACAGAGGTGGCATGCAGATGTTGATGAGACATAGCGCAAAACCGACACTGCACTAGATTAACTATCACTGCGATGCTCTTTCCCATCAGGCCCCGCCATAGTCATGGCAAAATTTCGCCAAGTACATGTCCTGCAAAGTAGTCTGACTCATTAACTGGGCTTTCAGCGCATCAGCAGCATCAATTCACTTCTACTTAGCGAAGACAAGTGCTGCTTGCTAGCATGTGACACGATGCATTTGAAACTTCCATTTGCACTGCACGATAAGGTCTCTCTTTTGCAAACGCGTTATCGTTATCGGCCCTTGGAGTGTTCCACCTAGGAGCATATTCCATAAACGTACTCCGGTTAAACCCCGGGACCAGCCACGTCTAATAGCAGCACTCGCACTGAGTGGTCTCTGCATCACTGCCAATAAACCCCGGGACCAGTCACGTCCAATAACAGCACTCGCACTGAGTGGTCTCTCTGCATCACTGCCAAGACATAATCAGAATGCACATATTAGTTGTTTAATAATGTTAAGTTTAGTTGTTCAATTATGTTCGAGTCAATTACGCTGTCAACGTGAACGTCGTCAAGACGGCGGCAGAATCTGCTGGGGGCCGTTGTCATCTGTTACAGGTTAGGGGTCTCACTTCTGAGCTGTTTTAACAATTGCGCGGGCCGAAAAATGGCCACAATGTGCGGGCCACTTTTTGGCCCGCACATTGCGCGCTGCAAGCCAAAAAGTGGCAACTCTACTCGTGTGAATGACGTCATCACAAATGCACGTCTGTGATTGGCACCAATTGGCACAGGAGGCAGCAAGGGTCAGTTACTGAGAAGCGCATTGGTTGAAGTTTGATCCAGTGCGTCACTACATACCATATGATGCTCCCTTTCCCAAAGCCCAAGTGCGATTCGAAAAGACCTACTATGGCAAACGGCATGGAAGAGAAATCAAAGCCATAGTATAACGTATGGTTGAATTTGCGGGATAACAGCGTAATGTTTGCATATTTTTGTCTTTAAACAGAGTGCTTCAAGCTTTCGCAGCATTTATCTCCCCCACGTCTGGGCCAATTAATGTGTCGCCATTGCATTGCTATTATAGTGGTGAGCAGCGAGACTAATGCGATTTGTCCTGCCGGAGCAGTTACTTCGAATCGAAATTCTGAACTATGGTGACGGATTTCGAGAACACTAGTATTACGAATCAACCCTTTAATACGTCACAAATCGTTCTCTAAACAGTGCGCGGGCCCGCAAAGAGCAGGCCGGTCCCACACGGCCGAGACGCGCAGGGCAGAGCACGAACTGAGGATGGCTGAATGCTGGTCGGCGCGTTGAGGCGTTCACGGTGGGGCGGATGCACCGGGCCAACCCGCGTGTGACCGACCTGTGACCTGCCGCACCGACTTGCGTGTAATCCCGGCGGCGCGCTGCTTAATTCTGCCATTCCTGCTTAATTCTGGGTCCAATGGCGTATGCTCTCATGTGTTTTGAGCACATATGTATGATTTATGGCTCAGTGCGGGCCGACGCGTGTTCCGCGGCATGGTCGGTTGCCGCCCGCCCCCGCGCCGCGCGTTCCGCGACATGGTTGGTCGCCGCCCGCGCCCGCGCCGGCCGTACATCGCCGTGCAGTGTTCCCAAAAAACCGCCACTGCTCCGAAACCAGAAAAGCTAGTAACACGTTCCTGGCGTCGAAACGCGCTTAATGGGTGCACCATAGGCTGGATAACATCTGGGCGCGATTGCAAAAGACATCAAAGACTTATCCTAGGAGAAACCTAACAGGTGAATCACACCTACCCTCAGGGCGAGAGTTAGTACGATTTGTAACCGGAACATACAGATCACAATTGTGCAGCCTGCTGATTTCTCTTATTCATGTAAATTCTACCTACTATCGAATTTTTGGGGAATTGCACTATATTTCCTTCCACTCAGTGAATAAACCTATGACATTAACAAAAAGAGGAATGGCCTCAAGGATTTCTCATTGATGCCACTGAAAAAGTAAATATGGGAGACTACCCCTTGCCTCTTCCCCTTAAGACTACCCTTTGCCTCTTCCCCTTAAGACTACCTTTCGCCTCATACACACCATACTTCCACGGTATATTAATATTTGTTCTAGGTATCGGTATTGCACACCAAATTCTTACAAAAGAATGTATTACCTGCATGGGTCAAGACACCATGTAGTCACACATACTATGGCTTGCTTTTTATGGGACGCCAACTCAATCTACCTAGTGGAAATTGCTTTCCAGCAATTAACCAGCCTGCAAAGTATGGCAAAGATGTTAGCAAGATCTTAAGCCTGAAGGCATCCTGAATATTGCATCAAATGGAGGAGGTATTATCTCCCAATTTAAGGTTCTGCTTTACCTGGCATGCTGCGGGATATGATCTATTTTAAAACTTGGGCCACTTGGAACGCATCCACAAAATTTCCCAAAGGTTGAGCGCAAAAAATATTCCAGAGATTAGGATTTTTAATTCACTTTTCAGTGCATACTTTCAAGGGCACTTCCATCATGCACACTTAGATATATCAGACATATGTTGGAAGACAATGTGATTTGCAGCAGCTCTAGGTTTCTGACATCAGGTTTTCCAAGTTGGCAAAGCATGGCAAAGATGTCAGTGGTGTAAATCAGCCAGCCTGAATCTTGCCCCCAAAAGAAAACTTTTTTGCTTCATTTGTGGCACTACCTGTCAGGCAAATGTACTTAAAAAATGCAAAATCATTTAACTTCAAATGCGTTACCTTTATATGCTGCGTTTACCCCCAAAAGTTACATAAATCAATCTCGCAATGTAAGTTTGCTCAGCTGCTGTCCCACAAAATGTGGTGAAATCTGAATAATATCATGCATTTTCAAAAGTGAAGTACGCTTATTTTCAATGATACTGTCCCCAAACTGAGGCCTAATATTGCTATTATGCTACAAAATGTGAACTGCATTCAGCTGGAGATCTTCACAGCATAGCATAACAAGTGATCAGAATCTAGACATTCAGCCCCATACCCCATTCATAGCCCTACAAACTACATGCACTGTTGGGCAGGCACCTATGCAAAATTAGGTATGCCTTATCCACATCCCTCGACCAAGATACATGCTTATGCAGGTAGGTAGCTTCCACTGACACTACTTACACACCAAGTGTTGCATTCAATTTCACCTACACTTACCAGCTCATCACAATCTCCCTCACACAACTCTCTCACGCCGGGGACGCCAACCCAGATGGTTGACGATGCTCGGTGCCGTAATGGCACATTTTTAGGCAAACCGTACCACAAAATGAATCGTTAGGTTCTGAATCCCCTGAACTGCATTATACTGCTTTGGCAATGCAAAATACGTTTTAAGTTATATTAATAAATTCAATTATTTCTCTGACTCGTCCAGTAAACAAGCTGATGCACACACTCAGTTTGACGATTATCTGACGTCGTGTAAAGCTCATTTGATGTGTTTACGTCTCCAGTAAGCGGTTCTCTACGCGAATTTTTTACGAGGAGTAAACAGCGCAATAGGAAATAGGAGCTTGAAAACTGAACTAAAATGACCCTTCAAAAAACTGGGGGGCGGTGGAGTGTGCCCACAAATTGCCCCCCTCCCAAATGCGTCCCCAGAAAACAGTGCTGAAAAGTTCTGGGCCACTAAAGCATATTTCTCTCTTTGAATGTTATAATGCGTGTAATTTCGCCCCAATCGGTGTCTCGTATAGTGAAGAGTATTTGTATATGCATCTTTATATATATATATATATATATATATATATATATATATATATATATATGTGCATCTATAATGATATGTAAATATAATTATGAGCAATGAGAGCGTAGCAGCCTCCTTTCGCGAAGGGCAAGCATTGATATGATTCTCCCACGCTCGTGGCCGCGCGGGTTCTTTTTTACCTCTGCGCGCCGTCGCTCGCCACACGGACATGCGCAGCGGGACGATTGACACTGCCAATGGAATGAGCCATGTCAGCCATGAGTGAGCCGTCACAGGTTTCTCTGGTACTGCTGCGCTATGTGGCGCCACACTTAACGGACCTTTTCTGCGCCAGCCTGCCTAATTTCTTTATTCATTTACAGCATAGCGCAATCTGCTGCAGCGAACAGAAGTCACGTGCCTATAAGTGTCGTTCAGAGACGGCGAAATCAAACAGGGGTGTTGAGACGGAAGGGCAATGCATGCATGCAAATGTAGCGCACAGCCACAAAGGACATGACATAGCATGCTGAGGCAAGTGTGTCAATGTTCGATTCAGCTCAGTTCAGTTTATTTGAAACAGTTCCCGAACTGGATTTTACCGCTTCACGTCAATAGATAAAGTACACACTGCAGTTGGCTTGTGTGCCACGCAGAACAGCCAAGTATTTAAGAGAGTGTTTCTCATTTGTCTGGGGTTTTGAATTGAAATATGCATCTTAAAGACATCTGGTGTAGTTCGCAACCCTGCCTGCCTGAAGACTTTAAACCCTCTGTTTTTTTAGCTACACGCCTGTGCTCAGACTATTTCGAGGATACCCAGGCATCCATAACGCCATTATAACGTTATTAAAATGCTGCTATTCCTCCAGCCATGTAGCGTTCAAGGTCAATACATGTGTAACTGTCGAGTCGTTCATTGGCGGTTGTGGTCACAGTACCAAATATGATGGACGCTAATTGGCTCTTAATTAATGTTGTGCAAGCTCAGCCCCCACCGAAGTGCATTGGTGGCACAGCCTCTCTACGGAGTAACGTTCACACCAGCCCATATGATTCAATGCAAAAGGTCTGCTTTTCACAGAACTGCGAATCGAATCCTACCCCGCAAATTTGGATGAAACCGGCACCAAACAAAGCAGTGTGAAACACGCGCCCGGGTGGCTGATTGAATACTATTCGCTCGCGCGTGCGTGCATGCGTGCGTGCGTGTGTGCGTGCGTCTGTGTGTGGTTAATCTGTTTTCTACAGATCACACTTAGCCCCACTCTGGCTCCTCGGAAGTAGCACTGGATCCACACAAGCTCCCAAAATTGGTGAAAATTTGAGGGCGTATATACAGCTTATCACTTCAGATTAACAGGGTATCAGTAATTGAGGGCTGTGTTTACGTTTCATGAAGGATGACCCTTCCGCTTACAACAGATTGTGGGCACCATTTCGAACAACAGGCAAGTTACATCTGCGAGCCTCATTAGCGTGTCAAATCATTTAGAAGCCTACTCTTTGATTCAGAGTATGTGGAAGTCAGGTGGATATTGGGAAGAGTAAGGATAATGTGCGCGATTACTAGAGATCTAATTACTTACAATGACCCTGCTTGGTAATACAGTTGCCAGTACTCGTCATCCTGGTCACAATTGGAAGGAACAGAAGCGAATCTTGGAAGAGAACCGGATTTCCGCTTGGATGGATGAACACGTGGTGTGAAGCATTCCAATGAAATGTTATGTTTGCAAACAAACGAAAATGCATGTATGTGTATCGCATGTAGTGTATAGCAATGTCGATAAGGTGTGGAATACACATCATAAGCCCGGGCAGCAACTAAATCATAGAACGGACAAGTTGGCCTGAAAATAATGTTTTGAAATAAACAACATGACCGGCATGCATTCACGGGTAACTTGGTGCAGACAAAATGATTGGTAATAATTGGAGGTGCCCACTTCATCCCACCAGTTACACAAATGACAACAGATACCTTATTCCCACATCACTGTCACGGTGAGATTGACCCGAACCATATGACAAACAAGTGAACATTCAAAGCACACATCGGACAGGGCTATTTAAATATTTCTGTCCATAGTGCAAGTTAAATCATCCTCTCGTTAATACAAACAGTTCGCTGATGCAATTAAAGAATACTTGGTGCCCTTCTGACTAACTCGATAGTTGTTATTGGTAAACATTACAGCAACCAGGCTATAAGAAAAATGCAACGGCCCTATGCACATTTCCCGCAGCACACGAGCACGTTGTTTACGCCAGGTACCGCTGAAAAATCGTCAATAGTGCGCCAGGTTAAAGCCATTGTCAGACCTTCCCACTGATACCACCTGCTTCGACATTTTAACAAAGCCTTTAAAATGCTCTTCGCTCCAGAGCAAATTGAAAGACTTTAACCGCACCCTGCATCCCAGTTGCTTCCAGACAGTAACCGGTGTTTACAACCTTGTTCTACCCTCATCCTCGCATTTGCAGGGATGTTTGGAAGATTTCGCCAATGAACTGGGTGGCAATCCTGGAGAACCCATTTATTTCAATGCTATGTGAATAGATGTTGTACATTTTGCATTTCAGATCATAACTCAGATCAATACTACGATTTGCTTCCAAAAATAACTCCTACTAAGCACGTTTTCTAACCCCATTGTCCGCGCCATGTTCGTCGTTGTCACCGCCTTAATGTTCAGATGTAGCGCCTTGTAAAATGAATATTGGTGTGTGGATCACTGAATATTATATGTAACGTTGATCTTAGGTTTATAACTCAGCAATACCTGTTCAATTATCTTCGTACTGCAGTACTCCTATGGAGTGAAATGTAAAAACAAGGGAATGTGAGCAGAGCAGGTGCGCTGGGCCGAGCCGGGCCGGGGCGGTCGACTGCAGACGGTGGGCCGAGGTGGTACAATATGGCCTGTTGAGTAATGCTGCGTTTTCATAGTTATGCGTTTAACTCAAATTATCACGCTCTATGTCAAGATGCTGCGTTGAGTTGAATTTAACATCTTGGTCTGAAGTCAAAATGAGCTGATACATAAATATTTGGTGTGAAAATTGTTTCTTTCAACGAATGCGTCTTGTTAAAAAATGCAGTTTTCAGCATATTATATATATATATATATATATATATATATATATATATATCTCTCTCTCTCTCTCTCTCTCTCTCTCTCTCTCTCTCTCTTACGAAATTTTGTTATTTTGGATAACAATTTTAGGAGCGCCGTTAACAGGCAATGGGTATGTTGACCAAATTAAATGATGTGTCACTCTGTTTAAAAATCAACTCTGTTTTGGGCCCTGTGCTGCAGCTCTTCAAAGTTGACCTAATCGATAAAGACTGTTTTTTCAGCTTTTTCTTCCTAAGTGCCACGCGAGGCGCTGTAGCAAAAAATACCCCCACTCGATCGATTTTAGCCGCTTGATATGCATTCTGTAGAATCTTCAACACCCATATTTAAGTGCCCTCCTGAGAGGAGAAGATTATGCATGAGTGACAGCTGCATCGTTTAGGTCATGGTATCTGATCGTAGTGGTAAAACCACTCTGATCGTAGTGGTAAAACGCTTAAGAAGTTGTGAACAATTTTCAACTGCCATTTGAGTGCTCAGGAATTTGTCCGGTATCTAAAGAGCCTCTTACGTTTGGACTTGTACCTTCACGATCTATGCATTGCTTGCTTACACTGCGACGTAATTTTGAAGAAAGCGCGTAAACAGTGCGTCAAAAATTGTTCAATACACATGCCAATTAAATACTAAGACATCAGGCCACGAGCCTGCCACCTCTTAGAACAGGTAAATGTCTATCACCCTGTGTAAAGGACGTTTTTCTATCCTATTTCATCGCTGAAATACGATCGGAAAAAGATGGAACGCTAACGAAAAATCTGCCTCCACTGGACCAGGTCTGATCCCTTAATTATTTACTTGAACGCAGTCTGCGAAAACAAAAGCATGCAGACAAGGTACAGGCACATCTCTTATTTTTCATGACAGTTACTGATCCAAGTGATAAGATGATCAAAAAGTGGTCATCGAAAACAACTTTCATATACCATCTATGGACCAGTCTTTTTGTTTTTTCAACTTTCAGTTGTTCTACCTTTTACAACAGCAAATTGTTTATCGTTTTACAAGCTTAATTTTTAGGCTAAGTGAGGATGCGTTTCAAAGGTTAACCAACTTCTTGCATGTCATAGTTACTCAGCAAGAACGATTAATTTCTGCCTCTTGGAAAAATGAGAAGACGCCCGCCCGGCGAACGGCACCGGACACCCGGCACACCTTCGCACTGCATTCGTGTTCCCTGCGTAAAGCCCACCTGAAAACGGAGCCGGTAAACTGCCGCTGGTAACTGGTTCTGTGCAGCCTTGTTTATGCTTGATGGATTTAAGTGAGCTCGGTTATTGATAGCGTCTTCAAACCTCGGGAAGGGAAATATGGGCTTGATATGCTCGTTGAGGCATAATCAAGTAGGGGTGAGAAATTCACGTAAAATATCGCAAAACGAGTGCAAAATGCCTCCTCATAGGGTGCTGCTTTACACCTAAAGTCAATTGGTCCACCACCGTCAACTTATAGGCCTCCCAGGCAGCGCCGCACCTGGGGTGCCCAGCGGGAGGCGTGTCCAGGCGGGTACGTTTCAAACGGCCTAGCTCTTGTTTTAGTATGATCACTGATCACTGATCACTTTGCATGCGGGATAGCGCATGATATAGCACGGGCTGGTCTGGAGGCGATCAGGGGCGCTAAAACCGCTTTGCGACCACAAGCCCGCCATCCCCATCATCCCATGGAAGAAGCCATCAGCAGAGAAATCACGGTATCCAGTTAATGTTCAATTTTGAGATATTTCATGCCTGACTGGGCACGCCTAGTTGGCTGTTATGCATAGACACAAGCCCCCCACGTCAAGGTGCTCCCCATTTGAGGTAACACACACCCTGTCCACACACCACATGCATACACACACTGCATGCACACGCACACCACATGCACACGCACACCACATGCACACGCACACCACATGCACACACACACACACACAGGCACACACACACCACATGCACACACACACACAACATACACACACCACATGCGCACACACACACACACACACACACACACACACACACACACACACACACACACACACACACACACACACACACACACACACACACACACACACACACACACACACACACACACACACACACACACACACAGTGCATCGGGAGAGAACCCATGCTCGCATACGCACCTGGTTTCACGCTCACAGCGACTGCGTCCGTGCGCAAAGATGTGTGTTTTCTTTCGCCGCTGCTGGCTGGATCGTGGCCGGCGGCGTCGACGGTTGACCCTTGTCACCCAGAGGCGGATGACGGGACCCACGGAAGACCGGACATTGGGGCTTGGGTTACTTGGGTTACTCCGCCGGTCGGCTGTGTCGCGCGCGTAAGACGGTGGATCGGCTGACAACCGTTGCCAAATGCGGATCGTCGTTCTTCAGAGTTAAGGTTTTGGTTTGCATTTCGTTACAGGCCTCCAGACGGCTGGCATTGCGCAATTTGCTGTTTTACCGTGACCTTTATGCATGCGATGATCTCAGCCTGATGTTGTTTTCTCCTTTGATGATTTTAGAAACTTCTGGACTAATCAACTATGCATACCTGTACGCCGGCTATGTACACATTACATGTGCTTATTTTCCTTGAAGCTGACCTGGGTAATTCATTTTCAATCCCCTCGGTTTAAATTGGACATTATGTAAGTGCTTTGGACATTGGGTAAATGCTTTGGATTGGATATTCTGTGTGTGTGTGTGTGTGTGTGTGTGTGTGTGTGTGTGTGTGTGTGTGTGTGTGTGTGTGTGTGGTGTGGGTGTGGGTGTGGGTGTGGGTGTGGGTGTGGGTGTGGGTGGGTGGGTGTGGGTGTGGGTGTGGGTGTGGGTGCGGGTGTGTGTGCGTGTGCGTGTGGGTGTGGGTGTGGGTGGGTGGGTGTGGGTGTGGGTGTGGGTGGGTGTGGGTGTGGGTGTGTGTGTGCGTGTGTGCAAGTGTATGTCATTTGATCCCTGGGATCTCAAAAGCTAAGATGGCTAGACACACATTATTCTTAGGGTGGTCTGGCCTCTATGTGATTTTATTTATGTTGAAATTTGAGCCTCCTGGGTTATGACATTGGGGTGAAATAAGATCAAACAAAGTCCAACTACAGATTGGTGTGTGCAGTGCCCCGACCTCCTCATGTAACCGCCGTGAAGTTAGATACCTATTGTAAGGTCAGAGGTGTTCGATTAAGCTCAGTGACCTGGTATGACTCGTATAAGGTTAAGGTGACCACATACATACAAAATTGCTCATAATTTTCCATTCAAATAAGCATCAGAGATCACGCTAGGCGGGATGCTCCTTAAACAAAATGTTGACCCGGGTCATTTTAGGCAAGCGACCTACTTGGATTTTTCAAAAATTCATGGAACATTTCTGCTGCGGCCCCTGTCATCAATAAATATGAAGTTAGCTTCAGAAACTTCTCCAAAAACCAAGTTCTTGGGCAAAAAGCGGATTAGTTTTGACCTCGGTCTGACCTCTATGCCTTGCCCTTGGTCAATAAACTGTGTTGTAATTCTAAGCCTACGAAGCTATCTCAAATATAAATGTCTTCGTCTAACACTCCGTTTCTACATTACGTCGAGCGATTTTTTTACAGATACTCTTCGCTGACAGCCATCTCTGACTTTGACGCGCCATGGATCAGCAACCTTGCAAGGTACGCCTAATTTTGTACATAAATCATCTGCAATTGAACTCTACAGCTATGCAAAGCTTGGCACGACCAGGCCTCGCCGTTAAGAAATTATTCTGGAAAAATTCCTGGGGGGGGGGGGTCAGATTGACCATTGGCATTGCTTAACATTGCTATTGCTGGCATTGCTTAACTTGATTTTTTTGGCTTTCATCAAATCGGGTTCCGAATCCAATTATACCGTCATTGCAGTAATCGTCACTGTCATTTTTTCCACTTCATCATGACGTTTGTTTGAAAGATGCTCTGTGTTCAGTTATACAGTTTGTACATAGAAAAAAAGAGTTCCGTTTTTGTTCAGAATAACCACACAACATCAATGGATTGTTATAAGCTGCAAACTGTTCACTTTGTTTCATGACATCACCACACAAAATGGAATGCCGTATTCACGCACCGTTCCCACGATTGCACCTTTAATTTTGTCAAGGTGGACAGGATCGTACTAAAGTCAAATGCTGAGTCTTAAAAGCCGACAGCCACGAAATCGTTTGTAGAAATATAGGCACAGCCAAGGCTATAGAAACAATAAAGCAGAACGCTCCGGTCTCCAAAAGCTTCAGGAGGTTCTTCACAAAACTTCTCCACAAACTTTAGGCTTTAGGAGCAGCCGCGAATTTGGACATAATGCTCGTGCTTTATATGGTCAGAGGAAGTCGTGTCGTCACAAGGCTAAACCCCGGTTGTCATGGCAATACACCCCTGATTCTGCGTTGCTTTGGTGTGTTCAAACATTAAGGGTCAATGGTGGTGCACTTTGGTCTGTGTTCACCATATTCTAGGATTCTGAGGTGGAAAAGAGATCATTGTAAACGTGCATACACCTATAACCTAAGATGCTATATTGACTAGAACATTTTATGCGTAAATGTTGATGTTCAGAACGGATGATTTCATGCAATAGGCTGATCATTTTTTGACGGTCAATCTGACGCGGCAAGTCAAATCACCGTGATATAATTAGTATCTGCACATGGTACGAGGAGCATGGCGTGATGAGTATTCAGGAAACAAAAAAAAAAAAATGCAAGAATGAACAGGAAAATGAGGCAAATGTTACGCTTTCCACATCGGTTGAACTGTGCTGATGCATAGTGCAGTGAAGCGCTGGGGCGAATGCAAATTATGAGTTGTAATATCGACGCCAAGTGCATGGGTCCAGCAGGGAAGCGTGGGTGTGTAATTATATGACATGTCAGGGCATCAATGGAATCAAAGTTTATATGCGTGTTCGAAAAGTTATTGGTGCACGCAACATGCAATACATTGTAATTGCTGCACAGTGTTCTCTGTGCACAATTCTCACACAGTTCTCTCACAGTTCTCACAGTTCTGTTCTCCATGCACAATGTTCTCTCGAAATTCAACTTAAATTAGAGCACCCTGTATCTGAAAAATAGTCGCAACACATGAAGGTAAAATATAGCCTGATTTTCTTCATCCTTGCTTGGTATACATTTCTTACCAGTGTTCTGCCAACTTATTGCCTACATTCTGAAAAGTTCTGGCCCATGCAGACTATCATAAGGACACAACCACCTAGTGCTGCACTACCAGTGCAATGTTTTATGGTGTTACAGCACAAGATAAATCGCAAAAGCTGTAACATTTGAAATTCTGGTAATTTGTCGAGGTTGGGCTACTCTTCTTCGGAATCAGCAGCAGGAAACACATAGACAGGAAGTATTCAGTACGATGTCGACCAATAATAAATCTGCTTAACATTCTAATAGACATGATTGCTTATGATTTGCCTAGTATCGGCAAGGCATACTGAACTGTAATAAACTACTTATTTGAGAACTAACTGAACCTGGATCACAGCCTTAATCATGGTCTCGTTTCGCTCACTTGGTTCATGAAATGTCACATTTGACATTGCCACTCCAGTTGAATTCCGATTTTCCTTACGGATCTGTTACCAGAAGACACATGCCTGGGTGTCAATGTTGGTGTCTGACTCCCACTTTCGCTCATCGAAACGAAGCCTCCCTGGTTTCGACTGGTTCTTTGATTATGACTAGTTCCTGGTTCTTGGATTCCATTGGCTATTTTGCAAACACCTGGCCCCAGCTCCTGGTTCTGACTGAGTTTTCCCACAACTCAACACAGTTCTTTGATCCCATTAGTACCTCATAAACACCTCGCCCACATTTCTGGTGTCAAATAATTTACTCACGAACCGCTTGATCCCGACTCCTGTTTGTCACTGGCTCATTCGTAAAACCAGCTCGGGTTAAGATTGGTTTAATTGCGTAATAATATGTTATTGATTTCATTGATATAACAACATCCTGTCAGGTAAAATATGCCAAAATTCAAAATATGTCTTCCGTATGTTCTTAAAGATTTGCATGCGCACAGTGCACAACGCAAGCTTATTAAGTGAATATGTATTGGTTTCTAACATTACTTCCAGTTGATACTACAGTAATCATTGATGCCTGTGACTATACGCCGCATCTTAGTTGTTGCTGGGTCCCCGCTGTATTTTCAGGCTAGCTTTGGGTTTTTGCGGGATCTCTGGCCATATTCTTGGCTAAACATTTGCTCTTGCTGGATCTATCAGCACAATTTCAAGCTGGGTCTTGGTTCTTGCTGAACCCCCTCTACATACTTTATCCCGGGTCTTGATTCTTACCGAATCTGACGGCTTAGTTTCGAGCTTAATCCTTTTTATCTGTTCCCCAAAGATCAATTCAGTGTTGCATCCTGTTCTCGCGGGATCTCCAACTTGATTGCACACTGGTGGCTGGGTTTTCCTGGTTACGGTAACAGGAACTAGGAACTGGTTGAACCCGGATGCCAAAAAGAAATCTCGGGAGCTAGGCGCAAGACTTTTTACCAGTATGCGCGATCATGTTTGCTAGCATCGTCGCACGCCAGTGTGTCGCAGTACGCCAGAGCGGCTCGGCCTGTTCGGGTTGACAGTTTGCCAGCATTAAAGAAACAGCGAGACCGGGCGGCCTCGAAATATCCGTCCAATACTGATTTAGTCGGAACAAGCTCTTGCCACTTTGACGTCGTGGGTTGTAAAAGGCAATCACATGCATTTAAAACCAGTCCATTTTAAGCTGCCTAAACCAACTTACTGGCCTTAGATCACCATCAATGTGATTTTTATGTATATGTCGCATGACTCGATACGGAGTCCCACAACACAGCCTGATGCACCAGCTCAAAACCCGATGCCTCAGGCAGCTTGCCCATCGCGTTCATGATGGTACACCCCGCAGGCGCTCTCTCGTGGGAGGCTCGCATCAACAGCAGTGTAATCAGCGAGTAGGTAGCAGCTCACTGGCAGCAGCTCGGTCAGAAGCTGGCGGGCGGACTGGTCGGCAGCTCAGTCAGAAGCTGGCGTGCAGGCCTGTCGGCAGCTCGGTCAGAAGCTGGCGGACAGACTGGTCGGCAGCTCGGTCAGAAGCTGGCGGGCAGACCGGTCGGCAGCTCAGTCAGAGGCTGGCGGGCAGACCGGTCGGCAGCTCGGTCAAAAGCGAACGGGCAGACCGGTCGGCAGCTCGGTCAGAGCCTGACGGGCAGACCGGTCGGCAGCTCGATCAGAGGCTGGCGTGCAGACCGGTCGGCAGCTCGGTGTCAGAGGCTGGCAGGCAGGCCGGGGGGCAGCTCGGTCAGAAGCGAGCGGGCAGACCGGTCGGCAGCTCGGTCAGAGGCTGGCGTGCAGATCGGTCGGCAGCTCGGTGTCAGAGGCTGGCGGGCAGGCCGGTCGATCGGCTGATACAAAGCATCCAAAGCAAGTATCATGCAAATATATTCATTCTTTGCAGACATATAGCTTTTGAAGGGTGCAATATATGCGTTTGGTGGTGGACAGACCTTGGCACCATGTCGACCCAGAATGATCAGACTCATACGAATGAGCCCTTCCGCTGCATACAATCATGACACAAAATTAGTCTGGGGCATGGATTACAATGCTAACACCTGTTGTTTTAAATTTTGACCTTCAGGTTGATCCTGAGCTAACCTCAGCTTTAAACGGCGTTTGTGTTTTGTGATCCGGCAGTTGGTTCCGGAGATAACAGGGGCGAGGATGGAGATAGGACAGATCCGACCCTCAGATCACTGGCAGGGGACCCAGGGAGCACGTGCTTCCCCCTAGGGGCCGTTTTGAGGGCCTGAAGGGGTGGTTGCAGGTTGTATTCCAAGGCGCTGATCGGCATGACCGAGCCCTTAAATGACCAGGACTTTTGGACCGTTAAAGGGCCTTTTACGCCGATCGGAGGTCCCCTGAGTCGATAAGGGGCTTTACGTCGGTCAGACATCACCAGTAACGCAAAGTCGGCATTGTGTCAATATGGCGTGAGGACTCATTTCCCCAGCAGGGAAAAAGCCGGAGCCCTTGATTTGCATTGGTCAGCAGTCTGACGCAATAGTGGCCCCCTATGCCTGTCAGACGCTGACGACTCCTAGCATGGGACCATGTGCTGGCAAGGCGCCCTCTAGTCGGCCAGGAGCAGTGTTCGCCGAGGGCCGAAAGGCTCCTTGGGACCGACGATTAAAGGTCCGATTGAAAGTCGCAAGGCCTCTGTCACATTAAGGACCCCAACCCGCAGAACCGGGGCCTTAAATGTCAGCCGGAGTTAAGACTCAGTCCCTTGGTAGTAATGTAGACGTGAGTTTGTTACTTCTCAGTGATGGTACAGGATTAGTTCTGTAGATATTTTCGCTGATTTGGGACATTTTATTTGGTCTGACAGTGGTGGCGGGAGACTCCATGCGTTTATTCCAACTAACTTACCTGATCTTGTCATTTCTTCCACAACCCACGCTTAACTGTTGATCATATTATTTGTTAGAACGAGTAAGCTTCTGCTTATCTGTGCCAAATAGTCCTATTTTTCCAAGCTGAGTGAAGAACAAAAATCATTGTCCGGGAAGGGAAGAGAGCTTTGAGCTACTGAGAAGGGTAAAGGTTTCTAAGCTGTTCAGAAGGGAAGTACACTGCAGGTGAGGCTCAGACAGCTATCCTGGGTCTGCTACACTTGAGAACAGATGAAGCGTACTGGCAGGCAAAAGAAAGATTGATGGACAGGTTTGGAAATGACTTTGTTGTGTCAAATGCTTATCGCATGAAGATAACAGACTGGCCAGAAGTGGAGATGGGCGTGCTCTCAGATATTTTGCTGACTTCCTGAAGCACTGCCAAGCCGCAGCAGCAAGTTCTCTTCAGCATCTAGGAATTTTGGATGACTATCTGGAGATCCAGATGATGGTGAGGAAGTCGCCAAAGTACATGGTGGACAGATGAAAAAGAGAGGTTTTGTCAGTGTCGAAGCAAGGATAGGCTGTGGACCAGTGGATGTTTCTACAGATGAAGAGAAGCAGACTGCTCCACAGAGGATGACACAAGGCAAGGCCAGAACTTTCATGTCCTCGTCTAAAGCAAAGGTTACAAAAAGAGTCCCCATTTGTGTGTTGTGTCAAAAACAACATGGAATCAAGGGCTATGACAAATTTAAGAGGATGACTGCTGGTGACCGCAGCAACGTAGTGAACCGGCTGGGCCTGTGTAGAGGCTGCCTGAGGAGAGGACACAGGGGGAGGAAATGTCGTTCAAAGGCCAAGTGTGATGAATGTGGCATATGGCATGCCACAGTGCTGCTTGGTGAATCATTTCTGAGAAAACTGGAGACGCACACAGACGGAGGACAGAGGATGACTGACAGTGCGCCTTAGGCTGCGTCCTTCCCCTCGGGCTCCACGGTAGGCACTGAGGGAGAGAGCTGCACTCACTCACTGGTTCTGTCTGTACTGCTGAGTCACACCAACAATCCTGAACATCAACTGCTAGTGTACGCCCTAATTGATTTTCAGTCAGATGCATCTTTTGTGTCCAAGTCAGCCTGTGAAACTCTGAATGTTGAAGATAGAGCAGCGAAGCTGGAGCTGAGCACCATGACAGGCAAGTCCGCCATTGTCAGCGAAGCAACTGGAGGTCTGCTGATTCAGCCACTGACAGCGGATGTCATCAAGCTGCCATCCGCGTATACTTGTCCGGAGATCCCATGCTCCAACAGAAGTATACCCAAAAGAGAGACAGCCCTGAAGTGGGAGCACTTGGTAGGTAGGATAGCTGACAAGATGCCAGTGTTTTCCCAAAATGCCCCAGTGGCCCTGCTCCTGGGCACTAACTGCTCGCGTGCTATTAAGCCCCTGGAGGTTGTTTGTGGAGAAGACGACGAACCCTGGGCTGTCAGGACACCTTTGGGATGGGGCATCGTTGGATGCCTCTTTGGAAGCAGCGGAGCCGAAGGAATGTGTCATCTGGTGGACACAGATTAGGGGCACCAAAAATGTTGTCAATTCGCCTTTAAGTCTCAGGTACGTGAGGTCAGTCCACTGGGAGCGATGCAACTGCTTGAGTCAGATTTTCAGGAAACTAGACGCGAGAACAAGACGGGCTTGTCGATCCATGACCAGCAGTTCGTAAAGAAGATGTCGGAGGGAATCTGGCAACGGTAAAATAGCATTATGAGATGTCGCTTCCACTGAAGAGTGACAAGGTATTCTTGCCAAACAACAAGACTGTGGCAATGCAACGACTGAAAGGGCCGAAGCCGAAACTCGTGAGAAATGAGTCCTATCGCCGAGACTACACTGAATTCATGGAAACGACTGCGGCAAAGGGGTACGCAGAGGAGGTCTCTAGTGACGAACTGAAGCTCGACAACGGCAGGGTGTGTTACATCCCTCACCACGCAGTTTATCGCCCGCAGAAGGCCAACAAGAGCTGTGTCGTTTCCGACTGCAGTGCCGAGTTCGCAGGCCATGTGTTGACCAGCTACCTCTTGCTGGGCCCCAACATGACGAACAGCCTCACCGGAATCCTGTATTGTTTCCGTAAGCAGCCTGTGGCGATCTCCTGTGACTTGGAGGTTATATTCAACCAGGTGTTCATGGACGCCAGAGATCGTAACCTCCTCCGCTTCCTGTGGTGGAAGGACGGCGACCTGGGCAAGCATCCAAGTGAGCACAGGATGAAGCCTCACCTTTTTGATGCAGCATCTTCACCCGCATGCGCAATGTTTGTGCTGACAGCTCCAGTTGACGGCTATGTAGTAGCCGTCAACTATCACGCCACGTCAACATCATGATAGGAGCGAAATGGAAGCTGCCGACCGCATGAAAAGGGCTTTTATATCGACGACGGCCTCGCATCTCTTCAAGATGTGTATACAGGGGTAAGCTTGATTGGTATAACCAGAAGGCTATGTGAACGTGGAAGATTTAAAGTTCACAAGATCATCTCGAGCAACATTGATGTTGTGGAGTCTGTCCCAACAGAGAGTCGCTATGCAGGACTGCAGAGTTTGGGTATTGGTTCCAACAGCCATTCGTACATTGGTTCAACGGACATTGGGAGTGGAGTGAAACACAGAAAATGACATGTTCTCCATCCAGGTGAAGCCGGGTGCCAAGCAAATGAACAGGAGGGGCATCTTGTCGGTGGTGAGTTCGGTGTTAGACCCGCCGGGCCTGGTCTCTCCTTTCGTTCTGAAGCGCAAGCTGTTCCTGAGAGAGTGGCGCCGCGAGGGCCTTGGCCTGGACGAGCCCATGCCACGTGGCAAGAGTATGGGGGGAGTGGACGGCAAGCATGACAGCGTTGAAGAACGTCAGCGTTCCACGATGCTTCGTGCAAGATGGGCTGCAGAACGGAATGACAACTGCATCGCATC
Organism: Pollicipes pollicipes; assembly: GCF_011947565.3. Classification (NCBI taxonomy): domain Eukaryota; kingdom Metazoa; phylum Arthropoda; class Thecostraca; order Pollicipedomorpha; family Pollicipedidae; genus Pollicipes; species Pollicipes pollicipes. The sequence continues at coordinate 37,755,660 of NW_023596461.1, read as the reverse complement.
ATCTTCCTGATGCCAGCTCAGTCAGCTACGGACAGTGCAGCTACCTGAGGAACGTAGTACCAGTGTAGCTTCCTAAGTAGCTACCAGTGTAGCTACTGGACAGGACCGGGCTGGTGAATTGTTCACTGGTGATGAGTAAGTCTCATGTGACACTGACCAGGTCGATTACTATACAGAAGCTCAAGTTGACAGCTGTTGTGCTCTCCGTGAAGATCAGTCGTTTTCTTCAAGATGAGCTGAGATTGTCGAACGTAAAATAACTATTTTGGACAGATAGCAAGAAAGTACTGGGGCACATATAGAACGAAGCAATGCGATTCCACGTCTAGGGGGCAAACCGCGTGCAGCAGATACGTGACCATACCGAACTCAGTCAGTGGAGACATTTTGTGACGGAGGAAAACCCGGCAGATCTCGCTTCTCGAGGAGTGAAGGCAGAAGACCTCGTGAGCAACGATCTGTGGTGGCACTGTCCATCATTTTTGACATCATTTCTGACTCGTTCTCTTCACGAGAGCGAGAAACACGATGAGGTTAAAAAGAACGGTCCGCTCCGTCCAGGCTGTATCGGGCGGTCTCACTGAAGAATGCCGCCAAGCCTGATTGGGCGATGAGCTCTTGCGAACCCTTCTGAGTGAAGTTGAGGCAATGGGTAACAGCAGGCCGCTCACTTCATTTTACATGACTCCTGATGGCCCTCAACCAATCTCTCCCATAAGCCTTCTAACAAAGGAATGTAGCATAGTTTTGTCTCCGTCTGGTGTCTTTCAGAGAGGTGACATCTACTGCCGTCGGCGCTGGCGACGAGTCCAGTACCTCGCAGACCAGTTCTGGCGGCGATGGCGCTCGGATTTCCTCCCGAGCCCCCAGGAGAGGAGGAAATGGACGACGAAGCTCGAGAACATTGTACCAGACAGCGTCGTGCTCGTCATCGAGGACGACTGTCCCTGCTGCCGGTGGCCTCTGGGGCGTGTCGTCAAGGCGCACCCTTCCGGCGACGGACTCGTCTGGAAGGTCACTGTTCGCACCAGGGACGAGACGTATGACCGTCCCATGCAAAAACTGGTTCGGCTTCTCCCGTAAAAGGACCCGATTCATCTTCAGAGTGCCCAGTGTGGGCGGGGCGGCCCTGCTGCAGCGAGGAAGTCATCGCCTCGCGGGCGTGCTGGGGGGCAGTGACGCTTCGCGGGCATGCTGGGCGGCCATGGCGCCTAACAGGCGGCTGCCGGCTTCGTGGCGCCTGACGGTGCGCGCCCGGGCGGTGCGCGGCCGCCGCCTTCTCGGCGCCTGAATGTGTATCATGTGCTCGTCGGCCGGCTGCGTGGCTCCTGGCTAAGTGGCGGTCGAGTTCGCGGCCTGGCTCTCGCTGGTCGGGTTTTCGTGGCATCGGACACTGCGCGGTGGATATACTGGCGTGTTAGTGCTGCACGTTGTATATTGCATTGCGTTTAGACTTTGTGTTGTGTAAAAATGCAACCAATTTACAGGGGGGGGGGGGGGGGGGCGTCATTGTAGGGCGACATCGCTTCAGTAATAGACGGCGCAGAGCATAAAGGGCGCTGTTCGTGGCGCGAAATGGTGGCGAGAGCTGGCGCTCGTGATAGCGTTCCTGGCGCCGCGGGACGTTTGAAGGCAAGCGGTCCTTGTGGCGCCGCTCAGAATGTGACCAGACCACGATGTGCCAGGGACGCGCCGCAAGGAGTGAGTAACTGTACTGACTTAAACTGTTACGTTATTATTATTTCAGGTCATTACATGTACTGGTCATTATACCAGGTCGTATGTATTTTCGGGTTATTAGTATTGTTTCTCATTCATTTCAGGTTTTACGTGCAATGAAGCAGCAACACCAAAATGGCGGCTTCGAAGCTGTTAGAGTGAGCCGTAGTCATGTAATGACTGTTACACCATCCTAAATATATAGTCAGCGCATTTTGACTTAAAACAACTAGCCAGCCGCCAGCAAGGGTGTGGGATAATCTTACTTGACAGCGCTAAATAAACAGGATGAAAACACATCAAATAGACCGCCAAAAAACATCGCCTCGCACTGATGAGAAAGCATCATAAATGAAATCGTTCGCGAAAAAGTAAGCTCATCACGTATCGAACATAGAAAACAGTTGCACCAAGGAGTATCGCGCTACGCTCACGCCCCAAGCGGCAAAAATAGCAATGACAAGAATAGGTAGCGCTAGCGGCGCCACCTACATATTTCCTGAACAGGGACAGGGACGCAATCCCGAACGCCAAGAGCCTCTCCCGGGGGCCGGGGCCTCTGGCAATGATTGGGATTTGAGAACATAAGATGACGTTCCACAATGCTACAGTGGAAGGGCCCCATGTTCGCCAAGGACCCCAATATTAAACGGGAGACCCCCCACCCCAGGTGAGACAGGGGCCCATTGATCCAAACGGCAGTATCTGTGCTAATTATTGGACGCTCTGCGGCGATACGGTTTTTTTGCGTTAATTGGGGCCTCTGTCTCGACCCGGGATTGAATGCCCGGGTTAGAGGGATTCCTGAGTCTGAAAGGAAACCAATGTATGACGTTTTACTTTAACACACGCACGGGTGACCGGTTGGATACCCTTCGCTCGAGTGGGGGTTAATTTGGCTCTCTCTGAGATCTCAGAAACTAGGAGAGCTAGAGAATTTACAGGGTTCTCAAATTCACAGGGTGTGCTGGTCTGCATGAGAACTCGCTCGGGTCAAAGTTTTAGATTCTAGGTTATGAGTTTCGGGTCAAATAAGGTCAGACAAGGTCAAACTCCAGGTTCGTGTCCAAAGTGCCCTCAGTACCTCGACACCTGCTATAAAACGAAATTTCACATGTTCATCTAGGGTCAGTGACCTTTTCTGATCGTTCGAAGGTCATGGTAACCCAAATCATACAGGACTACTTCGAGTTTTGTATTTGAATAAGCGACAAAGACTACGCTAGACAATATGCCCCTAAAAGAAAATGTAGATCTGGATCCCTTTAGATCAGTGAACTATTCTGACCTTTGAGAGAGCCACGGATGATGTATGATGCGGTTACCAATAAATTCGTTGTCATCAATAAATTCGAAATGATCACCAAAAACTATCCCATACAGCATGCCCTAGAGTAATAAAGCAGATTGGTTTAGACCTTAGTAAGACCTTTATCTCTGACCCTGGACCAATGCAACTTGTTTATTCAATTGTTGTGTTGCCTAAGAAAGTATCTCAGAGATGTATGGCTTTGTCTAACACTCTGTTGTTGCATTAGACTGAACGATAACCTAAGCAATCGACCGCTGAATCCATGGCCTGACTTTGACATGCCGTATGTAAACGACATCAAAGGTACATCTATTTCTTGTACCAAACGATCCGCTACATAATTATCTAAAGCCATGCAAAATGTGGCGCGCTTACGACGCGCCGTTCGGAAACCATTCCGGAAAGACACTTGGGGATCAAACTGACCCACACCCGAGCTCGTGTTAAAGGCCTCCCGAGCGACCAGGTGACCCCACTTTCATATCGTCAGAACGCAGCCGGTAGGCACCCCGTGCTGAGACGAAAGTTCTCTTCAGTCCTTAACCGATAATTATGATATGCCCCTAGTGTTTTACCCACCAGGCCCCATGCCGGGACCGGCAAGATTTCCCCTTAATGTTCAGCAAAGTCGATCGAAATGAGGTCAAAAATAAAAAAAAGCCATCCCATGTCTTCCTGGAGGCGTCAATCATTTTTCACAATCGACTAGTGAGGCAAAATATATGAACAGCAAACAGAGTTTCTGGGCCTGCGCGCTCGCAATCTTCGTGAACGGTACTGGCCGCTGCTGATAACAGCAGGCGGCGGGCGTCGAGAGCCCGAGAATGACCGGCGTGAAACAGGGCTTCCAACGGCTTTTCAAAATCAAGTCGTACCGCTCAAAGATTAGAGTGGAATGAACATGGTTTGGTTTTGGTCCCCTTTGTGGTTTTGGAGCTGTCCTCTGAATATATGAACAGCAGCACGGACAAATAAGTTCTACCCTTACTTTCCAGTTCCACCACTTTGCTCTAGCACTTCTTCACGCCGTTGTAAATGTTCTTTCGTTCCTACTATTACCCTAAAAATGGAACTGGTGAAATACGCACCCAAAACACTCTTTGAACGCACGAATCAATGTCCTAAGCGTCTAAAGGAGCTTCTTTCAAACGCGTTATCATTTTCGGCGGAACGTTAGCCGTTACTTAGTGTTGACCGCCCGGCGGACGCCCTGCAGTCAACACTAAGTAACGGCCAACGTAAAGGTGACATTGCGGCCTAAGGGGACTGCAACGCTGGACGTCGGGGTCTTGTTTCTTAGACGTACAAACACATGGTAAAAATTGCTGGATGTGTTGCATTGCTTACTATCGTTATCTATATTTATCACATTTAAAAAAGACGCCAAAAACGGCATGTTCTATCAGATAATTTCTCCAAATGCATGCTATTAACGTTACACGCTAGAAACCTTGGTTACGTGTCTGTTGACAATGCTCACAGGTGTGTAAAAGCTATACAAAATTACGACCTGTTTTTATTTTTCAAAACAATCTTGCTGTTTTCATGTGTAACATCATACATTTTCCGAGCAAGCCAGCAAGTCATACGTAAAAATAATCAGTTGCATTTTTGATATAAAAAAGTTTTGTTTTGAAAAGAGCAATGTTACGCCGTACTTTTAATTAAAAACTGTTGCCTTAGATAGTTCTCAGCTTCCCTGCTAAGGGCACTTATCATCGTTTTCTGATCCTCATCTCCATCAGTACAGTGATTCTGAGGCAAGGGTGTCATTTTCTAAAATCAATTTGGGACTGAACCAATAAAAGTGGCCAAACCTGCCCAGAAATTTTGACTCTTCCCCCGCTTTTGGACACTTTGATTGCGTCCTTGATGTCACAGCAAAAAAAAAAACAGCTGGTCGATTCCAAAATTGTTTTTAGGTTGAGGAATGAACTCCTAATTGGAACCGCTATAATAGTAATAATGAACATGTGGGGTGATGATGCTATTGATAGCGACGCGTTTTAGCACTTAGTGTACCAGCAATTCAAACACGTGCTGCATTTTATTTTCCCAATGGGTATTCCCTTTTTTGCTCAGGTGCACTGCGCGGGCTGAAGGCTCAGAGGAAAATGGAGCGGGCTCAAGAGAATGGAGACTGCATCGCCTGACGCGCACGGCAGCGCTTTATTTTGCGCTGAGCCGCCCATACCTACACACATTTTTGAGATGAGCCTCAAACTTCGCACAAGTTTATTCCAAGATATGCGGCGGCTTTCCGTAGTTTTCCATCGCACTACCCAAAAAGCCTTTTCTGCCCCACCCAAAGCGCCCCTGAGCCGCCTACCGCCAGCCCTGAAAGGGGATGGGCTGCGGCTGGGTGAGCCTTTTGCAGTGCACTCGAAGTCGCACAGACCTAATTTTAAAGTGTGTCTTTTTGAAATGATGGTGATTTCTTAACATTCTTTACACATACGTATTAGAAATTTCAATTACATATACGTGTTATAAATTCCAATGTGTGCTTTGTGGAGGTAAAAATAGTGGCATCGAAACTTATAGGATATTTGACATTTCGGTCAAGAAGGATTCCCGCTGCTCTTCTGCCTCCAGACAGCGCGCCTGCGTATCTCGATGCCGTCAGACGAAATCGGCTGTAAAAAAGACCACACGTGTTCCGTTTATTGTCACCACGTGTTTACAGGGCCATGCAAAAGCAACAAGCTTGTGAGTGGCACCGACAGGTTTCGAACGCATGCGCACCTCAGGTCCTGGCCCATCCGCTCTCGGCAGCGTTCGAGTGGGGGTGGAGGGGGGGGGGGGGGTTCTCTTCGTCGTCGCGCAACCACAACAGCTGCCGCCGTCAGGTTGACCCAGACGGCTACCGCACCAGCGCACGTGTGGGCTCAGGTGACGTCACCCGCTCAGGTGACGTCGGCTCCGGGTGAAGAATGGCAGGGCAATAGCTCAGAACGCAGACGCCTCCGGCTGCGCGCAGAGTGGTCGCGGGACGAGGCCACAAGTGCCAACTTCACCACCACCGACAGCACACGCAACTAGACGCATTGTGTCCGGCTAGGTTCGAATGTTCAGCTTTCGAAGAGCATTAATCAGTGCAGCCTTCCTGATTTCTTAGAGTTTATCACCGTAATGTTAGGTGTATGTAACACACATGAGACGTGCCACATGCTCGTTATTTTGCTTCGAATCGGCTCCTCTGACCGTGTTAGGTACGAACTAAAACATTTGCCCTTCCGCATCCACATCCGGTTAACTGCCACCTATGTTCAACTTAAAATCTTCCAGCTATTCGTTAACAACAATTTGTACCATTCGAAATAGCCCAGGGAATTGTGGTCCATTTAACGTGCGTGTACTTTGGCATAATTACTTCCACAGGTATGGGAAATGGAAATCAAAGGGACCATACCCCATGATGTTTGGTGAAATACAAAAATTAACACGACAATGATGTGTGAAAAAACATTTTTTCTAACAGACGTCAAGCCTTCACGTTTTGTTTAGACGTTCCTGTGTTTTGTTTTCTCTGTCCGAAAAAACCTCAGCATAACTAAACGTGAATTTTTGCAGAACAGTTCCTATCAACAGCCAAATTGGCAATCAGTACGCCGTATGAAGAAAAAATGAAGTGCAAACATTTGAAAAGCCTGTGACAAAGTAAGACAACGGTCTAACACGAGTTCAGCCTTCACGTTTTGTTTAGACATTCCTATATACTATTTTCTCCGTCCGAAAAAGCCTCAGCATAAAAACGCGATTTTCGCAGAAAATGACTTAACTCCCTCCAACAGTTTAATTGACAATCAGTGCGCCTCACAAAAAATCAAGTACAAGCATTTGTAAGACCTGTGACAAAGTAAGACAACGGTGAGTCCACGTCCAAGTACCCTCCAGAACTAAACGACGCCGATCAAGCAGCGGCCGTGCAGCTCCGGGCTACTGCGGATCCTTTCAGGCAGGACTGGCTTAGCTGGCAGAATCACACAAATGACTCGGGTCCCGCCAGAAACATACGCCCTCCGTCCGTGTCGGTCAGCGCTGTCGCACGAGCCGACGACGAGCAGCGACGCCAACGGACCGTAAGCGAAGCTTTACGCGACGCGGCGCCACCGTCGCAGCAGGGCGGCGTCACTGTCGCGACAGGGCGGCGTCACTGTCGCGGCAGGGCGGCGTCACTGTCGCAGTCAGTCCCACCAGACGCCTAGGTGCGCTTCAGGCGGAAGGCGACGAAGGCATCGACGAGGTAGATGAAGGCATTAATGATACCCAGTGAGCCCATCGCCAGTCCGGCGTCACGGCGTTTGTCGTCCCCCGGGCTGTAAGTCTCCAGAGCCATGATGCCGGCGGTGATCATCATGATGAAACCGACGATATTGTAGATAGTCTCCTGTGAGGGAGAGACGGGTCAGTACCAGACCGCCGAGAGTCGGACGAGAGTCAACATTTAAGCGCGTCTCCGATGAAGTCCGCTAGCTTAGAGCCGTGCAAACTGCAAAACTGCGTAGTGGATATGCCCGTTGCTGGTTCGTACGACTAGCGCCGCTTGGCTTTCAGACGCATCCACTACTTGACATGTCATGTGGTTTGTTTCGGTGCTAATTTTACAGAGTTTACAGACGGAGTTTACAGAGTTTGTCACCTGATTTGCGCAGGATTTAGACATCCCAAAAGCAGCTATCAAAAGCAAATGAGAAACCTCGTACTCGAGCTGTCAATATCTGTTTCTGAACTATCTTGACTGTCAGCATCTTTTAACCTGTCAGCCAATTATCAAACTTGTTGGGAACACTCCTTTTTCCTCGGAGAAGGTAGCTTTGACATCAAGAGTAGGGATGAGGAAGACTGAAGAGTAGGGATGAGGAGATCATAAACAAAATGACACCTGATTTGTAAGGAATATAGTGGCATAATTTATACGGAAATCCATACAGGAAAACACTGCGGTTTCCACGTTCCAAGCCTCGTTGATAAATTAGCAACAACCCGACGTGAGATCAACATACATGTAAGGACCTGAACATTTAGATAAATGCGTATAACATCTATAAGACGCGTAATCAACACGAATGTCGCACGGCGAGGTTGGGTTGGTGGCCTAGATTACCTAGGTGACAATTGACCTACCTGACCGTAAACTAAATGATTGCGTAACGATAACGACAACACTGACAAAGGCTGAAGGCAGCTAATTTTCATTGGCAGACCATCTTCGTATGTTGGGACGGGGAGGGGAGAGTTGGGGTTCAAGAGAATCTGAGGAAGTCAACACATTACAGCAGCGCGGGACCTCTTCCCGCTCCGCCTTGCTGTGATAACTTGCTCCTCTTCCTCTAACCGAACTGTACCCGCCAACGCCCACAACACCTGAAGATGGTCTACGCTACGGCTAAAAGTGCATAAGTCCCGATGCTTTTTTCCAATCACGTTCCCTCCTTACAAGCCACGTTGGCATCGTCACTTTGCCATCTGGCCTACGTCAAGGTTAGCCGGGCATCATGTTTCCATAGGGCTTGACTCAACACTTTCGGTTCAAACCGAGATGAATCGAGACGAGTCGAGAATCGAGATGAGATGATGATCATCTCAAATCGAGATGAGATGTAATCATACAACATGCTTTTCACGAATTGAAGTTCAGATTGCAATGTTCAACTTCTATGTCCCTTCATCTTGTTCATAAGCTATTTAAACTATTAAACTATACTACTTAACGCTTGCTTCTACAGGCTATATGGTCCCACTTCTCGTCGCTCGCTCCTCGTCCGTACTTACCAGGAGCGACTTCTCGCCGCTCGCTCGTCATCCGTGCTTACCAGGAACGACTTCTCGCCGCTCGCTCCTCGTCCATACTTACCAGGAACGACTTCTCGCCGCTCGCTCCTCGTCCGTACTTACCAGGAACGACTTCTCGATGGCAATCTCGCCGGCCACAAGTGCGACCAGCAGCGGCACCGTCACCAGAACCATGCCGCCGAAGGCGATGGTGCCGACCAGCTGGCGGTCTAGGCCGACTCCGAACACCAGCCCGTAGTGCCGGATCAGCCCCAAACAGGTGAGGCAGATAGCCTGCGGGCAAGGGTCGCTTGAACGTCAGATGACAGTCGGTGCTGTGTTGGGGGAGGGGGAGGGGGCTGTGGAGAACGCGCGGGAGACGCCGCGCAGTGGTGGCCTGCTGACAGCCGCGGTATCCCTGCAGGCAGCTGCGAGGGTGCTTGTCGAAACACAACCCATGCACAGCCCAGGGCGGACGCGATTCAGCTTACACACGCGTCTTTTGAGATCGGGATCCGCCTTAGAGGCCTGTACTGCATGCAACTCTACGTTAGTACGGAACGGACAGAAAAGTGCGGTGTAATACCAAACTGAAACGCCGGGCATGGAGGAAACGATGCGGCGGCTGTAATTTCACAGTACGTAAAGTATAGAAAGGATGGTTTCGTCTGGCGCCGCAAATACTGTCTCAGGTACCTACCCACTCGGCTTACCACTGGCCCTATTACGAAATCACTGCTATTGGGCGATACTGATAGGGGGGGGGGGGGGGGCTCCATGCCCCACCCCCACTGACTGTTCCACTGGTTGTTCAGCTCAAATGCGACAGATGACGTTGAAACTACGCAAAAGAATGTATGTTGAACGCCGTCAGATCATCGGTCATATGGTTGTAGTGCTGGCTTATGCACTCTTATGATCTTTGCCCCAATGCAAACAATTTTCCCACTACCTCAGTGACCCTACGGCGTCCCACACCGACGTTTCAAATGGATGCATCGCAATGGCAACGGGCAGTTTGGAGCGCGCCGGGTCCCGCGCGTTTCACTATCAGCCGGCTGATCCCTGGAGGGCACGACACCAGCCGCCGATGGGCGGCGGGTCGGCCGCGTTCGACGATGAACAGACACTTGTATGCGCCACCAGCTGAGCCGGCTGCCAACCGTGATGACGCACTGTCGGGGCTTGGGGCGTCACGACACCCGCAGGCTACAGGTCACCGATGTTGCCATGAGGCGGAAAAATGAGAGGCCCGAGGCGTCGAGAACATCGATGACATTGAGAACGCAGTGGACCCTATCTAGTACAGATCATCGTGTCTTGTACTTAAGCCAATTTCATCCGAGCATCGTGTCACACCAGGGTGTGGGTAACCGAGGTTAGCGGGTCTGTGTAACAGGTGATAATTATGAAGTTGGACAAAATTCCAAGTGAAATCATTGTGTTTCATTGAAGCATACCACCTGGAAACGTGTGCATACAAGCAGACAGGCAATGGATCTGATCATAGACCCCCTCGTGCGTAGCCAGCTGTACGAGCTGCGGAACGCCCCACATCATCTTTCGCGAAACTTCCTTCTCAATCCTTCTGATCTTCTGTTGTACTTGCTGACGCAGTTGGGGTGACCTACCTGTTAGCCTGACCACAGGGGCAGGCACCGCGGGAAATGTGACCCCCTACCCTGGTTACCAGACGCGCAGCTTAACCACTTCACTACCCGAACTCATCGGTGTCTTGGCTTTCGATAGGCCTTTATTTCCACCTTTGAAAGACTTCTGTCATCTGGCGACTATGTCATCCCAACGATACCTTCGGGGCCTCCCTGTATCTGTAACTTGGCAAACGATTTCGGTGGAATCGTTTTTGTTCCGTATGCCCTCTTTCATCTAAGTTCTTCAAGATCTTATGCAGCGTCTAGTGGCATTGGGACGGGGGGTCCGAGAGATGTCGCCTCTCCGATTTTCGATGGCAATGAGCACGATTATTCATAACTCTTTCATTATGTCGATCCAATGACAGGATTCTGAGATGTCAGGTGTTAAGGTTTACACCACTGGAGGCCGCAAGTGGCAACACCTCCCATGCGGTGCCGTATTTACTTTTGGGCGTTTTCTTCCCATCTTTTGTTCTCATCTCGATGCGCCACAATGGAAACCTGTGCCTGGAAAAGGTAAAAGGCTACTGAATTCCAAAACAGGTCGACGAGCAAAGAAGAACAGACCGTTGACTAAAAGCATCCCATGGGCCCGATTTGGTCCTATCCTGGGCAAAATATTGACTACGTCACTGGGGTCTTCACCACGTAGCCCTGACTGCAGCCGGGCGACGAACCAGGAGCGGCGGCGACCGAAGCGGCTGCGGGAGACGGCAGAGCGCCGACCTCCTCCAGGTGGACCCACGCGTCGATGGAGTCGTGTGTTTGTATTCGGACGCATTGTTCATGTAAACAGACGTGCTGGCGCGCAGCCCGTGGCCTGGCCTCTGTCTCTGCTGCTACAGGGGGGGGGGGGGGGGCTGCACCGAGGAAAGGGGGGGACAGAAGGCATGACTTACGTTAAGGAATTTTGAGTGGGCAGTCATTCCAACGACAGGTTTGATTCAAAACATGGACTCATTTGACCTCCGCCAAATTCGGCATCCTCTGGGATTTAGGCGACTTTGGGCGGAGCCGAGGCTGCTTGATGAATAGGCTATGCTGATGGAGACGACTTTCAAGCGGGAAGATGAAAAACGCTGAACGGCACCCAGGTTTTCGAGACGTTTCTTCCATGATACGGTTAGTAAAATACCTTACGACGTAAAGCTACATTTCGAAAACGTTTGGTGGATTTGCTTTGTTGGCGGAGTTGATTTGGAAACTATATCATTTTAAATGGTATTGATGGATAATGGATTTAAATGGATAAAAGTCTTTAAAGGTTGTAATTCTCTTCAGAGTTAAATAACGTTCAGCTCTCGACCACACTGAGACCCCCTCCAAAAAAAGACGTTACGCCGGTGTCAGGAGCGGACCATAAATCACATCGACGCTCACTGACCTGACAGAGCGGATAATCATAATGACCCACCCGTGAAATGCCACAACCATGATTTGTGTTTTCCGGTGGCACAAAACCCGATGTTTCCAAGGTGGGCTATCATTAGCGAAACAAGCAGCAATCGGCGCATGCTACGGCTCGCGAAATACGACTATGCCCGTCGCCCAGCTCTCCATACAGGTCCACCCACGGGGCGAACACAACCAACCCCACACATATGCGCGTCATTGTGCATACAGTGACGTGGAGCATTCTCGGCTCTCTCCTGCAGCGATATGCCCCTGGGGTCACATGATTATCCTAATTCCGGAATGGGATACTGCTGCTGCCAGGTGACCAGCCAAACAGTAGGCCTTTCTTCAAATGCTTTTGATGGCGTCAGTCTGTGTCCCATATCACGCGGACGATAATTACACCGCGAACGATGTGACCGCCCGTTTAGACCAGCAATCACTAGCACTAATTCATTTGATGCATAATTAAGTTGAGGAGAGGCGGTGAGCAGGATACGATTGCCCACTGATGTTCCATAGTCGGTGCACCGCGTGACTACCGAGGAAAACTGATCGCACCACCACAACGGCCAACGAAACCAAGCAGCCACGACTTGGTTTTCCACCAGGCGGCATGTCCCGCGGGTAACACTTGCCCAGAACCGGGGCTGGGCAGTGGGCTCCGTGACCGCCTGCGCCAGCCGTCAAATGGCATCGACCGGCCCCACACCTGCTGCAAAGGCCGCGTTCGACTGACCGGCCACGCACCCCCTGTCGACCCTCCCCCCCCCCCCCCCCACTACCCCGTTCACGACCGACATGCCCGACAGCGTGCGCTGCGTACGACCCTCTGCAGCGTCACTGAGAGGGGGGAGGGCGTCCGGTCCTCGACCGGACACGGCGTCACAGCACCGTGTCCGGTGGGGGGGGGGGGGGGGGCTGGAGCGTGGCGGCGTGCGGGAGCCCCGGGTAATGACCGGCAGGCGGAGAACCGACCCTTCCGGCCAATAACACACCGCGGGCGTAGGCGGAACGACCAACGGCTGGCCGGTTGAACTTTGAAACCGGCCAGCCTACACAAGCTGTAGAGCGACGAGGGGACCGTGATGGGACGGACTGCCGCCGCGCAGGATGAAGAGGGCTCGAACTGAACTCGCACCGAGGGGTTCGCTGGTGCTGAAATGCAGGGGGTTTGGTGGTTCACAAACCTGGGCCCCAGCCCGCGAAACTGACCGTCGGTCGAGCCGTTGGCATTCCAGTGGGTTGATAACCGCTGCGATAACGTCGGCCCCACGCGCGCTGTGGGTTCCAAAAAGCTGGCTATGTGGACCTCAGAAACTCTACACCGAAAAGGAGCGCACGCGAGTAGCCCAGAGTTCATGCAGCTCCGCATGATAGATGGCTACATGCAGTTCAGCAGTGGTCCGAAGCCTGCACTGCAGCTTTAGCGTCTTTTAGTGAGTGCAGTTTTACCCGTGGCCCGACGGCTGCGTGCAGCCCGGCAGAGGTATGCTGACCATGTGCAGTCCGGCAGTGGTCAGGTGGCCGTGTGCAGTCCGGCAGTGGTCAGGTGGCCGTGTGCAGTCCGGCAGTGGTAAGGTGGTCGTGTGCAGTCCGGCAGTGGTCAGGTGGCCGTGTGCAGTCCGACAGTGGTCAGGTGGCCGTGTGCAGTCCGATAGTGGTCAGGTGGCCGTGTGCAGTCTGGCAGTGGTCAGGTGGCCGTGTGCAGTCCAGCAAAGGTCAGGTGGCCGTGTGCAGTCCGGCCGGTCAGGTGGCCGTGTGCAGTCCAGCAAAGGTCAGGTGGCCGTGTGCAGTCCGGCAGTGGTCAGGTGGCCGTGTGCAGTCCGGCAGTGGTCAGGTGGCCGTGTGCAGCCCGGCAGTGGTCAGGCGGCCGTGTGCAGCCCGGCAGTGGTCAGGTGGCCGTGTGCAGTCCGGCAGTGGGCAGGTGGCCGTGTGCAGTCCGGCAGAGGTATGCTGGCCGTATGCAGACCGACAGAGGTATGCTGGCCGTGTGCAGACCCGCAGCGAGCCTGCATCATCACACGCCAGTCGGCCTACTTTGGATCTCACTGCAAGTGGCAGTTCTGTGCCCAGCGCCGACAGGTCTTCCAGCCCGCGCAGGATCAGCTGTCATGACTCAGTCGGCCGGCCCAACTCAGCCTCAAATGTCATGTATCGGAATGATAAGCGAGAGTCGGAGGTGGCCAAAAACAACCCGCAGACCTGCCTTCTTCGAGCGGCCTCCCAGGACTCACGCACCAGCCCTCATTCCTCTCAGAAACTTGAAAAAACTCAGTTTTCCTATTCGCCAGCTTGCATAACCAGCTGGCGCTTGAGCGCCCCAGCTTCACCACATTTCAAATTAAGGTGAACGGTTGTCGGATTAACCGTTGAGCACAGCTCACCACATCCCACTGAGTGGGCGTTGGTGTACCGCGCCGTGCCGCGGGGTCCGTGGCCGACTTCCTGTTACGCCTGCAGGCTTTGGCAGTCTAGCGGTGGCCGACCGGACCGCGGTGCAGCCTCCCTCCCTCCCTCCCTCCCGCCCTGTTGACGGCCGCTTCCGCCGCGTTTGAAGTGGTGGCTCGGCGCCGCTCGCGCGCTTTCTCCGGCAGCGGCAGCGGCGGCCGCTGCTCAGACAGGGCCGCTCACGGGCGCGCCAGTCGGCACGGCGTCGGAGCACGGCCGAGCACAGACGGACGCGCACCGCAGGCGTGCTGCTGCACGCCCCCTCCCCTGCCACCTCACCCCGCCCTTTGTCAGCTGCGCACGCCAACTGGGTCACAGCGGGGAAGACGTGCTGCAGCGCCGCCGCAGGAATACGCCGCCGCCGGTGGATTCGGGGCGACTTTCGCCGGTCGATGCGATGGCATGGGGGGGGGGGGGGGCGTTGACGATCACGCACTATTCGACCGTTGTTCATCTGCGGGACGAGGTTGGAGCGTGCCTTCCGCGAGTGATAACCCAGGGGAGCACCCCGACGGACGCAAGGGGCCGGGGCCGTGCACCGCCATTGGTTAGAAATGGTGATTCTGGTCTCCGGGATGACGTTTCGGTGGTTTTGACGCTCGTTGCCCATCATTGACGTGGCGCCTCCCTGGCATTATTCGCAAGGCAACGCCCCTGACCTAAGCCGCGGGCTTGAGTGGGGCCGGTTTCTGCAAGACGTCCTCCACGCACCACACGCGATGATATCATTTTCCGCGAACGTCGAGCCGGGCCACAGCGGAATTCGGAGCGTCCCTGTCAGCGATAACCGGTCCCGTACCGGCCAGCGGGACGAGTCGGGTTCGATACAGAGCAGCGAAACGGCCCGGCTGGCCTGCAGGGGCGGAGGCGTGACCGTACCGAGGATCGTGCGCGGAGCTGGAGCGGCGGCGCGCTTGCGAGCCCCTCCTGATGACTTGCGGAACAGTGCCGCCACTTCCGAAAACCATGCCCGTGCGGTATGGCACGACCTTTTCTAACGACCGGGAGACGTGCCAAATATGCCGCAGCTACGCGAAACAGCCCGCGGCCGAACCAGCCAGAAATATACCGATACGTTCCCAGGAACAGCTCGTTCAGAGAATATGTCTTCACTAGGTTGAATTCGAATAACATATGCCACTTCCTGTATTTACCTACACACTAATGCAGACGGTCACAGGCAGGCCAAAAACCCTACCGGCACACCCCAGAGTCCGCAGCCCCACCCTCCGGGTAGAGGAGGGGTTGCGGGGTGACAGGAGGAGGGGGAGGGGGCGTAACCGGGCTTCGGGCGGCCACGCCCCACGGCGGTGGCATGCCACGTATGCGCGTACGCGCCAGCCCACCGAACCCGTGCAGCCCGCGGCGGCGCCCGTCGGAGGGCCCAGCCTCGGAGCACGGCTCGTCAGATGGAGATCGGCGACAGAAGCCAGCCGCCGAGATCCAACAGGAGATAACAGCCAGAGTGCCATCACCGCTCTCGGCGTCAGACACAATAGATGGGCCAGATCAAGAGCGCCGGAAACGAAGAGCAATCACACAGCTCTGGCGGCGCGAGCGGCGAGTCGGGCCCAGCGCGCCGGAGAAGCGCGCCACCTGCGCCGGCTGGCCCCATCTACGGTACCGCACGCTGCCACCGCCCGCGGTCGGACCGCGCAGATGGTACATCTGGCCGGCGTGCGCGCGCTTCCGGCGCCCCGGGCGGCGTCGGTGCGCGCGAAGGCGGCACCGGCCGCCGGCGACGCCGCGCGCCGCTTCTGTTTGGTAAACAGACGCCTCGCGCGTAAATACGACGCGTTGTGTGGCGGTGCTCTCCGGCACGAGCCTGAGGCTACGACTGTCCCCTGTCCGAGATCGCGGCAAGAAGGGACAGTGGCGCGCGTGAGGGCGGTGTCCTGCGGGCGGACGGTTTGAACGCCCGGCGATTTTCCTATTCGCCAGGTTTTCCTCACCCTGCGGCTTCGGAGCTTCCGCCACCGCTGTTTCACGCCCTTGCCTTCCTCGGCATAACAAGGGTGAAAAACCCTGATTAATGGTGCATGTCCACTGCCCCCATTTCCCGCCATCGTACTAAGGCCGCAAACGCGTCCTGAAGTCACTGACATAGCCTCCTGTATGCCAAGAATGACGCCCGCCATGACAGTGCCGTTGAAATAATCCTCAACACTTCTCCGTCGTTGCAGGATGCTTGTTTTGGTAAACCGGCGGATCCAATTTTTCTTAGAATTGGCCATCCGCACTGCTTTCGTGAGCAACATCCACACGACTTGCGAAGCACAGGTCTGTTCTCTGCCAGCGAAGCAACACTCACGATCTGCAGGAGCTTCAGGAAGCCGGACGGCCTGCAGAGGATGCGCACGTTGGCCATGATGACACACTAGAGCTTCGTCGACTTCGAGCGGAACAATCGATCACTCGGTCCGATACCCACGGTGGCCGGAGTATGAGTACGCTCGGATCGGGACGCGCCTCTTTCGGCACTCGCGCGACGCTGGCGCCCCTAACGGCGGCGCGGTGAACCACTCGCTGCAGCGTGCCACGCCGCCAGTTCTGCCGAAGCGGCGTGTCCCAAGGCCGCGCACCGCGGGCGGGAGGTGAGCGTTGGAGTGGGCGGGCGGGACGGCAGGGAGTGCCGGGTGCGCCCGACGACCCAAACGACCTCCGGTCGTCACCGACGGAGGCGGCTGAAGCCGCTCGGCAGCCGCCGGCCGCGGAGCCCGTCTGCTCGGCCGGGGCACGGTCTGGGGAGACGGACGAGCTGTCCCCATCCTACCACGTCACCTGCCACGTCGTTGCGTAGCGAACGTCCGTCAACCGGCGCCTGCCGAGGACCCGGGGCTCCTGACGAGGGGCGTCCCTGTGGCTGCAGAACACGGCGCCTTGGCCTGCAAGAGACTGCTCGTCGATATGTGGGTGCCGGGTCGGCCGCGTACGGAGCGCCATCCCCCCATCCCGCTGAGACGGCGGGGCTGCGGTCTGCAGCGTGCAGCCCATTCAGAGCACGGCCTGCAGCTGCGGGCCGTGATCGCGCGGACCTATTTCCGTGCTCCACGCGGCGTGACTCCGGCCCGTCACGCCGCGTGACGTGCAGGACGCTCGAACCGGGCATGTCAGTCGGCACCAGAGTAGGCGTTAGTCGATAGAGATCTTTGCTGCAGCCGTATACAGCGCCGTCATCTGATTACCAGCGCAGCGAGGGCTTCACTGCAGCCCTGGTAGGTCACTCTAGGTGCGGCTGGCAAATACATGTCATGAGCGGCCATCAGGGCACAGTGACGTGGAATGCCCGAGGAAGCGATGGGACCAACAAACCCCTGTTTCAAGTCAGTGCTTCCCGTCCGCCACATAAAGGCGAATGTCTAATGTCAGGAACACGGGTAGGCCACGCCCTCCCCCACATGTTCCTACTTCTATGTCATTTGAATGTGTGAATGTCACCATATGCGGCGCGCCAAACATCTTGAAGCCCATCCAGCGTCGGCGCGGGCGCCACACATCGCCAGGGGCGTCGGCGAGTAGCCCGCGCGCGTCATGCAGCGACGCCGCGTGCATTCCGACCTTGGCCTGCTGCGCTCGACGCAACCGGACCGCTGAGGCCGCGGCGGCTGCGTCCGGCGTGCGCGGACGGGCTCCGCCGGCGCCGGCCCACGTGTGGTGAGATCACCGCCGCGGCCCGGCCGGCGGTGGCATCCGGCACGGTCGGGACGCTGCAGGGGGCGGCCGGCGGCCGGCGGCCGGCGCCCGCGCGGGGCCCTGTGGGCTGGTGACCCGCACTAGAGGCAGCGGTCTGCTGACCCGCACCAGAGGTAGGCGAGGCGGTCTGCTGACCCGCACCGGTGGCGGGCGGTCTGCTGACCCGCACCAGAGGCAGGCGATCTGCTGACCTGCACCAGAGATAGGCGAGGCGGTCTGTTGACCCGCACCAGAGATAGGCGAGGCGGTCTGTTGACCCGCACCAGAGGTAGGCGATCTGCTGACCCGCACCAGAGGCAGGCGGTCTGCTGACCCGTACCGGAGGCAGGAGGTCTGCTGACCCATGCCGGAGGCAGGCGGTGATAGAGACATCTGGGCAGCGGCAGGGTGAATTCGGCCGAGCGTTAACGAAACGGCCCTTAATCATCCTCGCTATAGTAAATATGCCATCTGTGTATTGCAAGGGCAAAGCAAAACGCTGACGCGGGTTTTCACGAGTTACCGAACTGCAAAATTTGCATTTCACTGCAAGGTAAATCTGCATCGTCATTCGATGTCATTGGTGTACTGAATACACCTGATTGAACCTGAGGGGATCATTAATAATTTACACGCCAAGGTGGTGGCATAGCGAGACATTTTATTACGGTCTCTCTCTGAATTCTACTTGAATTGTCATGATCGGTCACATCTTGTCCTTCACTGGTCATTCGAAGCTTCCAGAAGTGCAACTACGAGGCAACGCCCTTTTAAATCACAAAGTGCATTTCTTGTTAAGTTGTCCATGACTGAGACCGGCATGTGAAATGGTTGCCGGCGTCCAACGCCGTTTCCGGTTGTGGGTTTGGTGGAGAGGTCGGCGGCTAAGCGTTGGCGTTCCCATCGATTTCATCAAATTTTAGAAGTAACTATAACAGGGTTATCGCAAATTTGAAAAGACTCGTCAGAATCAGACAGCAAATACCTCTACATTTTCAACATTAACTGTACTGCAATATTCCAACTTTCCGTGTATGGCGTGTACAGCTGGGCCAGGCCCGCAACTACCCACTGCCGGCGCCACTGCGACCTTGCTCAGGGCCAGCCAGATTACCCCGAGCGTGCGACCAATGAAGGAGAGCCTCAGGACGTCAAGTCCTGCGATAGCACAGCCTCCATTCACGACTCGTTTACATCTTAGTGGTCTACGAACTAAGCCTCGATCTGCCGCTATGTTTTGGCTGGTTTGTACAACACCGTGACAGTCCATGTTGGGGTGAACTATAGGGTTGACTGTAATCGAATAAAACCTCCGACAACTGTCCGCCTCTTCAAAATAGAAATAGCACGACGGGGTGATGGAGGTGGAGGTCGACAGCCTTTGCGTCACTATCGAAACATGTGACCATGTAGCTGAATGCACTGCTGAATGGGCGGTGGGCGTTTTTAATTCGCAGCAGCATTAAAAACAGGATCTGCTGAAGCGAGCAGGTCATCATTTGTTACTGTTAAATTGTACAAAACCTTCGTCAGCAGAGGCATTTGGCACCATAGCCACACGGGCTTGACTGGAGCCATGTCTGAACTGCAGCTGGCCGAGCCTCGCTAGCAGTTAACGATCCCCATGCAACAGCCCGTGTCGTTCAGCTTATGTTCGGTGTTTATCTTTCCCGCCCGCCCGTCTGTCCGGGAAGAAAAGATCAGGTGATCGAACACCTCCAGTAGGCCACATCGCACAGCGGCGTAGCCAGCAAGGCAATTCTACACAACACACCTACTGAAGTTGAACAGCTCGTAAAAGCCAGCGCCGTTCTTCACAACAAGCCAGTAAAAGTCGTGTTTCCGCTCAGCAATGTGCCTTTGCCTGGCACTGCGATGCCCGCTTGATGTTTCAGTGTTTTTGTTCGAGACCTACCGTGGCTTGTTCCGTAATCACGCAGCAAACGGGCGGAGCTCACGCAAAACGTCGGCTCGAAGCTTAATCCAGCCAGGGCCGGGAATAAATAGCGTGAGGATTGAGGTCCACTCGATGGCCGGTTAAAGACCGCTTCAGCATGAGAGAAAGTGCCGCGGTGGGGACAGAAGCCTGGACCGCCGTGCCGAACCCAGCTTTCTAGTGCTGCAAGCCTGGTGCCTTGCGTGACCCGTTGCCGGCATTATTAGAGACGTTCCAGAGGATATTTGCACAGGATAATGACGTCGACTGCGGCGGCAGGTTAAGAGAGATTCGCTCCGCTGCAGGCGGCTGCTCGTGCGTCGCACGCACGTGCGTTTTTGCGATACTTGAGTGTGCAGGGGTGCCGGCCAAGTCAAGCGGCAAAACTGCCGGGCTGATTCGAGCCACCCGTCGACGGCTTGCACAGGTGACAGGTGCCCAAACACTGGGGTCTGAAAACGAAGCGCCGTGGGCGAGCGCATGCCGGTGTCCAGAGGAAAGGTAACGACATCGACTGTGAGCTCGCGCCAAGCTGTCGCGCTGGTGGCAAATGCGGCTGAGTACACAGGGATATTTCGTGTTCACAGGAGCATAGAAAGAACACAGACCTTTGTCATTGTTTTTGCAGGAGTTTTGGGAGTTTTTAGTTTAACATTGAGGGGCGCTGCACGTATAACTGAAACTGAACAGCGTAGATGTTCGCAACATGCCTTTTCTCATGGTTAATAAAGGTTACAAATGAACACCCACCAATATTTCAAATATTGCTATGAAATACTACCAGATACCATCGACGGCATGGTATTGAACGTGTTCAGACTAACTATAACCTTTCACTGATGACTCACTACGACCAAGTCCGCTACCTTTCGTCAACAGACTCCAGCTATGCCAAGCGGACGTCATAGATTCCTCGCATAAAATCTCCATGGGTAAGTGGCCGAAGAGTTGCCGTGACATTGGTGTCGAAACGCCGAACGTGTTTACCGTCGCCGCCCACTATTTCTGTCGGCACGCATGCTGCGCGGCCAAACGCATATATCTGGAACTGCGCCTCCAGTCAAAACAGATCGCCGCACGTGCCAAAGTGGGACCGCTTTCCCACGCTGTGTATATCACCGGCCAGTGAAAACATCCGGCCAGGCGTGCGGCTGTGAATGATGCGCCGGCTAGGCATTCAGCCGTAGTTCTTCACCGCACGATCCAAGTCAACGAAGTCGGGGTCCAGCATTGACCCTGGGTAGAAGGGGATGGAGCAGACGGCGTACCAAAGGGTTTGGCACGTGAGTGTGGAAATATTGGATGAATTGGCATGGCACAGTCGTTCGCACCAACATTTTTCGGTAAGGAAATGTTAGTAAACCAGTTTCCATGCAAAATGGGTTGGTGGGTGTCAAGCCTGCCCCTAAGCTCACCGGTCGGGTGAGGCGACACTTCCCTGGCCCACCTGAGGCGACACTTCCCTCTCCCACCTGAGGCGACACTTTTCCCTCACCTGAGGTGACGCGTCACTTCCTCACCGTCGCCAACGCGTGCCACTCACGACCGCAGGCGGTGAACTGCGCTCTGGCTCGGCGCACTGATCTGAACTGGGGGACGGCCGGAACGCACTCAAGTGCTTTTTTTTAACGTACAGCGCGTCCTGTGCTCGCATGACCCAATTGTTCATTTCATGTACCAGTGAGTGGATGCTCAGTAATAGGAAGGTATACACATAATGGATGTTACCGCAAATTGTCTTAATTGTTATATGAGCAGTTCATCGATCAGGTAAATGAGCCGTCAGTGACTGAGCAGTGGAAGTGCTCTCGGGTGTTGTTCAATCAGCTCCGTCGGCAACAAAATGTCAGAACAATTCCTTCTGAACATTCTCTTACTACCCGTGTCTGTTATATCCATGCATTTTGGAGAAGAAGGTAATGCTGGGCGATTCTGTCCGGCTTTAATTCAGCTTTTAGATTTCATTTAGAAGACATTTCTTGAATTTTTCACTCCTGTGTTTTGGGAGTGGTGCAGTTAAGTGGTCAAGTTTCTTCGGGAAAAAGAAATACGTGGAGTAAAATTCTCTACCAGGCTTTGCTAGTGTTTGTATCAGGCTTTGCTTTGGTGGTGTGGTGCTTGCGTGGTGCGACCAAAAAAATTGGGCCGTGTGAAAACCTTCCATAAGGCACACATCTACACATTGTGATCCATTTTGTAAGCAAACCAAATTTAATGCATGCAAGCGACTGGAGTCGTCAGGGCTTTCGGCCTTGAAGATACCTGGTGCCCTTCCTCTGTGCATACGAAGAACACTCAGACGTAGGTGAGGCAGGATATAGCCATAGGTGTCCAGGTTCTGTGAAGTCTTGTTCGCGCTTGATGGTTTCAAGTGAGCTCGGTTTTGGATGACATCTTAAAGCCTCGGAAAGAGATATATGGGCTTAGTATGTGCGCGTAGACAATATCAGGTAGGAGTGAAAAATTTACATAAAACATCGGGAAAAGGAGTGAAAAATTCCTCCTTACAGGGTGTTGTTTTTCACCCAAAGTTGGCAATTATCGGATACTGCGTTTTATCAATGAAGTACCTAATGTTGCTTGTTGTTCCAATATTTTTACTTAATATGTTTGCAACAAAATAAAGGTGAGGGATAAATCTAAGAGATTTGCCAATGAGCACACCAAAGTATTTGATTTCTCTTTTCTCATCAATTAGTGAATTGTTAATTTGTACGTTTAGTTGGGAATGCGAAGAAAGGATAGTATAGTACTGTTTCAATGTTTTTGATACGTTGAGTGAAAATAAATTGACATTAAACCAGGAAGTTATCAGAAGAAAAAGTACATGGAAGTTGTTTTGAAGTTCTAAAATACTTAGGCCTTTAAAGATAATCGGAGTGTCATCAGCGTAAGAGGCAAATCATGCTACTGCTTAATTTAGATGAATCATTTATGTGCATTATGAACAGCACTGGGCCAAGAATTAATCCTAGGGTAACACTCATGGTTACGTTTTTGAATGATGATAATTTTGTTTCTGATTTTGACAACTTAAGCTCTGCCGGACATATAAGAGGAAGGTTTTTTGAGAATTTTGGACATTAGCGGCAAAATATTGACAGGTCTATAATTATTTACAACCGAAGACTTTTAAAGATGGGTTTGATTGCGGCTTCTTTGGAAATGCCTGGAAATGTCCCCATTGATAAACAGCTGTTGAATATGTAAAACAATTGCTGAGCATTACTCTGTAAGACAACTGGAGTTTTTTGGCATTTATATTACCAGCTCCAACTCTAGCATCGTTTAACACGCGCCCGGGCAGCCGGTTGGATACCTTTCGCTCGGGTAAGGGACCAGTTTGATCCCCTGAAATATCAGGAACTAAGAAAGCTAGAGATACCAAATCTATAAAGCGTCCTGAGCTGTACCTGAACTCGCTTAGGTCAAAGTTTGAGGTTCCTAGGTTATGACCTTTGGATCAAGTAAGGTCAAACAAGATCAGTCTTCAGGTCGGTCTCCAAAGTGCCCCCAGAACCTAGATATCTATTCAAAGCAAAAGGTCTCATAACCACTTAAGGTCGATGACCTTGTTTGACTTTTCGAAGGTCATGGTGACCAAAATCATACAAGACTGCTTTCAGTTTTGCATTGGAATAAGCGACGACGATTTTGCCAGGCAGTATGCTGCTTAAAACAAAATGCTGACCTGAGTTGTTTTAGGTAAGTGGCCTATTCCAACTTTATGGAAGTACATGAAAGATGTACGGTGAGGTACCTGTTATCAATAAATTCGAAATGTGCACCAGAAACTAGCCCATGCAGCAAGTTCTGGAGTAATAAAACAGATTGCTTTTGACCATGATCTGACCTCCAAAACTGACCTTAGGTTGATGGAATTTGTTCATTCAATTGTTACGTTGCCTAAGGGAGTATCTCAGAGACGTATCGCCTTGTCTAACACGCCATGATGCATCAGGTTGAACGATTCCCTTGACATTGACTTCACAGAGTCCATGGCCTGACTTTGACCTGCCGTGGGCCATTGAACTTTGAAGGTACATCTAAATGTTTTGATACTAAACGATCCGCTATTCAATTGTCTACAGCCATGCAAACTTTGGCACGGCTGTACCCCGCCGCTCGGAAAACATTCCGAAAAAACCTTCGGGGAGGATGGGTTCAATTTGATCACCCCATCCGAGCGCGTGTTAATTCATTGATAATATAATCTAATTTATCTTCACTAGTGTGGGAAGAGGGGTGAACTATTTCATTTTCCACACTTGCCATGAGCTGGAGTTGGTTTAATGATGATTTAGGAATCTTGTTATTTAACTTTTGTCCAGTCTCAGTGGAGAAGCAACTAAATGATTCTGTGATATCCTGATCGTCCGTGGGAGTTTTATCATTAACTTCACTAATCCTAGTTGGATCTGCATCCCTTTTTGCTTTGAATTTAGGAGAGTGTGTGTAAACCTTGACAAAAGGCGCAGTGATTTGACGCTTTGAGCATCAATCATGTAAGAGCGCGTTGTTTACGCTATCCCTAGGGTTGCGTAAACAACGCGAATCTGCCATGTATTACCCACCGCGATTCGATCAGCAGTTACAGACTCGTGAGCCGGCACTGCGTGTTCAGGCGCCGCCTTGTTACTTGCCGTCCTAACGCGTCCCAAAAGCTTGTTCACAAACCACGCTGTCTGCATTGCGCCCCGCGTGCTGGAATTTAAGGTCCCTGTGCGGTCGCAGAGCTGCATGGCCCTACTCTCCTGCTGCGTGCTGTTCCTATCACCTGGTGAAGACGTCGACGAAAATTGTTAGAACATGCTTGGTTGAAGCGCTTTGCGCTCAGTGCATTTTAACGAAAGATCTATTCTTTGCAGGTCATTTAAAAGGCCATCAAACCTTAAGAGGTATGTTGCTGATGATCTTTTCGAAAAAGTTTGCTTCGGTTTTTGACTGGTTACGACTGAAGTCCCACCATAAGTGAGAGAACAAATCAAACGTAATGCTCCCGTAATGATTTTAAAATGTCGCCGTGTGTAGAAGAACGCATTCACCTTTCATTACACAGCCTGTGGCGTCGTTAACTGTTTAAACCTTTGAGTCAATGGGAGTCAGCGCCTTTCTGTCGTTCTCAACCGTGAGACAGCCGTGGTGGACACTTCAAGACACCCAACCCATCGTTATTAGCTACATTCACATCCCTCTACCGTTTTCAAAGGAAATCTTGTGATCCTAGACGTAGGGCGTTTTTAATCCAGTCCATTATCCGGCACAAGCATGTTGAGAAATACTGAATTTTCCCGGTGAAAACGGTCAACGGGAAAAAGGGAAACCGGGTGCGCGGCGGGTGGGTGGGGCTGATCTGGGACTGGTCCCAGGCAGGTAAGGCCTGAAACCGGGTGCGCGGCGGGTGGGTGGGGCTGATCTGGGACTGGTCTCAGGCAGGTAAGGCCTGAAACCGGGTGCGCGGCGGGTGGGTGGGGCTGATCCGGGACTGGTCTCAGGCAGGTAAGGCCCGAAGGTGAGTGGAGTAGGCATAATGTATGCCACCCGGGGGTTCTCAATATTTCAGATGTTGGTGGTCGTAAGACACTGTCATTATTACGAAGAGGGTCGAAACACATGTATTTTGGTATAGACGCTGCGCCCAGGTAAGACGGACCAATTATGCAAATCACGCACCGGCAACATATTTTAGTTGTAGAAAATATCAAACGTTGTCCATTTAATGTCTTCACAACATGCTAACAGGACCATGCAAAGGCAACGAGTCTGCGTGACACTGAGCGATTCTCACGCATTCGCATCCCTGGCGAGGGTTCAGCCATCGACAGTGGCGATGGGGTGAGAGATCTCAATCGTAATCGACGCATCAACACCGCACCAGTCAGACCACGCGTCGGGTGTTCACCAGGCGAGACGGCCAACGTCAGTCTAGTTTCCATGATCGATAAAACTCAAATCCGTATTATGTCTGGGAATTAAAATTCATATAGTATTTCACGTTACATCTGGCAAGGGTCCAAAGTCGCCTTTCAACCCCAGAAAGTCTAGTTTTTGTCATTGTTCATGTCGCGCTTACTCCTAACTGAATCCGCGTGTGGTATTATATTGCAAATCAGGTGTCCATTTGATTGTAACACGTACAAAATGGAACAGCTTAACACTTTTATTTCAACATATCCGGAAAAACGCTTCTTGCAGCATCCGTTGCCAACAAAAATTCCCGCAAAGGCAATCTCAAAACACATTCTCACCACTTAGATCACTTACAGTCATTCAGACAGAGAGACAGATTACAGAGCAGACAGAGTCATTCAGTTCCAGCACCTGAAACGCCTATAACACAGTCAAACGACGGCAAGTCAGCGATAAAGAGCGCTCTCAAACATTCTCAACGAGCAGTGCCGCGGCGGACTGCTGTGGCTGGCCTCCGGCCGGGCCGGTTCAGCTGGCAGAGCGGCTTGCCTCGTCGGACCCGCACGCGCGCGTGGCCCGTCCCCTCCGTCCGCGTACTACGCCACTCGTCGCAGCTCAAAGGGGCCGCGGAAGCAGCCCCGCCACCACAGCAACATCACCGGAGTGGCGGGGACGGCTGAAGCCAGGCCAATGCGAGCAGAGCCGACACCATCATCGACACGGCGTGCTCAGCCCGGGTCTAGGTGCGCTTGACACGGTAGGCCACGAAGGCGTCGATGAGGTAGACGATGGAGTTGACGATTCCCAGCGCGCCCATTGCCAGTCCTGCTTCGCGTGCTTCCTTCCCGGTTCGCGTCTCGAATCCCAAGAAACGCAGCAGGTTGTGCGCCTCCAGAGCCATGATGCCAGCCACGATCATCACGATGAAGCCGACGACGTTGTAGATGACCTCCTGCAACGGAGAGGCACGTGATCATCAGGCCTTAGACAGCCGCACCAACACTGGAGGACGTCTCTGCTGCAGCCCAGTCACTTGGGAACAAGCGGACTCTTTACTTATTTAGCCATAGTTTCCAAAAATTAGGCAACGCATTTCACTGGGACCTTGCCACATTGTGGATTGTTGCTGGTTTCAGGACTTTTCTTTTTGCTGCGCTGCAAGCTGGAGAGACCCACGTTCACCCGACCGGCCTTTAGCACAGTAGCATCGATTGTCTGTAAACCACGCGCCTGTATGAGTGGGCGGGGGAGGGAAGAGATACTCTCCCGTATTCAGAATTGCGTCGAAAGGCCTTCTTTATCGAAGTGCAGGCTGTCACGATCCGAGCGTAGTGATCTGCCACGCCGGGATTGGTAGCCCAGTACATCAAATGATGGACAACGTAAAGCGAAATATCGGATCCCGAAACACCATTGACGAAACATCGTATGTCAGAAGATCGAAGAAAACAAATAATATGATGCTTACATGATGTAAGATGAAGCTGGTTTAGGTAAGTCTCGTGGAAGGAAAGATGAAATTGAATGGCCTTGCGAGGCAAATGTTATGGAACAGCGATTTAACAAAGGTGAATGGAACAACATTATACGTGGATAGACGTTGACAAGATTAAGGCAGGCACCATTTTACGGAATGAGCACCATACAAGATACAGGTCTTGGCAGCAAAAGGTGTGCGGGTCCAAAATGGATTGATCGCATGGCCGACTTGTTTTCCAAGAACCTTCGTAGTACTGCATAGCTTGAAGCCAGTGCCTGATCAGCAAACAACGGCGAGGGCATTTAACAAACGACGGGTTCCCTACCTCTCAGCAAACGAAACGAAACGAGCGCTGCGAACGTAAAAATGATGGGGAACTGAATATGCTACGAACGGGGGATCACAAGATAGTCGTCACCGTTAGGACAAGTTACAAGCTATCTTCATCCGCTCCGATCTTTTGCTTCCAGGGTGATTTGCGACATGCGGGCTGTTCTTGGATTACTTTCCAGTACCACTTTGCATCTGATTATTTTTATCCCATGCGATCATATGTGAGGGATATTTTAACGTTGATCTGTCGCTCATCATCCCTTGCAACACGATATTTATTCCTGGCAGCATATAATTTCTTTACTGTTGACAATATCCCAGATACCTATCATGATGACTATCTGGAGTTTATGTATTTTTTAAACCTGATAGTCATCATTCATTCATTCTTTGTTGCCTTCCATGGCTTTCTTATAGGCTTTTGTTAGCGACTTTTTCCATGATACTTAAGCTTTCCCAATACATCATGATGATTTGTACCGCCTTTGCATTCACCTTTGTATTCGACATCCTTTGTTTTGAATCAATCCGCTGATTCTAAAATCTGATGGCACGACCATGTCCGCGGATGAAGTAGCCTTTCCTTCAGGACTTATCCATCAGGAAAAGTATGGTGCTGGATCAAAAACTCGATGATCTCTTGGCATATTATTTCATTTTATGGCGATTTACGAGGATGCATCTTTTCCGGAAAACGTCACCCGATGACAAGACACACTATGCATTTCAAACAAAATTGGCACAGTGGGACCATGTCTTTCAAGAGCCGTTATCTCTTCATATACCAGACGTCAATCTTGTTTTGCGGGAAAAACGTAAGTTTCTACTCGCAAAATACGCTTTGAGGCAGGAGGCATGAATGACATCGTTTGAGAGAAATTCGAGTTAAGGGGATTCCATTGTGATGCGATCATGTTTTGATAGCAGATATAGAGACCAAGACCAGGTGGGGATCAAATAACAAATATGCACAGCACGCATGGTATTTTCTGTTGTGTTTAGGGTTCTTGCGTGCTTTAGATCTTGGAAAGTTATATATATATATATATATATATATATATATAATTGCCTAAACCGTGCGCACCTTGCTCATAGACACGGCGGCGCTGCGTTCCCATTGAGGGCACGTTATGCAGTGCAGTTACAGCTGCGTCTCGCTCCCCAACCATGCCGTGCATCGCCACTGACCTGGTAGGACTTCTCGATGGCGACCTCGCCGGCGATGAGGCCAATCAGCATTGGCGCCGTCACCAGGATCATGCCGCCGAAGGCGATGACGCCGACCAATCTGCGGTCGAGGGTGGTGTGGACGGTGCCTCCGAAGCCCAGGTTGTAGTGGCGAATCATACCCAGACAGGTGAGGCAGATTGCCTGGGCACAGGGGTTAGGCAGAGGTCACAACCAGCTCGGCAGCGCTCGACGATGCATTAGGGGGTGGGGGTGGGGGGGGGGGGGGGGCGGGAGGAATAGCTCGTGAGCGGTGGGACGTCGTGGTGTCGTATGCATGGGCAAAACACATGTGGCCAGTTGAAAGGTGACTTTACGGAGCAAAACCCATGCGTCAGTCCATGGCGGCTTTGATGCAGTTCTCACACGGGTATTTTTGAGACCGGGCCCCCGCATTATGCTTATGTTAACGCGCTAAATATTTAGCGTGATGCACTGGTTAGCTATGAAACACTTATATGGAAGGCTATCTGCTAAAGTTATTAACAATGCACAGAAGTATCATACAAATCTCACTCTGGTCTTCGCTTAGGTAGTCTTTTAGCCTGTCAGTAACCCAAACAATCTTCTGGAATTCGAAGACATATACAGAATGTAACAAATCAACTTACCCCAGAACCCAACGACACTGGCGCAGCTCATCGCTCAACACCACGCTGTCAGCTGCGCAAGTCCTGTTTTTTTTTGCTTTCTGTCTTCTGCCATGACGTTATAAGCTAAAACGCTGCCATAATGAAAATACGTTTGATGTCTCTTTCAATATGACATGGTTGTATTTATACGCTACAGCCCAAGACAGAGCGAAAAGTGGCAATGTATCAGTCGTGTTTTTGAAAAACTACCCTCGGCAACAGAGTCGATTGCTCGCTCTAGAGCAACAAGTTTTTTCGCAGGCATAACAATACCACGTGTGGTTTTAGGGACTTAGCTGACTGGATCTTCACCTCGAGCGACCTTTAGGTTTTCACCATTATTAGCAAATAACGGTCGATTCAGCTTTTGGTAGAACTGGCTTTAGGACTACTTTAGGTAACCAATCTTCAGCACCACTGTACAGCGTCTGGTGTGCGCGGGACTAGGTATGGTCTGTGGGATGCGCCTGTGCACTTTTTGGACACTCATAACTTTGTAAACGAGGCCGTAGCCCAGCGGCCTGTCAGCTAGCAGGTGCGAATTTGGGGTCAGGTGCAACGTGATTCGCGCTTTCTAGACGAGTAGTCCTGCTCTTTTTCAGATCCCGTCAGTTGACACCTTTCCTTGACTTTCGATCGTGACGAACAAGGACCTTTCACGCTGAATGTTTGCTGTATGCTATGTTGGCATGTCTGACAGCATGGCATCGTACCATCCAGCTCTGGCTTCGACACCGCCATGCGTGCGCTGTGCCCAGAATCGAGATGACGTTCCACGAGACACGGCGTCTCCGCAGCTTAGGAGCTGAAATACGCACGCACTTGGCCCGGCTGGTGCCCGTACAAATTTAGCGATGCGCCTCCAGTAAACATGAGACTGAACGTGTCAAACTGGTACTACATTTGTCTTGCCGTGTTCATGTTGTACTTACGTACTTGCCATGTCATACAAATATATCTGTCAAGTCATACTAATATCATAATCACAGGAGTAGTCCTGATGCACATTGGTTTAGCCAGGCTCCCAACCGCAACACCACACTCTTCCCGTGAGCTAGATGCACGCTTCTTTCCCTCACCGCTGCCCTGCGTGTGACTCACGATCTCGATCAGCTTGAGGGGGAACGCCGGCGTGAAGAGGCTGCGCAGGCCCATGGTGTGGTGCGAAGAGGGCGGACGGCCGGCGACGGACTGCGTCTAACTCGGTGCACTGCTCTGAAATGAGTAACGGCCCGGGCGCGCTCAGGTCACCCGCCTTCCTGTATGCTGCGGCGCCCCGCGGCCGTCCACGCCCAGGACAATAGGCCGGCAAGTTCCATTTTTGGTACGTGCAATCTAGATCTCGCTTTGTTTGAATATTTCTCCTGCGCAAAAGGAGGTTTGGGAACTTTTCCTGCAGGCTGATCTTGGAGGTAAGACCGCCGCGAGAGACTAGCTGCGTATCGGAATGTTAGCCAAGGGAGGGTGATAGAGAGCGAGAGAGAGGGAGAGAGTGAAAGAGAAGAAGAGAGAGAGAGAGAGAGAGAGAGGAGAGAGAGAGAGAGAGAGAGAGAGAGAGAGAGAGAGAGAGAGAGAGAGAGAGAGAGAGAGAGAGAGAGAGAGAGAGAGAGAGAGAGAGAGAGGAGAAGAGAGAGAGAGGAGAGAGGAGAGAGAGAGAGAGAAGGAGAGAGAAAAGAAGAGAGAGAGAGAAGAGAGAGATGAGAGAGGGAGAGGAGAGAGAGTAGAGAGAGAGGAGAGAGAGATGAGAGAGAGAGAAAGAGAAGGAGAGAGAGAGGAGAGGAGAGAGAGAGAGAGAGAAGAGGAGAGAGAGAGATAGAGAGAGAGACGGAGAGAAGAGAGAGAGAGAGAGAGGGAGAGAAGACGAGAGAGAAGAGAGAGAGAGAGAGGAGGAGAGAGAGAGAGAGTCGAAGAGGAGAGAGAGAGAGAGGAGAGGAGAGAAGAGATATAGAGAGAAGAGAGAGCGAGAGAGAGAGAGAGAGAGAGAGAGAGAGAAGAGAGAGAGAGAGAGAGAGAGAGAGAGAGAGAGACAGAGAGAGAGAGACAGAGACAGAGACAGAGACAGAGACAGAGACAGAGACAGAGACAGAGACAGAGACAGAGACAGAGACAGAGACAGAGACAGAGACAGAGACAGAGAAAGAGAGAACAAGACAGACGAGACGAGACAGAGACAGAGACAGAGACAGAGACAGAGACAGAGACAGAGACCGAGACAGAGACAGAGACAGAGACGAGACAGAGACAGAGACAGAGACAGAGACATAGACAGAGCAGAGACAGAGACCAGACAGAGACAGAGACGAGACAGAGACGAGACAGAGACATAGACAGGACAGAGACAGAGACAGAGACAGAGACAGAGACAGAGAGACAAGACATAGACAGAGACAGAGACGAGCAGAGACAGAGACAGAGACAGAGACAGAGACAGAGACAGAGACAGAGACAGAGACAGAGACAGAGACAGAGACAGAGACAGACAGAAAGAGAGAGAGAAAGGAAGCGAGAGGGAGAAAGAGAAATAGAAAGAATAAGAAAGAGAAAGAGAAAGGATTCCACGGCTTGCACGTGAGGGCGACCGACCTGCCACACACAGACACGGACACCGATGCGACTCACCGCACTGTGTCCTTCGTGAAATGGTGTCGTCCACGCGTAGCAGCCGCACCAATGCCACCGTGGTGGCATACCACACAGGCTCACCCCAAGGAAAAGCCGCTTGCAAACTGATGGTTTGGAGTGAAATTGAGCTGGGCAGTCCACTCTCATAGACCTCCAGCATGGGTGCATGAAGTATGCATGTGCATTGTGCGTACACATTCCAGGCAAACGATCGAATTTCGACCATACGTATAACAAGCAGAGGTATCTTCTGCGTCTGTTCTCCAAACAAATGGTGCTCATTTCAGCGATGGCGGCTTTCCTTCAGAATCAATTTTGAACTGTACGTGCCAATGTCTGCCGGCCAGCTGTGATGCTTGAAAAGCAAAGGAACACGCCTGGAGTATAACGTGCGAAGTATGCGCCCAAAAATGATATAAAATTCAGGTACACACAGGTCTAAGATAGTGCGAATAATCAGACAATCAGCCTTTGATGCCTCCGAGAAAGATCATGAAAGATCATGACGGACGATAAATCGCGCGCCACATTCGCAGTTTTAGCTCAAACCAAAGCTATCTAACGGTTCAAACATCGCAGAGTTTTCTTCAGCGGAGCTTCGGTCAAACACCAAAAATGAAAAAATGAATACATCACGTGTTCGAAGCTTGTGGCTTTAAAGCTTAGTTTTCGGGAATAACTTCACGTTTGCTCTGAAAAAATGATATAACTGTTTTGGATGGGCCCAATCACTGTAAGTACACAGCTTAATGGCATACTTCCAGAAAAGTGAACGTTATACGACGGAACTCAGGGAAAAACACAAAACACCGAAAGCCATCACCTCCACGGCCGATTTTTCCCCAGCTGATTGAATAAATGTATTCCACTGTCGCATCCAGGGACACTGGCCGCTGAGACATGTCCCCACAATTTGACGAGAAAAAAGAACCTGTGTCTTTGTTCGTTTTGGTTCATTGGCAGCATATTTTCCCACGCCCAGTTATACCTTGAAGCCGCTGCTGACTCGACCTTATCGTTACAATGCACGCGATAGCTCCACCACACGCAAGCTTGCTTATGTAGTAGGACATGTGTGCGTGTGTGTGCGTCCGATGGCACGCCCCTCCCCAGAGGTGCTCCCAACATGACGCCATCAAACGAGCGGCACCGTCGCCGGGGCCGCGTCAAAGAGCACAACCGCTCCTCGGGGAGCCGGCTGTGACCACAGCACGGCTGAGCAAACAGGGAACAGGACATCACGGCTGAGCAAACACAGAACAAAACATCACGGCTGAGCAAACACGGAACAGGACATCACGGCTGAGCAAACACGGAGCAGGACATCACGGCTGAGCAAACACGGAACAGGACATCACGGCTGCACGGCCGTCGTCACGCTTCAGCTGCACTCACGACCGCCCAGCGGCACGGCTGAAGTCGGGCGAACGTGACGGCCATGTGTATAGCTAAGGCCTGCTGCATGAGTACCTAGCGGCTGTCGCTGGCGTATGGTAGGGAGCCCACGGACACGCATCTATCAGCGAACAGATGCGAGGCTGTTACTGACACAAAGTCCTAACTTCTGGGCCAAGTTATGCTTCATTCTCAGTTCATTCGGATTTGTGATAATTGCATACGGGGTCAGGTATATTGCGTAGATATGTGCACACACATACACTTGTCAGGGTATCAGAGGAAACACGAACGGGTAAACCGGACCATGAAATAACTCGGCCGGGGAGGACAATGGAAACAGACCGAACAGAGAACCCGATCAGCCGAGACAAGCTGCACGGCAGGGCGCCGGGAGGGCGGCGGGAAAGCGAGCCGGGCACTGCCCACTGCCCGGTAACGCCGTATTGACCACTGCTCAGCAGCCTCTTCACTGCCCACTACCCCGTGGTCTATGCACACCCCGTCCACCATACAAGATAGCGAGGCAACCCACTTCGACGTCCGGAGTGGACCGGTGTCAGGTGATAACTCCGACGTCCAGAGCGGACCGGTGTGAGGTAATAACTCCGACGTCCGGAGTGGACCGGTGTCAGGTGATTCTCCGACGCCCGGCAGTTCACTTCAGTCCAGTTTACTCCCCCCCCCCCCCCCCCCCCCCCCCCCCGGTGGCAAATCAGACTCATTATTGGACTGTCGGTCGGTTATTGACTGTGAACGAATGGCGACAGCCTCCTGCACAGTGCACCCACGCTGTCTGCAGGCCCGCACCTTACACGCCCACGCTGTCTGGAGACCCCGTTGCCAACTAAGGCGGACGTGACCTCGGGGTCACAGCCGTCCTCCGCGCGCTGTCCGGGACGATCTGCCCCCGGGTTTCTCGGGGATCAGGGAGGCTGGCGGCGGATGACAGAGCACCTGGGTGACATTCGCTTGATGCGGAGCGACGCACAGTGGGCTCGGAGCGACGCGCAGTGGGCTCGAAGCGAAGCAGAGCTAACGTCGAGTGCGCAGAGTTGACGCGAAATAACACAGATCAAAGATCAAACTGATCAAAGGCCGACGGTCACATGTTCCGGCGACAAAGAGCTGACGCGGAACAGCATGCAGCCACGCACGCGTTATCTGGACTAGACCATAAGTCTTCGGCCTGTGGCTCCTGCAGAGTGATGCTCAAAGTCGTTGGGATCTGGTCGGCGTCAAGCTCCGTTTGCCATTCTGTAAATCGTGCCGCTCTTACCAGAACCGCCGTGTTCAGGCCTGACGGGTCGACAGAACGCGCGAATCGTTAGGCCCACCCTACTTATAGCCAAATGAGCGCAGTAAACAACTTAAGTTGTCCGTGATCAGGAACACAATACCATGCTTATGTCCCTAGAAGATAGATATGCTTTCAAGCAGAAGTGGAGTAAGCTTGCAGCGCCACATTATTTCGCACGCCTCGTCAGTTACGGCTGCATTACATGCCAACGAGGTGTACCAGCTAATGCAACAATCCATTGCAGCTGACATGGGATGTAGCTTCGCGTGGCAGTACGGCGCGCGACATGCCAAGACACAGACTCCATTCTCAGACCGGCGAAGACAAAGGACGCGGCATGCCAAGACACAGACTCCATTCTCAGACCGGCGAAGCCAAAGGACGCGGCATGCAAAGACACATTCTCCATTCTCAGACCGGCGAAGCCAAAGGACGCGACATGCCAAGACACAGACTCCATTATCAGACCACCGAAGTCAAAGGCGGACCACTGGATTTCATCAGTTGGGATCTTTCGACTTTCATTATTTTAGGCACATTGCTCTTGATGTTGCCGAAAGACATGTAACATGTATCAAACAATGCCAATGACTTTTACAATTGCTAGGGGTATTGCTCACCGAGTAGCGTATTTACCATTTATAACGCTCTGATGGTCTTCCTTCATCGGTGAGATTGGCGGTCTGCGACGGAAGCTCCCGTCTGGCTCCTTCCGCCGCTCCCCCGCCCGGAAGGCACGGTCACCTATCACCGGTCGCGGACGACAGTGACGTCACCCTTCCCGGTATGATCTCACCGGGTGAGGTCACCTCACGAGACTGGGCCCCGCGCGGTATCCTCCGCCCACGAGCCGCGGTGAGTGACGTCATCGGACGCCGTGGCTATGGGGACGGCACGGAGGCGGAGGCGGAGAGGGGGAGGGGGGGGGGGGGAGGGAGCACTATCGTCCGGGCCAGGTGACTCGTCCTTCGGCCAGCTGATGACCACAACCCGTCACGCCAGACAAACAACCCGACGGCAGCGACGCGCTGGCGTGCGGGCACATCCACATACACGCAACCTATGCCCTCACGTCCCGACGATAGTCTCTCCTCCACCTCTGGCCGCTGTTGAAGTCTGCCGCTCCTCCACCTCTGGCCGCTGTTGAAGTCTGCCGCTCCTCCACCTCTGGCCGCTGTTGAAGTCTGCCGCTCCTCCACCTCCGGCCGCTGTTGAAGTCTGGCCGGCTGCCTGCCATCCACCTCCTGGGCCGCTGTTGAAGTCTGCCGCTCCTCCACCTCCGGCCGCTGTTGAAGTCTGCCGCTCCTCCACCCCCGGCCGCTGTTGAAGTCTGCCGCTCCTCCACCTCCGACCGCTGTTGAAGTCTGCCGCTCCTCTACCTCTGGCCGCTGTTGAAGTCTGCCGCTCCTCCACCCCCGGCCGCTGTTGAAGTCTGCCGCTCCTCCAACCTCCGACCGCTGTTGAAGTCTGCCGCTCCTCCACCTCTGGCCGCTGTTGAAGTCTGCCGCTCCTCCACCTCCGGCCGCTGTTGAAGTCTGCCGCTCCTCCACCCCCCGGCCGCTGTTGAAGTCTGCCGCTCCTCCACCTCCGACCGCTGTTGAAGTCTGCCGCTCCTCTACCTCTGGCCGCTGTTGAGGTCTGCCGCTCCTCCACCTCTGGCCGCTGTTGAAGTCTGCCGCTCCTCCACCTCCGGCCGCTGTTGAAGTCTGCCGCTCCTCCACCTCTGGCCGCTGTTGAAGTCTGCCGCTCCTCCACCTCCGGCCGCTGTTGAAGTCTGCCGCTCCTCCACCTCCGGCCGCTGTTGAAGTCTGCCGCGAAAGCAAACTTCCTGGGTGCACCCTTGATGGCGCAGTGGTCTAATCTGTTAGTCCCATGTCAGCTCAGCTGGCCAGAACTATTTAGCGGCCGTCTCAATGGCGCAGATTCGGCCCAAATGCGGACGATGGCGGCGATGCCAGCCGCTGGCTGTTGCTTCTGCTCGACACGCAAACGTTACGCCGCGTGCTGACAGCGGCAGCGGCAGCGACAGCGACAGCTCCGGAATCCGTCGGCGACGTCATGAACCCAAATCGGCCTCGGTCATGTTGCGATGGTGATGATTCCGCGCCCAGTACCCATTACACTGGCGTAGTATGTGTGCCATGTTCTACACGGTGCTACTCAAAAGTCATCCTTTGGCCATCAGGCACGGTGTACTTCATGAGCAAAAATGACATCGGGTCAGCTTTTCGCTTTTCCTTGTTTGCATGCATGTGTGTATGTATGTGCATATTACTTCCACGGGCCCATTCACAATGGAGCGTGGCTATTGCAGACCCGTGTCAAAAGTGCAGGAGATAAGAACATGCAGGTAAAAAAAATCACACAGACACCCAGCCACCCGGCTACCAATAGCACACAGACATCTAGCCACCTGGCTACCAACAGCACACAGACACCCAGCCACCCGGCTACCAACGGCACACAGACGCCCAGCCACCCGGCTACCAACAGCACACAGACACCCAGCCATCCGGCTACCAACAGCACACAGACACCCAGCCACCCGGCTACCAATAGCACACAGACGCCCAGACACCCGACTTCCAATAGCACACAGACACCCAGCCACCCGGCTACCAACAGCACACAGACACCCAGCCACCCGGCTACCAATAGTATTAGCGCTCAAACAGGTGCGCTCTCACCGCGCTTACGGAACACTGCTGTGCTGCGGTTCTTGGCCTATATAGGTGTAGGAGTCTGTCCAGTCGAGTGGGTCGCGCACGTGTGTCGCGGCATAGAACAAATATAGCACTCACGAAGTGTCTCACGCAGGTCAGGCGCATGATGAAATCTGCGTCGGCCAAAAATCGCTTTGGCAGCAAAGTATGGGATCGTTTGGATTCTATCGCCAATTTTCTGTGTGCCGTTGTCGTAAGTCGTGAGATAGTATCTGACCTGCGTGGCACCAACGTCGTCACTGGAGTATGATGACACCATCTGGAAGGCAGTGTCGCACGTGGGACAGTCCTGTCAGCTCACAAACAGGACGCTGTCAAAGACAACACATAGGTTCCTCACTTTCGCATATTGTCGCAGCGCAGCTCCATAGAAAGTTACGGTGAAGTCCGGAAGAGCGCGTACATTTTGACGAATGCCGAAAGTGATAGCTTGCGTTTTAGTTGCATTCGCCTTGAGAAAATGCGCTAAACAGCTAAAAACCAGCAGCTAAGTGATGCAAACAATGATTACATGCGGGAGATAAGTCCCCTAAGGTCTTCCTTCGGACCGCTCACCAAAACCTGGGTGTCATTTGCATGTTGAAAAAACCCGTTCGTTTCCTGCGTACAAAGACAGCTAATTCGAAACAAACTGCGAAAATAAGTGGGCCTAATGCTGAACCTTGGAAGACACCCATGTTATTCGCAAGTGGCTCCGACAACACCCTGCGTCCGGCGGATTATAGGAACGCACACTCTGAGTATGTCCTCGAAGATAGGCGGAGAACCAGGAGGTCTCAATGCCGTGCATCCGAAGCCTCTAAAAAAAGTTGTTAACCGATGACTTCAAACCATTTGCTTAGACCAATAAGGCATAGAATTGATACCTCCCCTATCGATAGCGCCAAACATTTGATTGGAGACCGACAACAGTGCGGTTCCCGTCGAGTGACGGAGACGGAAACCGTGCTGGGAGGATGCTAGGAGATGGTTGTAGGATAGGCAGTGGCAAGGAGATGGCTGTAGGATGGGCAGTGGCAAACACTTGGACGACTGCCGTTGGACGACCCGCTCGACCGCTTTGGTGATAACAGGCACGAGCGCGTAGGACGGAAATTGGACGGGTCAGATGGGCTACCTGCCTTAAAAACAGGATGGACCAAGGAATGTTTTCAAGCGTCGGCGTATCTGAATGGGTCCGGCAGAAACTGACAATGTGAAGGATGACATCACTGATAGCTAGGAAGCCGGCCTTCAGTCCCCAGACACACGAGCCATCTGAAATCACTGATAGCTAGGAAGCCGGCCTTCAGTCCCCAGACACACGAGCCATCTGAAATCACCGATAGCTAGGAAGCCGGCCTTCAGTCCCCAGACACACGAGCCATCTGAAATCACTGATAGCTAGGAAGCCGGCCTTCAGTCCCCAGACACACGAGCCATCTGAAATCACTGATAGCTAGGAAGCCGGCCTTCAGTCCCCAGACACACGAGCCATTTGAACCGCAGGCCGCTGAGCTCCGCACGCCGAGAACCGCGTCTCCGAACATCCCCCGAATAGCAAGCGATACCACAGACGAGCAAGCCTCGACTCGAGCGAGACGTGTCGCCAAATGAAGCATTGGTTCTTGTGCCACTATTTCGGCTGTAACACGAAGGCCAACCGAAACAACAACAAAGCTCGTTCAGCTGAGCAGCTGTCACGTCTGGTCTGATTGATTTCCCGTCGCTCTTCCCAGCTTCCACCGTCCTCATGGCCACACTCTGCCCGGACCCTGCTCGTTGATCCCCTCTGTATCTCACTACATCGATCGCTACGGACGGCGGATGGAACGGCACGGTTCAGCTCACGGTATTCGCACTAGTCTCTCCGCAACTGCACCGAGGCGGCTCGGTGGCAGCCCATGAGACCACGAGTGGCGGGGAGGTCGGAGGGGCAGTAGGGTTATGAATGATTCGTTTGTTAAGTGGGGCATGAACGTCAACGTCAGGTAAAAACGTGTCACAAATGCGGTCCACTGATCACTGACGGTCAAGGGCAGAAAAATGCCCCCAATGAACACAACGAAGGTCATAGTTAAAAGGAGCGATGTCAATGCATTCCAGGCAGTGGGATAAAATAACATTGGACTTGGCTCAAGGCTCGGGACATTCACCAGTACACTCATGACTTAATGTGGTCTAAAAAGCCAGAAGCTGGCGTTGCATTTACGCACGATGTCATGGTCATGGTTTCAAAAGATGCACATAT
Source organism: Pollicipes pollicipes (assembly GCF_011947565.3). Taxonomy (NCBI): domain Eukaryota; kingdom Metazoa; phylum Arthropoda; class Thecostraca; order Pollicipedomorpha; family Pollicipedidae; genus Pollicipes; species Pollicipes pollicipes. Next base: position 37,715,893 of record NW_023596461.1, on the reverse strand, counting down.
TTGAAAGAGAGACGGTGAAGAACGTTGGTACGGTCACGAGCACAAGGTAACAATACTCGCGTGTCCAGCACAAACTATGTCCAGAGGCGCACGTGCAGTTCGTAAAACAGAATTGGAAGCCGACATCGTCTGCAAATTAGACACCACTTATGGAGTCTTTCAGAGCTTTCCGAGCCAACCAGGACCAACGGACTCTTCGCTGGCTTAGTAACTTACCTTACCTTTTTTATCGTTGTTTTTGTTATCTTCAGATCTGGTCTCTTTATAGATTACGGCGGAGAATAAAAAAGCTGCACCATCATACCTCTGCAAAGCATATGAGTGTGGCACCTGCAACGTCACTGAGACATTTTCCTGCAAAATTGCAATAAAGCTGCAGTTGTGAGCCGATAGCATAACATTGGCGGTAACAATGAGATCTAGGTGACGGAACATATCACACACGCAACAGTTGCAATAGACAGCAGCCGCTGGTGCATTCCTGTCAAATCACTTGCCGCGTGAACACTTGCCAGAGCTATGCGTGTGTATGCTGCAATCAGTAACTCGCGAAGTGTTCATCATGTCAATCGCTACGTACAGGGAAATGCCCACACCAAACATCTGTCAGCGCATATGTATGTTCACTTGTCAACAACATATTCGTGACCGGGACGAAGCCCGCATAATGAGCTGATGTTAGACGCATAAGCCTATGTGGATCTCGAAACTCCCCTGCCTGAAGTGCGTTTTTACGACCGATCTACATCAGAACACACGCATTGCTCCCTCAGCTGACTGGCTCGTGTTGGCAACCCGGTGGCGATGTGTCGGGACGTTCCCCGGGTCAGGGCGGAGACCGTGAGCGCCGCGCCTGACGCCTGCCGGCCCGCCCGGGAGGCTACCATCCCACGGACGGACACCGACGGAAGCACCCACTCTTCATTACGTTGTTTGGGGAAAAGACCGGCGACGGATGGATCTTGCGGTCAGATCATTCGCAGCACAGCTCCAGCTCACTTGTCTCCCGACGTCCTCGGTCGTGTTCAGGGACAGATGATGAGCTTAAAGTCGTGCAAGATGTGCGCTCCGCGACAGCCATCCTCGTCGCGCTGTCGTCTCGGTGGACAGGTACCCTGGCCGTGAAAGAATAGCTCGAGTGCGGCCCAATACAAGCCTGATCGCGGAAAGTCGGCACCACTGGAACGTCACACCACCTGTGCACAGACGGGCCGCGCTCAGGCCTACGCCGAGCGGCGTTCTCCTCTGGCCGCTGGCATCCAAGGAAAGATTGGCTCGAGCCGGACTGGCCAGTAGTCAGGGGTATTGGTGATAGTTCTCTGCCCAGCCCTTCACCCCTCCCACACTCGACGGAACCGTCGCAGAACCTTTATAAGTCTGAGAAACCCTGATCCCGCCCTGAATCTCCATCGAAGGCTAGACTCCGAAAATACGCTCTAGCATGTCCAGATGCATAAATCATATGTCATCCACGGACGCTGTATGTAGAGACCGTGGACCGTTGGGACGGCGCTTCCACGACGGCAATCTCACCGTCTCGAAGCGTCGGGACTGGTTGGACCGGTGCGGCCGCGATGGTTGACGGCGGGCGCCAGCGTCCGGCTCCCGTCCCCATGCACGGCGTGCCGGATGACGTCATTCGACTGACGTCACCCGACGCGGCGCACCCGTCTGACTCGCCGTTCGCCGACTGCAATACGACGCTAAGACTCGGAGTCATAAGCCGGTTTGGCGAGTCAGCCGGATGGCGATTCGGCGACCCGTGAGATCATCAGCACGTGAGCCGAGTCGGGCACTGAGTCAGCGCAGCAGCGACCAGTCGCCGACCGTGGGCCGTCTGGCATGGACGAGTGCACCACACACGTCACGGCGTAGACACGAGCGAGGACGCGGCGGGATTTGTAAGGTCACCCTGAGGTTTAGGAGTGCCGAAGCCGACGGCGACTGGGCCTGGGCCTATGCCCGCCTGGGCCCCTGACAGACGGTGGGATGGAGAGACGGAAAGATGGGGAGAGAATCAAGTACAGATTAAAGTCATTTCAAAATGTCAACTTGCTCCTTGATCTTTACTCGATTTGACCACTTGACAGAACTTAAAGAGGGGTGGAAGAGATGCATTCGAGCCACACCAACTACATCCAAATTGGAATAATTACAAACATTTGTCATATCTGAAACAAACCATCACTTCGGTCACAAGTATTACACAAAGTGATGGTGCACTGGCTAGCTTGACAGCGTATAGGCGTCAGTTAACTTCTCACCACATCGCATCTTTGTCTGACTCGTCCGTACCGCGCCGACAAACAGAGGATGCGGACGCATCCCAGCACGTGACAGTGGTCGTCTCCTTTGACGACCGCTGAGACGCGCCCCTCCCCATCCTGACGGCTCGCTGGGAGCCGTCAGTGCTGGGCATGCACCGCAGGGCCCAAGTCCAGCACGGTCTCCCTGCCCTCACACGTGAGGCGCGCCTGCACCGCCGGGCCCGCGCTCACCGAGACGGAGAGGTTTCTAACCGCGGCCCGCGCGTGCCAGAATGCCCTGCGGATGCCCGGCGGCTGGCCGAGGCGCTTTCATTAGCGGTCTGACGCGGCTCGGCCCCTCAGTTTCACCTGGCCCACCGGTCGTGGGTGGGTTCAGTTGATTATGCGGGACGGCTCGGCCCAGACGCCTCCTCCGTCGCCACACGCGGCGAGCGTGGCGCGAACATGAACCGCTCGGTCGCGTGAGAGCCGTTTCTGACTGATGTGTGTGCGATTAAGAATGCGCTGAACACGCGTGCTTTTAACGATAATAATGTTACAGCTTAAAGCATATTTAGAGCTAAAGCTGCGCCACTTAAGCGGCCTTCAACCTTTCTCCAGGTTTCACCGATGTCAGATGCTCTCTCGCACGTGTTTAAACGTAGCCGATTCTTGCGCGTAAAGCAGTCACCCACGTGCACACGGCTTGGTTAAGATCAAGATCCTACGTCTTGCGCTTCGTGCTGTTCATACGTTCAAGGCGCGGCAGAACCATTGGATGCCCTGTGCGCGTGGAACGGGCGTTGTAGTAAACAAATGTCAGTGCTACTACCATAATTCCAGTAGCACTAGCTATATAAAGATTGCAAAGTTCCTACAATGACAAGTAAACAATAACAAACCTAAAGGCTAACTGATCTGCGAAGCAAAACAATCACTATAAGTTGAATTAATTGCGTTATGTAAGTTGTCCAGTGCATTAGCGAGGAACAATAGTCACATAGATGAGGCAGTAGTAATAGCCTTATTCCTCGGAGAAAACCAGGAAACACGAAACACAGGCTGTTAAGCCGGATGGCTACGACGGCTCATCCCCAGTATCACGTTAGATGATCGCTTACCACGAACATCAGACACCACGAACACTGGACGAACGTCACGAACATTCCCGGTATTCGGGTCATCACGTCCTATAGGACACACTGTAGTGTCTACCTAATACACTGTACTGCTAAGTAACCGCTACCTGAAAATGCAGACGACTAAGGAGAAATGTTTCGAAGACCCGTTCGGAACATCAAGATAGAACAAAACTCCAGCGGCCATCGGTGCGCATCTCAACATATATATATATATATATATATATATATATATATATATATATATATATATAGATGTTTCGAAATATGCATAAACTCAACAAACTTGTTCAAACTAGACCACGTGATATCTGAGTGTTCCGCCTCGCACTAAGGCTACGAATGCGCGGCGGTGGGAACATCTTGGGGCCCGCGTTGTCTTAAGCTGTTGCTAACATTTATATTTCGAAGTAGGCATTTGTTGCGCTATGGTTCATAGCTGTATGTCGGTATAACATATGCTCACCTGACGTTGTGTACGCTCTCCGTAAACGCGCACCTCCAAGGCGTTCATGACACCGATCACGACTGCTACGCTTTGCTTCTCCTCCATCAAATATTCCTGGGCAAAGATTGCATGAGATCTGAGACAGTGTAGTGTGCGCACTCCGCGTGCATCCTGGCAGTCCCATGACGGGCAGTCGTGCGCGCCGTGAATCACGCCGGGCAGCTGCGGGTGCCGTGTTTAGGTTTGCCAGTCCCGAGGTGCCGGGGCATATCTGTCAAGCTGGCGCTGAAGTGTAAATCAGAGGCGCTGACGTCAGGTACCGCCGTTTTATAAACACGTTTCGTTTCATTCAAGGCGCGCCGCACCAGGCATGCAACGTACGACATACCTCCTGATGACTCGGCCTCGAGACGTGGCCTGCCAGCTCAGACATGGTCGTGTCCAGAGGCTGACCGGCAAGGCCTGTCACCTCACTTTTTTCTGTTAACAGTAATCGTGTGTTCTATTAAAACTCTCGGTATTAGCTGGGAAATCACACAGAGCCCAGGTTTTTGCTTTAGGACCGAGACAATGCCAATAGGCGGTCAACACCTCGCGTCAACACGGCCGAAGCCTGTCATGTAAATTGTTTCCATTGAATATAGTTCAACGGACGCAGCGAATGAGCCTGCGAAGACAACCCTGGGAACTGAACTTCTAGTCTAGCGTATCCCACACCTCAAAGATGCTCACCCAGAGATGCTCCATGGCCGCCCATACTCGTCCATGGTCGGTGCCTGCCGTGACCTCGCTCCGCCAACTGACGAGCCGACGCGGCTTTCCAACAGCAGCAGACTGCCCTGCCACTTCAGGCCCGGCCACGCGCTCGCCTCCGGGCAGAGCGAGAGGGTGTCTCCGATACACCACTAGCTGTGTGTCAGAGGGCCAGCTGTGTGAGGGGACGGGGCTTGCCGACAAGCGAGCCAAGGTGGCGCCATTAGTCATTTTGAGAATAAACGCTGGCCTTTGCCACACTTTTGTGAAGGTATAGCTGCAAATTAGCAGCGAGTTGCGTGCATCTTAACCCGTTTACTCTGATGCATGGACACACGAGTTCATGGAAAGTCATAAGTGATACAGTGCGTCACAACACTGAACTGCCGGTGATGGCCGTCAACTTAAGCCTCCGAAACGGTGTTTAAATGCATCAAGAGGTTGTTTTGACCCGCACCTCGGAGACCGGCTGAATACGACGCGCTCATGTAGGGTTAGGGCAACTTTACTCTCTTATATGAAAAACTAATCACGCTAAAGACTCCAGATTCGCAAGGTAGGTAGGCTTTTATGTGAGCCCACTTTTTAATTTTTGAGGGCCCTATGCCGTGATCTCCGGGTCAAACAAGATAAAACTCCCGATCGATTTCCCAAATGCCCTCGGGCCTCCTCGTTGAAACACGTTTAACCAAAATACCTCTTCTAAGCAAAGTTAGTGGTGCTCATTTCAGGCCAGTAACCTAAAATGACTTTAAGAATGTCCTGGTGGCCAAAAATCTACGAGATTGTTTTGATTTATGAATTCAAACAAACGCCACCGATTGCGCTAGGAGACATGTTCCCAGCAAAAAAGGTCTGATTGCGGTCACCTTAAGTCAGTGAGTTTCTCTGGCCTTCATAAAGTCCAACAGAAATATCTGTTGATATCCCTGTGATCAAAAAATTAGAACTAAGTGTCAAAGGCCACCTCACAAACCAAGTAACCAATTGCCAACTTGGATACTTACATATCGGTGACAAATTGTCGGAAAAAACACCCACGTGTTCTGTAGATGTGAAACCATCATCAATCGCGAATAATTACATCACTGCAAATAGTTATGAATGCAGGCGTAACTGCAGCAAGTATAATACAGCACTTGTGACGTTTGTACATTGTTGGGCCGGCATTTGTTGTCAAGCTGAATTACAGATTATTGAAAAACCTTTTCTGGCAAAGCTTTCGCCAGCTTAAAACATCAAACGAACTCAGTCATCACAAAACAAAACATGGAGCTTTACAACGTGGCTAAGCTCTCTATGAATATATGTATATATATATATATATATATATATATATATCTTTAACTATGAATGGTTACGTTCCTGCACTCGCGTCGCCGCCGGCTTCCACACCCGCCCCCGCGCACGTGGCGCCACCTGGCCGACCGGCGACCGTGTTCATGCGCCGGTACACCTCCTCGATCTCGAGCAGCATGGCCACCAGCCACCAGCGCGTAGATGAGCCAACGTGTGTTCTCTCCCAGCGACTTCACGAGAAACACGAGCAGCAGCAGACGACGCTCCTGCCCACGCCCATGACGGCACCGGCAGCGTGCGCCGGGACGGGGAGCTCAGCTCTGCAGCGTATTCGCACAGCAGCGGCGAGGCAGAACAGTTGAGCGAGGCAGCCAGCAGCGTCGAATAGCAGAAAATCGGCAGCGAGAGCGGCAATCAGCCGGCGACCAGCGCCAGCTGTCAGCAGCGTCGAACAGCAGGGCATCGGCAGCGAGAGCGGCAGCTAGCCGGCGACCAGCGCCAGCTGCCAGGTAAAACCGGCGGCGGCGCCCACCAGGAGGGCGACCAGCGTGGTCCGCAGGTGGCCGCTGAAGAGGTCGGTTAACCGTGCCACGAGCAGCGTCGCCAGGCACCTGCTGACGCCGGCCCAGAAGCCGAGCCAGCCGGCCTGCGCCTTGTGGACGCCCAGGGTGCTGACACCTATGCAGAACACGCCGAAGTAGGCGGCCTACATGCCGTGCAACTCGCTGTAGGCGGCCACCACCCAGGCCAGGTGGCGCGCGCACGCCGCCCGCCGCTGGTCGCGCGACGCGCCGGCGGCACTGGCGGAGGGCGCCAGCGGCGGCCGCGACGGAGAGCGCAGCAGCGCCACAGGGAAGGAGGCAGCCGTCGGCGCCGCTTCCGCGTACATAGGCGTCATGATGTTGTGCCGCGCCGCGCCAGCAGTCGCCGCGCCGCCCCGGCGCCCGCGCCACGTACGGCCCGAGGAGGAACACGTACGTGCCGCCCAGCTGGTTGGCGATGTTGGGTAGGCTGGTGGCCGTCGCGCGCTACACCTGCGGACACCACAGCTCTGAGATGTGCGGCGGAGCCGCCATAGCCATGATGCCGGTTATGCCGTTTAAGATAGCGCTGGTGAAGGCGGTGGCCGTGAAGACGGCCGGCAGGGAGGATTTGCAGCGAACGGCTGTGCCAGCCGCTGTAGCGCCGGACATGATCAGGACAGCCGGCTTAGCGCCGTAAAGCGCCAGCAGCCAGCAGTACGGCATGACAAACATGACGACGGACAGACGGGCCACGCTGGTCAGCATGGAGATGGTTTTGTTCTTCCAGTTGGTGAAGGTGGACAGTCAGCGGCCGTGATGGGCCGACGTGTTCCATACCGCGCCCTGGGGGAGGCTGAGCAGCGAGTAAGCCAGCAGAACGCACAGCAGTAAACCAGCGCTGCCTATCTGTCCGTTCCGGTCCTGGGTCGGCGGTCCGGTCCAGTCCGGGGTCAGCGGCTAGGACAGTCCCGGGACAGCGGCCCGGTCCGGTTCTGGGACAGCGGCCTGGTCCGGTCCCAAGACAGCGGTCCGGTCCGGTCCTAGGTCAGCGGTCCGTTTCGGTCTAGCGGTCCAGTCCGCCGACCTGACCCTACTGGGATGCCGCTTGTCGTCCGCTTGGCATGCGGACAGATCTGAGTAGGTGCCTACCAGAGATAGAAATTTAAGATATGGCGCTCACGTTATAGATACTTCAAATATGGCTAAATGCAGTCAAAATATTGCAATGCAAAATACGACCGTAAACCGTAAGGCGACTTATTTTTTCAGTTTAATCACATTTTATTAATTCTCGAACATCCTAACGTTTACATTTCTACTTGTTTTGTACACAACGCCATACACGCCGTCCTGGATCGCGACACCGCCCCCCCCCCCCACCCCTCCCGCTGCGGGCGCCGCCCCGCGAAGCACCGCGGCGATCACCGCAGAACAACATCCGCCGGCCGCTCTAGCTCTAGCTCTAGCTCTAGCTCTAGCTCTAGCTCTAGCGCGCGAGCCGGCCAGCTGTGGACTTCGCCAGGCGGCAGGGCAGGACGGTCAGCCACACCCCCAGTCGGCAGCCCGGTGCCGCAGCTACCTCTGAAGGGCCGAGCCAGGCGGCCACGGCGGAGAATCGACACCTGTAATGACGTCATGAAGAGTGACAGCGCAGACACTCACTAACACACTTCCTCATGATAGCGCAGACACTCACTAACACACTTCCTCATACGCATATGTAATCGAACACTAATGGTATTGTGCTCGGTACTAACGGGAGTTCATCGCTGACTGCCTCCTCCACACGATACCATACATTGCCCCCCCCCCCCCCGCCCCCCCCCCCCGCCCCTTATGTGATGCTCAACCAGGTGAGTACACAGTCAGCCTCTCCAGAATCACAGACCACGTCTGGTCGTAAGTGTGGATTGGGTTGGTGCCCACAGCCACACGTCTCTCTACATCGAAGTACCTTTGAATGAACCCACAGAAACCTCGGCTGTATGGCTCACGCGACGCATGCGACACCGCCAATATAATATACCGCCAAATGTGCTGCTTGTCAATATCAAGCACGGTCGGATAGCGGACACACTAAGTGTTTTGACCGGATCGACAGGACTATAAAGGCTAGTGATAACGCCATGTATAGTGGTTGTCTGTGGAGTCGCAATCGCGAGCTCAGGTCAGTCCAGAAAGTTGGCGACCCAGGGCAGAGCCAGGACACATGTGGTACATCCTCATTATGGTTCTGGCAGCGCGGACAAGGATTTTTCTCTTTGATCCCATAGAGGTGAAACATGCGCTTCGTCGGTAGGATCCTATGGATGATTCTAAACTGCAGCCACCTTAATTTGAAGTCATCTGTTGTGTCGTTCAGTACTTTGCATATTTCTGTCCATTGTTCTTACCCCATGAGTCCAAGCCTAAGTTCCCATTTCGCCTGAGCATTGTCTGATGAAACATAAGTCGAGGATAGGAGCGCACTATATCCCCACTTTACTGTTCCCACGTACTTGCTTACCTGCTCACAAGCGCATGGAAGGACTGCATTGGTGGGCTTTTCCTCAGCAAACGCTTCCTTCCAAGAACGGGGTATGGCATGCAACATGGATTGCCATGTGAGAAAATTCCCATATCTGAATTGCATTTGCAACTGGTCTGCGTTAAGGAGCTTTCGGTCCTGGTGGTTGTAAAGGTCGTTTATTTGAAAGGCTGAGCGGTGAATCACCTGGTGCTTGTTCAATGATACATTCTGTTCAAAGATCATATCAGCGCTGTTCTGTATGTGGCCAGTATGTTTGCTCCTGAGAGTTTGGGCTGTAATGAGTGCGCGAGCCGGATCGAAGCTTTCAATGCTTGTTACCAAAACGTGCTGCACTCCGGATTAAGCAGCTTCTTTATCCAGACCGATTTAAGACTGTATGTCTGTACTGATGGATCGGGCACCCCCAGTCCTCCCATGAAAAAACGGTTTTTTATCACCGACCGTTTACTCCTATCTGGAGATCGGTTCCAAATGAACTGGTACATCATCGCTTCTATCTTTTTAAGGACATATGGTTTGGCTTTTCTATGACAGTCATAAGATATATCAGCTGGGAGTGAGCCTCTGACCTTATCGCATGCACCTTCCCGCATGCAGTCCAGCCACGCCCGAACCACGGGCTAAGTTTGGCTCTCAAGCTCTCTATTTTTCCGGATAGCTAATGTTGCCCAGGTAATTGTATATCGCGGTGAGTTTTACTCCAAGGTAGTCTATTGAGTTACGCTCCCACAATATTTTTATCTCTGGACAAATGACATCTACTCGGTTTCGTGCTGACCTAAGGCGTTTTGTTTGTGAATGTTCTGACTCTACTGCATACAACGCCAAAGAACATTTTTATTCTTGTTAGGGAGTAAATGGGCTGCAGCCTATTTATTAAGGTAACGCCTGATGAAGACAAGCAAAATAGCGGAGCAGGATCCGTAGTATAGCAATTCTGAGCACTCACCTGGTGTTCTTGTAATATGTGCCCGTTAATGCACTGTTAACAGCTCACTCGTTCCACTTTTACCATTTGCACGGCACTCAACAAATGACGACAGTTGCCGCTGCATCCCGCACGGCTGCTGAGGACAGCATGCCGAAGCGTGCCTCAGGTCAGCGCAGCGTCGCGACACTGGCAGGCCAGGTCAGCACAGCGTCGCGACACTGGCAGGCCAGGTCAGCACAGCGTCGCAACACTGGCAGGCCAGGTCAGCACAGCGCAGCGACACTGGCAGGCTAGGTCAGTGCAGCGTCGTGATACTGGCAGACCAGGTCAGCAGACACTGGCAGGCCAGGTCAGCACAGCGTCGCGACACTGGCAGACCAGGTCATCAGAGCGTATGGGACATATTTGGAGTCGGATCGGACATATTTGGAGTCAAGGTAGAGTTTGGTTCTGTGTAAACTAGCCGCGCCGCCTGTACACGGGCCCTCCGTGACTTGATTACAGACGATTTTTCAATCATCTACACTATCTGCAGACTAGCACGCGGTCGATGCCTGCAGCTGGGCTATTTCCTGTTCAAGGCCAGGCATAACTAGCGTTAGTCTGCCCCGGCGCGGTCTCTTCGCATGGGCTACACGGACCGGGCTGCGGCTCGGCCGACGAGGCGTTGACTCATGCTCCTCGTTAACCCAGTCGAGTGAGCACATTTCCCTGTCTTTCATTCAAGAATATCCCTTACTGAGATATTCCAACACTCGTGGCTCGGACAAGTCGGAAGCGTGTCAGACAGCGTGTTTTTCCTTCTTCACGACTGGCGTCAACCAAAGCGATCTACGCTCTTAATGCGTAGATCGCTTTGGTTGACCGCCACTGCCCAGTGAGAAGGATGCCAGTCTCTAATGCCCTTACCCTAGCTGGTCAACGACCCAGCCCTGTGAAAGTTTACGTTCGAGTGAGACAGCGCACGCCACACGTGGCTGTGTCTGCGCGCGTGAGGGGCCAGGACCGACTTCACACGGCCCGCCATCCCCTTCGAGTCGCCTCATTGTAGTAGGGCACGAGTTCCTGCGCGGAGGGATGTCGTCCGACGTCTGCAGCCGTTGCTGGCCAGCCTTCAAGAGGCTCGCCGTGGAAGCCCGACGCCGGCTGGAGCTGCGTCTGGTCTGCGGCGAGCCCGGAGGAGGCCGAGGTGACGGCCGACAGCGCAACCGGCACTTCACTGCCGAGAGGCCCGCACCGCAGCCGACCCACAGGTCGCAGTCACCACTGGCTGCAAGAACCCCCAGACCCCCTGCTGTCTGTGGCGCCGGCTGCTCGCTCCGACCTTTGGAACTCCCAGAGCCGGCAAAGCGTGTTCGACGCAAGGGCTCATCGTAAACGGTGGGGATAGATGGCATTCTGTTCGAGACTGTGTGTGAGCGGTTTTCATTCGTTGGTCTAGTTCATTTAAAGCCCATTATGCTGTCTGTCGGGACCAGTGTTCAGAGACAGCTGAAACACAGCATATGTCGTGCCAATTCCAAAGTCAGGTGACGAGGCTATGCTGTCTGACAATAGATCCACACCTCTGCTCTGTGTGTTATATAAATCTTTCAAAAAGGTAGCATGTACACAGCTAACAGATTACCTGACGGTAGCAGGGCTACTACATCCATCCCAGTATGCCTGTAAGGCACAGACCACGCCACTCAACCGAGGATGCCTTGCTCGCCGTTCGTCGGCAAAGACGGTCGATCTTTCAAAGGCATGCAACAGCGTCGGCAGCGACAACCTACGTACTAAGAGGTCTTAGTATATACCTACGGATGTGGGACGGCTTGTTCAGGAATTATTTGAGTGGTTGAAGGTAGATGGCGCTTAGAGGACGGCTCGCTTTTCCGATTTCATACGGTGTATCCCAGGGCTCGGTCGTCGCTCCTATAATGCCTGCCAACCATCGAACTGTTGGGTACTTGACTCGCGGCAGATTCATCCCCCGCGCCGGTGACACCATGCACGTGAATTGAGCGCTTCTTGACATGCTGGGCCTTGCCGACCTCAAGACGAGACTAAAGCTTGTCATGCCTGATGTTTAGTCCTGATTCAGGTTTATGGCTTCGACATGAAAGAAATACCCGCTGCCTTAAGGCGGTTGGTTCAAAGCAGCGTGAAGCATAGTACGCACACTTTTACTTTAGGGTAGTCAAAAATCTCGGTGTTGCAATTTATTCTGGTGTGTGTACGTGTTGAGTGCTCAGAGGACACATGTAACGGCACCTTGTTTCTCCGTACAAATTCTCCCCGTACCTATTTTCGGACTTTCTCAAAATAATCATCCAGGTGCACGTGCCCATTACGACACGCAATTCTTATTTATGCATGTGAGGTGGGACGACCAAGAGTCAACTACGTACAATTCCAAACCATTCAAGGACTTAAAGACGTTGCTGCAAGAACCATTACCAGCGAAAAAAAAAACATCACGATTTAATTTCGGCCCCGAGTTACCCAGGGTGGCTGAGGATCGAGGCAATGGTGGTGCACTGCTGCGTGATCAAAATGTCTACTGTGCTGAAGAAGATAAATGCATTTCACAAGACCCGAGCGTGTTTCATTCAATACTCCGCAGTGACATCACGGGAAACACATGCCCCGGACAGGGAAGGTTTGTTGCTGCGAAGAGAAAACACCGAGTGGCTAAATTAACAAGAAGTGTCACATTACACAGGCGGCGTTTTCGTATTGTGGCGCAGCCGTCTTGAACTACCCTTCTTCGCACGCCAGTGATACCGCAGCGTTGATTGCGTTTAAGGCATTCACACGTGAAGCGTTCATGACAAATCGCCACTGACTCTACTGAGTCAGTGGCCCTGTATCTCATTGACCACTGGGGCCATTTGGAGACGAGAAGCTTTAATAAGATACCATGTGGGATGCGGTAGTAGTGAAACCGAGGCTTGAATCCAGGACCGACGGGTCGTGAGTCGAGTACGCTTATCAGCCAACAATCACCGTGCGTACACCCGACCGCTAACGCCAATCTGACCCGGCTGATGCTGCGTAGGTAAGTCTGCTGTAGCTTAAACTATTCGATGATTACTCCTATCATTTTAGGGAACACTTTTGTGATACGCCTTGTGTGCCTTTTTAACGTGCCCCTTAGTGAGTACGTTACAGCATGTAGTCATGACTTGGAGCCGTAATAATCATCCTTTAGATAGTTTCCAATAGACCGATACTCCTTACTGCTATTGATGGCCTAAGGCAAAAGCCGGTGTTCGTTTGACGTGGGCTGGCTCGTGTGTACGGTTCGACCGGCTGCTGGTTCGATGTGGTCGCTTGTAGGCCTCCAACGTCGACGTTTTCGCAGTATCGTGACTAAGCCGACACCCTTCCACCGCTGGCTCCCACGGACTCCGGACTTCTCGCCCCCGCGCGATCGCGTGCAGTCAAAACGCGGGTGCACCGGCTGACAAAACGGGAGCAATAAACAAACCTGCAAACGGCTGCAAGCGCGAGTGTTGTGCCGCACTGACGCAGCTTATCGCTCTGCACGGACATTGACACGATCTTTTTGAGTGCCGCACCATTTAAAAACTTGGACACGACATCGAGTCTACCAGAGGAAATAAATGCGGATCTATTGAGGTACACCGCTCGCAGAAGCGTATCACAGGAAAGCAGCTTCTCTGCTGCCCCGTCGCCCTTTCGCTGGTGCTGTGACCTTACAGCCGACCAGACACCAAGTCTGCACACTGGAGCGCCGTCTCGCCCCCTGTTAAGCCCTGACGCACACCGCCGCCACGCCATCTTGCCCCCTGTTCAGTCCTGATGTATATCGCCGCCACGCCGTCTCGTCCCCTGTTCAGTCCTGACGTATACTGCCGCCACGCCGTCTCGCCTCCTGTTCAGCCCTGACGTACACCGTCGCCACGTTGTCTCGCCCCCTGTTCAGCTCTGACGTACACCGTCGCCACGCCGTCTCGCCCCCTGCTGAATCAGCCCTGACGTACACCGCCGCCACGCCGTCTTGCCCCCTGTTCAGCCCTGACGTACACCGCCGCCACGTCGTCTCGCCCCCTATTCAGCCCTGACGTACACCGTCGCCACGTTGTCTCGCCCCCTATTCGCCCTGACGTACACCGTCGCCACGTCGTCTCGCCCCCTACTCAGCCCTGACGTACACCGTCGCCACGCCGTCTCGCCCCCTGTTCGGCCCTGACGTACACCGCCGCCACGCCGTCTTGCGCCCTGTTCAGCCCTGACGTACACCGCCGCCACGCCGTCTTGCCCCCTGTTCAGCCCTGACGTACATCGCCGCCACGCCGTCTTGCCCCGTTCAGCCCTGACGTACACCGCCGCCACGCTGGCTCGCACCGCCGGGTGTGAGTCTGCACGGCGTCGCGTGCTCGACACCGGTTGTTGGGACCGGGCCGCTCCGACAGAGCCGCCCGCCTGCGGTTGTGAACCGGCGGGGAACATCTGCGTGGGCAAGCCCGTATCGCGTGGAGGAAATGGGACAGGGCGTTGTGAGGGACAGGGAAGGCTGATGTAAACAAGATGTTTCGCAACGTGGCTGAAGAATGGCACAATCTGCCTTACGTCAGTAACATACTCGATAATTAGGTGTGTTCAGCGACATTCCCAACGTTGAACTTGTGAAATTTGGTAGCTGATCAAATGTTTTCAGCGCGCCAAATACACGCATGGGCGAATACCCGACGATAGCTTTTATTCACGGCATTTACTAGAGCGTTTGCCTTTTAGTAGAAATATTTCACTCATTCGATGCCTTCTTCGTATTCGCATCTGAAAGAGCAAAATTTAGCCAATGAGCCTTGTTCTACAGATACATGCTGCAATCACAACCTGGAATGCATCGGCTGTTGAAGCAGACAGCAGTCATTTATCAGTTGACAACAGCGGACAATTGCCAGCCAGAGCTGAAGACAATTACGTCCGGAAAGGCCAGCTTACCCAGTTAACAATATGGCGCGCTTAACGCTATATTAGTGACCGCAACGAAGCTAAAATGACCGGCTCCGAGGCAATCCACTCGCTGGAATCAGGCGTGCTCCGTGACATCACGTGGTGACGTCACGTCCAATAAGGAAGAGGCGTTCAGCTGGTAATGTATTTACCGAGCCTGCAAGCTAAGACGCGGCAAAACTGTGACCAGACCCGCGTCGTCCACAGCCAGGCAATCATACGGGGAACACGCAGCAAAACCATCGCGAGCTACAAAAGTCAGTAGAAACGACTGCGTCGCAAGGCCTGTTATCACATTCTCCATCGGCGAAAAAAGACAGCTGTTACAAACGGCTATAAGCGACATGAGCCTCGCACCTGCTCTACAGCCTACGCTTCGTAGCTCTCGCCACCTAAACACAAAGCGGGCCGCTGGGCGACACGGTTGATCACTTCAACAGGCACCAGGTGTCGACGGTGGTCGCGCAGCGCAATGTTACGCAACACAGCACGTAAAGCTGCAACAGTGGCTGAACGCTGAATGCGAGGCCTTCAAACCTCGCGTACCTACTCCTGAACCGCGCCAAGAGCTCGAGTTAAGTTTCGCGTGAGTCCAAAACACCGGGGAGCGCGGGTGGCCTGAACTATGACCTGCGCGCCTGCGTGACGAGGGTACGGTGCGATGGGCTCCCTGGCAGCTGCATTGTTCACGTGCTAGCTGAACTGTGAATGCTAAAACTCAAAGCTCCGCTCTCGAGGCGTTCAAACTTGCACTCCTCAATAAATAGTATTCTGAAACGGGGAGAGGACGGAGATCATTTAGAGTGCATCAGGCGCTCACTACGTAACAGTCATGTTCAGTCACGGATGGTTATAGTGGTTTGTTTGTATTAGGGCGTTTCAAAGACGTACGCGCCTGGCAATTACTCTAGTTTAAAAACCGTGTGAGGCAAGAACAAATACAGACCAGGTGACAGGTCCATGTGGCATGCAAATAAAGCGATGAGAAACCGTCTGCAAATGCCAAGTTCGCCATGCTCCTAAATTCCAAAAACAAAACACAAGATAAACGCCATTGCAAAAAGACCGAAAAAGCTAAAAAAAAGCTGCGAAGTCAAAATGTTGACAACTACGATTATTCAGCAATGTGATTCTCCCCCGTTACATCTCATTTCCATTTTCGTTCCGCCCCCCGCTCTGTTCGTGCTGGTCCACCTCGCCAGCGGCCGGAAGCGGCCGACCGCCGCCGCCCGAGCTGCGAGCCCGGCGCCGCGCGACCCACGCGTCCCACTCACCATTGTCGGCCTGGCAGCTGTGACCGAGCCGCTCGGGGCCGCAGTCGCACAGGCCGGTCACCGGGTCACAGGGAACGTCCGGGGGACACCGGCAGCGGCGCCGGCAGGCCGGTCCGTAGCGGCCGGCCGGACACCGCCGCTGGCACCGGTCCCCCGCCCGCCCGGCCGGACACCGGAACTCGCCCGTCTCCGGGTCACAGGGCGTGCTGACGCAGGCCTCCCGGCAGCCGGCGCCGTGCGTACCTGACGCACGAGCGGCAGCGTTGGTGAGGAGGGGTGGGCGAAAGAAAAGGGAAAATAATATCAACTTATAAAATTAAAGTACACCTGCTTACGAAAAACAATAAGTGAATATAAAAACCATGATTTAAAATAATGGTGATAGAACACAAGAAGGTATCTGCTGAGTGTCGGTCTGATCGATGGTATGTTTGTGTGAGCTATTTACAAAGCGCCTTCCATCTCCTTGACGCCGACTTGTGAGCTTTGGTGCATGACCACCACGTCATAGTTCGGGCCCTGCCAATTTTTCAACGTCTCAAAAACAACCCATGTCAAAAACATCCAGCATTCGACCTTCATTACACCAGGAGATGCTGAGTAAACGATCTTATCGAAGAGGCGCGATCTACATTGGCAAACCCGACGCTTCAAGCCGCGCACATCGCTTCAAGTCGCCATTAGCACAGCTCAACGCGTCCAATTTTGATAATATATTCAATATTTACGTTATAGTATCGTTCAGCTGGTACCTTCTGGCATGTTGTAGGCAGGTTGATGGTAGAAAAAGAACTTCCAACCCACAATCGCGAAAAAGGGAGCTAAGGGTTTTTCTCGCTTATGTCAAGTTCGTGGTTGCATGCGCTGCAAATGACTGGACAACACAATGAACATATTCCAAGAGGTGATGTGGACAGATTCCACATGAATGATGTGCAAATGATGTAACTTAATCGTGAATGATGAAGGACTTCAATCAACTGGATTTGTTGGAGCTGCATTATTATCAGCTAAATGTAGCGTAGCGATTTTCACCCTGCCAAGCAGACAAATAAGCACAGCACGCCACGTAACACTGTTCAGCTCGGCATGCATGATCACGAAATGGCTGCTGCGCTATTACCGCCAGAGTCTCGAACGCCCTGACTTCGAGGGCTCATGTGTGTACGTGTCCGACAGGCACGTACCCTGAGGGCAGACGTCCTGACACAGCTGGCCAATGTAGCCTGGCGGACACGTGCAGGCCCCAGTAACGGCGTCGCATCGACCGCCGTTGTAGCACCAGCACACCTGCAGCAGAGCGGGCCATTGTTCAGCCGAGATGGCGCTCTATTGGGCACGAATAGATGGACCTGCTCGCGCGGATGAAATTGAGGAGTTGCGAACGAGATCCGCCCAAAACATCCTGTTGTGCCTACAGGGAAATGAAATCGTACCTGCGCTCTGCAGCGGGCAATGTTTGGTATCACGGCATTCCGATCTATCTCATGCTTAGCAGCAAACACCTTGATAAGGAACAGGTATGGGAGTGGCGCCGATCATGGTTTCAGCTTCGCGAAGCCGCATGTTTTGCTCCAATGGCTTCGGCTTCCGTCTCGTGCAAAATTATAAACGGGTGGGTTCGGTTTTGTTTTCCGGTGTGCATCATTTCTAGCAGCTGGCTTCGGCTTCGGCTTCAAATATTATTTTTCTGAATTATGGCTGCTGATTTAGCATCTTCAAACCTTGCCTTGCTTTGTCAGTATGTCCTTCTCCGCCATGCTGTTGCGACTGTACGTCCCCACAGTCTTGCCCGTCCTGTCGCCCGCATAAAACACACACCATCTGAGGCTTCCGCTAGCGCATGGCTGAACGTCAACACAACCAACCATTCTCAAACAGCCGGCCGCAAAATAGTCGGTTATTGTCAGGGCAGGACCAACACCTGACCACAGCCGAACCACCAGGGCAGGACCAACACCTGATCACAGCCGAACCACCAGGGCAGGACCAACACCTGACCACAGCCGAACCGCCAGGGCAGGACCAACACCTGACCACAGCCGAACCGCCAGGCAGGACCAACACCTGACCACAGCCGAACCACCAGGGCAGGACAAACACCTGACCACAGCCGAACCACCAGGGCAGGACCAACACCTGACCACAGCCGAACCGCCAGGGCAGGACCAACACCTGACCACAGCCGAACCACCAGGGCAGGACCACCACCTGACCACAGCCGAACCACCAGGGCAGGACCAACACCTGACCACACGCCGAACCGCCAGGGCAGGACCAACACCTGATCACAGCCGAACCGTCAGGGCAGGACCAACACCTGACCACAGCCGAACCACCAGGGCAGGACCACCACCTGACCACAGCCGAACCACCAGGGCAGGACCACCAACCTACCACATCCGAACCACCAGGGCAGGACCAACACCTGACCACAGCCGAACCGCCAGGGCAGGACCAACACCTGATCACAGCCGAACCGTCAGGGCAGGACCACCACCTGACCACAGCCGAACCCCCAGGGCAGGACCACCACCTGACCACAGCCGAACCACCAGGGCAGGACCAACACCTGACCACAGCCGAACCGCCAGGGCAGGACCAAACACCTGATCACAGCCGAACCGTCAGGGCAGGACCAACACATGATCACAGCCGAACCACCAGGGCAGGACCACCACCTGACCACAGCCGAACCGCCAGGGCAGACCACCACCTGACCACAGCCGAACCGTCCAGGGGCAGGACCAACAACCTGACCACAGCCGAACCACCAGGGCAGGACAAACACCTGATCACAGCCGAACCACCAGGGCAGGACCAATACCTGACCACAGCCGAACCGCCAGGGCAGGACAATACCTGACCACAGCCGAACCGACCAGGGCAGGACCAACACCTGACCACAGCCGAACCACCAGGGCAGGACCAACACCTGACCACAGCCGAACCGCCAGGGCAGGACCAACACCTGACCACAGCCGAACCGCCAGGGCAGGACCAACACCTGACCACAGCCGAACCACCAGGGCAGGACCAAACACCTGACCACAGCCGAACCACCAGGGCAGGACCAACACCTGACCACAGCCGAACCGCCAGGGCAGGACCAACACCTGACCACAGCCGAACCACCAGGGCAGGACCACCACCTGACCACAGCCGAACCACCAGGGCAGGACCAACACCTGACCACAGCCGAACCGCCAGGGCAGGACCAACACCTGATCACAGCCGAACCGTCAGGGCAGGACCAACACCTGACCACAGCCGAACCACCAGGGCAGGACCACCACCTGACCACAGCCGAACCACCAGGGCAGGACCACCACCTGACCACAGCCGAACCACCAGGGCAGGACCAACACCTGACCACAGCCGAACCGCCAGGGCAGGACCAACACCTGATCACAGCCGAACCGTCAGGGCAGGACCAACACCTGACCACAGCCGAACCACCAGGGCAGGACCACCACCTGACCACAGCCGAACCACCAGGGCAGGACCAACACCTGACCACAGCCGAACCGCCAGGGCAGGACCAACACCTGATCACAGCCGAACCGTCAGGGCAGGACCAACACCTGATCACAGCCGAACCACCAGGGCAGGACCACCACCTGACCACAGCCGAACCGCCAGGGCAGGACCACCACCTGACCACAGCCGAACCGCCAGGGCAGGACCAACACCTGACCACAGCCGAACCACCAGGGCAGGACAAACACCTGATCACAGCCGAACCACCAGGGCAGGACCAATACCTGACCACAGCCGAACCGCCAGGGCAGGACCAATACCTGACCACAGCCGAACCGCCAGGGCAGGACCAACACCTGACCACAGCCGAACCACCAGGGCAGGACCACCACCTGACCACAGCCGAACCGCCAGGGCAGGACCACCACCTGACCACAGCCGAACCGCCAGGGCAGGACCACCACCTGACCACAGCCGAACCACCAGGGCAGGACCACCACCTGACCACAGCCGAACCCCCAGGGCAGGACAAACACCTGATCACAGCCGAACCACCAGGGCAGGACCACCACCTGATCACAGCTGAACCACCAGGGCAGGACCAACACCTGACCACAGCCGAACCACCAGGGCAGGACCACCACCTGACCACAGCCGAACCGCCAGGGCAGGACCACCACCTGACCACAGCCGAACCACCAGGGCAGGACCAACACCTGACCACAGCCGAACCGCCAGGGCAGGACCAACACCTGATCACAGCCGAACCGTCAGGGCAGGACCAACACCTGATCACAGCCGAACCGCCAGGGCAGGACCACCACCTGACCACAGCCGAACCGCCAGGGCAGGACAAACACCTGATCACAGCCGAACCACCAGGGCAGGACCACCACCTGATCACAGCGGAACCACCAGGGCAGGACCAACACCTGACCACAGCCGAACCACCAGGGCAGGACCACCACCTGACCACAGCCGAACCGCCAGGGCAGGACCACCACCTGACCACAGCCGAACCACCAGGGCAGGACCAACACCTGATCATAGTCAAACCACCAGGGCAGGACCAACACCTGACCACAGCCGAACTGCCAGGGTAGGACCAACACCTGATCACAGCCGAACCACCAGGGCAGGACCACCAACACCTGACGACAGCCGAACTGCCAGAGCAGGACCAACACCTGACGACAACTGAACTGTTGGAAACGTCCTGTACACACTAGCAAATGATGATGACGATACAACGAAAAACATCCCGCCAGTAATGCATCACTTTGCAAGACCCTATCCTATTTTCTAATCCCATACAATTTCAACAAACACGAAAATCGTTTTTTCGCATTACAACGTTGTTCACTACATACGGCCTCAGCTGGCTTCGACCTGATGATTTCAGCCAACTGGTTCGACTTCGGCTTCTTTTTTTTTCTAAGTTTGCAGTTGCAGACTTCGGCTTCAGCTTCACGTGTGCAAAGTTCGAAGCCACTGGCTTGGGGTTCGGCTTTACGTATAAAGAATACAAAGCCTCTGGTCTTGATGTTGGCTTCATAGCCCAAATATCAAAGCCACCGGTTTTAATTCAACTTCGGCTTCATGCCGTTATCTTGTCTTGGCCCCGGACTCATGCCATTATCTTGCCTTGGCTCCGGATTCATGCCATTGTCTTGTCTTGACTCCGGATTCCGTTTCGAAGGTAAGAACCTGGAGTCGTCCTAGTGCATGATGGGGACCTGAAGTAATCAGTACTTATCGCTGATGGACAGCCGTAACGTAAGTGGCACGTGTTGATTATCACGCTAGAATTTGCCCCACCCGCAGACTACTTCCTACACAATACATCTAACATCTATGCAGACCCGAAGATGCATGGCTGCTATTGCTGAATCCCATTTACGCCATGAAAAGTCACGGAAGACGTGCTGCGCGCTCAAGCATTTGGTTTTTGTTTAAGCATCAATTGAATTTGTGTCAGCCGTCCATATGTCGTAGATGTATTTAAAATGCTTATGTCATTGCAGGGGAAACCACTGGCGAGGCACGCCACTCAGTCTTGTAAAATTGACTTTTGCACATTCTTGTCCCCCACCACAACTTTGGCCTTGACACAAACGGTTATCGCATTTACTCCGTTAACAAATGTCATTGGAAGTCAGAAGTTTCTCAAATTTGTCTTAAGCCTCCTCGTTCTTGGCACCCGGTAACGCTACATCTGCACCTGATGTCTCCCCCCAATGTCGTGATGCGCTTTTCGCTGGCTCGGAGATGGGGACACCCACCTCGGAGCACTGGCGGCCATAGAAACCGTGCGGGCACTTGGTGCCGCACAGTCTGCCGAAGAAGCCGGACGTGCACAAGCACGTGCCGCTCACGTGGTCCAGGGCACCGCCATTGCGGCAGCGGCCACGGTACCGGCAGTTGGGCCCGTACCGGTTACGGCGACACGGGCTGCGACATCTAGCGACAGGAGACGGCCGCTCATGCCCGGGTCGCTGGTGCAGAAACGTGAAGGTATACACCGCTTTATATGCACTTGACGAAACAATAGCACGGCCAATCATGGACATGTTCAAGAAACAAATAATGGACATGACAAGTAAATGACGGACTGAACGCGCCTGCTTCGAGTGAGATTGTGCTGCGAAGAGTTACAATCGGTGGAGTCTCCATCGTAAGGATAACTGTCACTTCGGTGAGATTGAGAAGTGCTGTGAAAGAATAGATAATGGGCTAAGGCTTACCTACGACCTCTGAAGCCTGGTGGACATACGCAACGCCCCTGTTCATTGCACACCCCACCGTAGCAGACGCATCGCCTTCCTGAAACGTGCAAACATTACAATCATTGATGGCCACAAGGATGCTTTACGATCTCATTTGTCATTCTTTCGTCATTCTCGCTTTATCCTGCATCATCGCGACGCCCTGTTTGCCTGGGGCAGCTACACGCGCCAGCCATATGAGTGGGTTTGAATGCCGGCTGTCGGGACCTCGTCCGAGTAACCAGCACATACCTGGTACAGCGGCCCCTGTGCTGGTTACACCTCGCTGGATTGACCCCTAGATGCATCTAGTTTGTTGACTTTCCCTCGCCTCATAGCTCTGAAATAGCCATACTGGCCGCAAGGGCTCTAATCCGATGAAAAACGAAACCTTACGGTCTCTTACTGAAGCTCGCATGACCAGTGCACTGGACTACTATGTTTCAGATGGATCGCATGTGCTGACGCCTCTGGACTCCATACCTATGGTGACTAAAAGTGAGGCGCTGAGATATTCGTACAAGAGAAAATGATGATCTTATAAGACAGGTGAAACACCATTCATCTTCATAAACAGAGTTGAAGTTAGCACGCAACTTCTGATCTACCACGAACTCAGCGTGTCTGCAGTCTGTAGATGTCTTTGTATGGAAGGCGATTGAAGCCATTTCAGCCAGTGGTGGCCATTTCAGGTCCATAACGATAACGAGGAAAGTAGCAGCGGGGCCACACTTCGGCCGACTTGGGAGCCTTCGGCTAACGTGCCTTACTCCGCGTATGGTACAGCCTTGTCAGGGCTCGCGCGGGCGCTCTGTCGGCTGTCCGGCCAGCGGGGCCGTGTCACGGACTCTTGACTCGTGCCGTGTCGTGCTCGTGCCGCAGTGTGGTGCGGAGAGACGGACGTTACGAGTGTTTAAGATGATGCGGTGAGCGAGGAGAGCAGGGTGGGTTGCGCTTGTCGTCGGCGTCATGGGCGGCGTGTCTTCTGCGTGGTCATCGAATGCACAAGACTAAAGATCTCCATGTCACAAGATATGTCTGGCACAGATGCAAATGGATGACATGGCTTATTTGGATTACCAGTTAAGGCTTTGTGCTCACCACCACAACCGCGTTTCCCACTGGTTTTGTGCTTGCGACTCCAGATCGCGCCACTGCGTTACCTCGCCTCTTTTTCTCGGACGGCACGATCTCGTTGTTTCGGGTGTTGTCTCCCTTGGAGGCTGGGCCGGCAGCAGAAGTTAAACATTTGCCCGTCAGATGGTGACACCGTGCCCTGGGACAGTTCTCGCATCGTTGCGCGCATCCAGCTCCATATGAGCCCCTCGGACACTTGGAGCGGCATTGTTCACCAGCGAAGCCAGGCTTGCAGATGCATTCGCCCGTCTGGGAGAGAACAACAGACGATGACATCAGCCGACCGCGTCTGTCGTTTGTTCATGGGCAGACGACGAAAGGTGTCGATATTTTCAAGAAAGGGCATTGCTCGTCGTACAGGGAAACCACAGTCATCAGTCGTCAGCCGCTACGGGTGACGATGCCAACAGCCAACCCATAACTGAGCTTCGGGGCTGGAACTGACAAGAGAGCTCCTTCCGGCGAAGAGTGCTGACACTAGAGTGCTGTGGTTTTCCTTTTAGGCAGCAGGGGCGCATACTAATGCATTCATGCAGCCGGAGTCAGTCAATGTCAAGTGAAGGTCAATCGGAGCGGATGCTTACCATGACATTGGACGACAAAAAGGCGTGCACCACTACCAAGGCTATCTTTCGATGACGGCAGCTTCGCGGCGTCATGGCCAGCAAAAAAAAAAAAAAAATCAAACGAAAAAAACCCGGATGTGAGGCAGTACAGCCAAACGCCCCCGTTAGGTGTGAAATAGTTGACAGCTGAAGCTAAGCGCCACAACAGGATTTCGAGACCAAGCCACGCGGCGATGTGGTCTGACAACACGCTCAAACCTTGAGAGACCACGAGACCGGTGCTGCAGCCAGTACGGCACTTACCTCCGCGTTGCATTTGTACGTGTTTCGGCTGTAGCAGGTGCACTTGTTCTGACAGTTGACCCCGAACGTGCCTTGTGGGCATATCTCAAAACACTGCGGGCCGAAATATCCCGGAGGACACTCACAGTAGCCAGATTGGCGGTTACATCTGCAAACGGCAACGAAGCACCAGTTAGGAAGACACTCATAGTAGCCGGATTGGCGGTTACATCTGCAAACGACAACGGAGCACCCGTTAGCTTATGCATTGGTCAGGACACCTTTTCCTTTGAAGAGCAGGACTTTTACATGCCTAACAAAAGAAAGCGGTGCATTCCTTTATCTAGCAAGAAAAAGGCGAAGAAGCATGAACCTTACGCATGTCTGTAAAATATCTCAGGAGGCACCATAACTTATACACGACATCGAATTTGCCTAACCTTGTCTCCGAATGAACTTGAGTTGCTGGTACAAGCGATTACTAAAAACGGTTGGCTGAACCCACAACTGAATCGGCAGAAAACAAACGTCAAACGCCTGCAGCGATACACCGGTCTGTGCAGTCCGCCTGCGCTGTGCATACCTCATGACGGGAGGAACTCTCATATGTACGAACAGGCTGTTCCTAACACCCCCGATGCCAAACAGCCGAGGAAAGAGAGGCGACTCAACAGGTATCTACACCCGGCTTGACGAGTCCAGGGCGTTGCACCTGCCTGTTGGCGGGGCAGCGGATCGGACAGCGCTTCTCGCAGTCCTGTCCGTACTGTCCGGCCGGACAGCCGTGCTCGCACCGCTCGCCGCTGACACCGGCCGGGCAGCTGCAGCGACCTGCACCGCCGGACATCCGCCAGACGTCAGGTCACGGCAACCAACGATCGGACAACGCGCTGTGAACCTACGACATGAAGTTACCAGCTTTTCGACTAACGTTTGTACAGACGCAAAAAATCTTACCACGAGCGTGCTACGCCTAAGGCAGACAACTGACCCCACGAACCAGTGTGTACCGGACGATCCTGGCGGACCTTCCTGTCAGAGGTCTTCACCGGCACCCATGGGTAACCATGTGGATTGAGCCGCACGATGGGTTGGGTACAGATTTTGGGAAACTTATGGATGCATGCCAGACACGGGTAAGACGTTTATGCAATGCTGGGTAGATGCTTCAATAAATGCTCCGCAATGTTACCCTGTGCTTTTCTCGGTCATTACCTTTACTCACACTAATTTTGAAGTTATTAGCGCAAAAGTATAATATTGGGTGCAAACTCTCCTGAAAATAGTGTCCAGGAGCAGCTACTTAGGAATCGGTAGCGGCCGGGTATGGGCACGGACCTATGTGTAGCCCGTGGATGGGGTAAAAGCAATCCTGAAGGCCTCTCCTCGCTCCCACCACCGCTGGCTGGTACAGCTAGCGAGAGGTCACCCGCCACGTGGTAGCAGCTGGTAGGAGTTCACCCGTCGAGTGGTAGTAGTTGGTAGGAGCTCACCCGTCACTTGGTAGCAGCTGGTAGGAGCTCACCCGTCACTTGGTAGCAGCTGGTAGGAGCTCACCCGTCACTTGGTAGCAGCTGGTAGGAGCTCACCTGTCACATGGTAGCAGCTGATGGGAACTCACCTGTCACGTGGTGGCAGCTGGCGCCATTCTGGCAGACACACAGCTGGTTACAGCCCTCGCCGTAGGTGCCGGCTGGACATGGGGAGCCACACAGCGGACCGCTGAAGCCCAGCGGGCAGTCCCCTGGAGCAGAGCGGGAGAACTAGCAAGGCCAGCAGACCTGCCGGTGAAAGGCAGGGGGCGCTGCCGCTGCCGTCACACCACAGGATTGGTGGAACGGGCGGGGAACCGATGATTATGATTGACAACGCTTTTACGACAGGCCAACACAGCGCGGGCCGCTGAGGATTAGAGAAGCCCGTGGTACGCATGCTGAAACAAGCTCGCATCAGCAGTGATAAGGCATATCAAATTTTTCAGTAAGGATCGGGCACATATAACAACTTCCCAAAAAGAAGTTGCTGCTCCCCACTTCTCCACCACCCGTTGCGGGCCAGAATCGGCACTGCAAACTCTTCATCGTTGGGACAACTAGCAACATGACGATCGGTGTCAGAGACATTGGTTTTCCCTCGCTTGTGGCAGATATTTGGCAATGAAAACGCGATTAAAATTCCGACTTCGAAACCTTCGATACAGGGTTGACGCTCATGCAAACATTCATGGCATCAATGAGTACACAGTGTTGCCAGCCGTTGCGATGAGTGTGGCCGCGTGTACCTTGCCGGTGGGTGGTCGGCGCTCGAGGCGGCAGTCGGTCGCCCTGCAGCTGAGGCCTGCGGTCCAACTCCGCAGCGGCGTCCAGCCAGCCCGCAGCAACTGGCGGAACAGCCACCGCACAACTCCCACCGATCCCATCACTAACGGCTGCCGAGCGGCCGCCGCCACAAACTAATCCGAATTGATTGCCGGAGGTGGAGGCGCCGACGGCGCCGTTGGCAGGTCAGAGCCTGCACCGGGGCGAGCCGGGCCTGGGAGCCTCCAGAACGACAAATATTGTAATCCCGTCAGTGGCGCCGCGCGTAAATCCGTCAACGTAGCCACGTCGCCTGCCCATGTCTGCCGCATTAGCGAATACTTTCGCTGCGACTTATCCGCCGTAACTTCAACGAGACTTCCAGCGCGCATATCCCGGCGTCACTGCACGTGATAATCCCCAATGTGACGCGCAGGGGCGTCGATCGCAAACCAAATGGGGGGGGGGAGGGGAGGAAGCAAAAAGGAAAAATGGGATTCTATCAAATTCGATCTGCTCCCATCAAAGTTGGAGGGGGCGGGTTTCCCAACTAAACCGGTAACTACACCCATGTTAACATGGGAACAGAGTGCCGCTATATAGGGCACTCAGGCGGAGAAACACCTCTGGCACTCACTGACGCACGAATGCTGGTCCTGCACGAGCTGGTAGCCGGGCCGACACGAGCAACGGTACGAGCCCTCTGTGTTGTCGCAGACCTGCTCACAGCCACCGTTCTGTACTGAACACTCGTCCATATCTGAGAAACAGAACGTTCGTTCATGTCTGCGAAACAGAGCGCTCGTCCATATCTGCGAAAACAGAACCCTCGTCCATATCTGCGAGACAGAACGCTCATCCATGTCGGCGAGACAGAGCGCTCATCCATATCTGCGAGAAAGAACGCTCGTCCATATCTGCGAGACAAAGCGCTCGTCCATGTCTGCGAGACAGAACACTCGTTCATATCTGCGAGACAGAACGCTCGTCTATATCGGTGAGACAGAACGCTTGTCCATATCCACGGCATAGAGTTCTTGTCCACATCTGCGAGAGAAAACTCCCGTTCGTGTCTGCAGAATATAGCATACGTCCTGGTCCGAGGCAAAGAACGCTGGCGCATCTCTGCAGTAGAGAGCATTCGGTCCCGTCTTCGGCATGGAACACTGGTCCGTGTCTCCACAAATGGTCCGTGTCTGCGGGAGACACCACTGGTCCGTGTCTGCGGGGAGACCACTGGTCTCTGCCTGCGGGGGAGACCACTGGTCCCTGCCTGCGGGTGGAACACTGGTCCGTGTCTACGGAGACCACAGGTCTCTGCCTGCGGGGTGAAACACTGGTCTGTATCTGCGGAGGAGACCACTGGTCTGTGTCTGCGGAGGAGACCACTGGTCCGTGTCTACGGAGGAGACCACTGGTCCCTGCCTGCGGGGTGCGACGCTGGTCCGTGTTTGCGGAGGAGACCACTGGTCCCTGCCTGCGGGGTGAAACACTGGTCTGTATCTGCGGAGGAGACCACTGGTCTGTGTCTGCGGCAGGAAACACTGGTCCGGTCTGCGGGGAAGACCGCTAGTCCGTGTCTGCGGGGAGGACATTCGTCCATGTCTCAATCATATATAGGGTATGTTCGGTTTGCTCACACCCATGAAACAGCGCACTTGGTCATGTTTGTGGAACAGAGCACACATCTCCGCCTGTGGGGGAACGAGGCACTCGTTCACGTCTGCCTGCGACAAAACACCTTTGTCGACATCTGCGGAACGTATTCCGTATGAAATGGTTCCGGAAGCGAAATCGCTGCTAAAATGCGGCAGTGGAACGTCCCCTCGCCCATGCATGCTACACAGGGAGACGCACACTTCTGCGTCCTTGTGTAATGATCGCAGCCTAGTTGTGCATTGTAGCCTGATCGTCGCACGCGCATGTTCCCTAGCGGACGAAACAAGGAAAACTATGCCGAATTCCTGTAAATGTTGACCGGTTGCATCGAGCGTAGGCGATTAACTTAAGACAGCATTTACTACTCTGCACAAAGGGCCCGCGACTTGATTTTACGATTGGCAAGCTTTGATTTATGACACTATAAAACGGCAAGTATTTTGAATCGGCCGCCGTGCTGGGACTGAGGTGACCAATTCTGCTTTCGTCTCCAATCATGCAAGCATGGCGTTGCCATCAGGTTGGCCTCTATGAACTGCCTGCACAGTACACAACTGATTCTGTCTGTGCGCCTTATCAAATCAGATGTTATCTCACAACTCCCGACACACGGCCACCCGTTTTCGTTTCTTGGTCCCAGTGTTTATTAGTTCATTCCCATCCAAAGTCAACGCCACCGGCATTCCGACTGTATCTCATGACACCATCAGATAAATTCTCGATGCCACCTGGCCTGGGCGGGCCATGCGGCGGACGATCAGACCTTGGCAGTCGGTGCCGTTGAGCAGGAGGTAGCCGACGCGACAGGAGCAGCGGTAACTGCCAGGAATGTTGTCGCACTGGTGCTGACATCTGTGAGCGCCCCCTGTACACTCGTCCACGTCCTGCGAAGCGATAAAACCGGCGTGAGCGAGGTGGTCTTAGAAAATATTGTCCGGATTTTTTTAGGCTAGGCAGACAACGATGCTTACCTAGTTAGCATTTGAAGTTAGCAGGAGACTTCGGGTACCGCTTGTACATGCCACCGTGCAAGGATATTTTTCCACCAGGTTACTTCAGTGCACCCTATTGCAGATAAACGTTAATAGCTTTATGAGTTGGACTTAGGTATGGTTCTTCTACACCCAACAAATCACAATTTGAAATAATGTTGTTTGAAAAATGATGGCAAAACTAAGGGCACACCTGTCTCACGAACATTGGTCGGTAAAAATTGTATGATACGATAAGAACCATAGGAGCATGCAGGTGTTATAACAGTGGACAGCGTCACTTACTAGCAGTAAATTAAATGTATGCCCAGCGTTTTCAATGAACTGACAGGAAAGGCAGCACAAATCGAGAGATACCAGGTATAAGCTGTGCTGTATGCTGAACACTGATTGTCGTGCGCAGATAGAGGTTCCTTGTTTGAAACGGAAAGAAAATGGACGTGGACAGCAAGCACTTGGCTCTCTTCGGGGACTACATTATGGGCTGGTAGCTTCTTAATGTTACCAGATAGTTCAGAACATTAAGGCTCTTTCGATATCATCGCAGGACGAAAAAAGCACCCTACGCAAACTGAACCTGACGTTGCACGACTCCGAGTGAATTAATCGTTCCGACGAAAGACGAAATGTGGCCATTAAGCATCGCGCGGGCTGACGGCCAAGCCATGTGCCTCTCAAACGCCGGAGCCACTTAGGCGAGGCGTGAAGCCTGTGCCATTTGCCATGTCACTGTGTTTGGTAGCTCTCGGACGACTCGATCTTAAGAGTGCGGATCTGTGGCCTTCGGATCATACTAATAAAGACACCATTGACAAAACGCCCGGAGCGCGGACCGAACATGACGTAAGCCAGTAGACATATATGGATTATTATAAATACATGGGCATGGTCTTAGTCTTGGAAACAGTGGCGATACTCCTGGAAATTCCAAGCCTTTTATTTGCTATGCAGCAATAGTAACCAAACGATCTCGTAACCCGTCAGGTATCTGGCATACCCAGTCGTCCATGACAAGCTTCTCCATGGTACATTTGGTAACCCCTAGTGGTGCCTATCCGCCCCTGAATTGAGATATCCATCGTTTCCGTCCCAACTCTGGCCTGACGCTTCCGTGATCCGTGATTCAGACATCCCCGAATGCACGGATCTGACGCATCCGGCCATTCCGGACCAATTCTGACCAGACAGATCCGGCCTTCCCTGACCCTCCCTGACCTCACACATCCTTTGGTCGTCGGCCAGCTGGTAGCCCGGGTGGCAGGAGCACGTGGTGCCGGCATCCGTGGTGGAGCACATGTGGTCGCAGCCGCCGTTGCCATGGAGACACTTGTCGACCAGCACGGTAAACACACCTGAAGAGCGCCGCGAGAGGAGGGACTAAACATGTGACGTCACGCCCGGCCCGGCGGCGCTAAATGGGCCTCTGGCGCTGGGAGGGGCCGGAGACACCGGGTGGTGTCTCGCGACAGAAAAAGGTCATGACTCAGCGGACAGAGCGGCCAGCAGATGACCACGGGGCAGCGGAGGACAACGGCGCAGCATGGGGCAGAGCTGTGGCGTACAACAGCGGGCTCTGTCAGAGATGCACGTTTTGACGCGTGGCTTTTCATGATGAAAAAACGGAAAGTTATGTTTAAAAAGAACCAAAAACTCTGGTTTTCGTGTGGCTAAGCTCGCCGACTCGTAGCTAGCGAGCTCAATTTTCCTGGTAAAGACATATTCAACAGCACGCATTGGCTGAAATCAACAGTGAACACTTTTGTTTTTCTGCAACATTTGGGGTTATGAAGACACAGGCCAACGATTTTAGGCTACCAGCGCTTTTCACAGCATGTCAAAGCCCATAGAATATGTACTATATGTGCATGCTCATTAATTAAGGTTGCATGATGTAACTGTCGAAAATCATGCGGCCGCCGGCCGCTCGCTTCCCCAACCGAGGCCCATCAACTCTAAGAGCCGGAGGCAGTAGCCGGGAGATTGCATCGCACAATCCGTGACGTCCTGTGCCGTGCCTTACCTCCACAAGAGCAGTCGTCTCCGTGCAAGCCTGCCCTGTTCGCCACCGTTATCGATTACTTGCGCCCAAATCTGGCCGTCTACCTCACTGAATGTTTCGCGGCAGGTCTCGATCCGCTGTTATGACCCGCCGCCCGCCCCCCCCCCTCCCCCCTCCTTCACCTCAGCGCGACACACGACCCAGGCCTCGCACTCCAGCAGAGTTTGCCGGGCGCGGCTGCAACCCTTCGACGGACCGACCCGGCGGCGCCGGAGCGCTCACTGTAGCATGTTCTGGCATCGCTGGCCAGCTGGTGGTCCGGCCGACAGTGGCACAGGTAGGAGCCCGGTGTGTTGGTACACAGCTGGTTGCATGGCGCCTGCTCGCTGCACTCGTCAATGTCTGTGAAGACGAATCGGCAGGGCGCAGGTAACCGCGCCCAGGTTGATTAGATACTTTATCTCCACAGGACCAGGGAGATTGCGTTTGGGATCTCATATCCTGGCATGATCGTGCAGCGTCGCTCGTGCCAACGCATTGCTGGATCCAGACGTAACGTTGGCATGACGCATGACTCATCCCTTATCCTTTGCACCACGCCACGCTATATGCAAAACGTAGTGATGGAGCCGCTGGCTTTCGTGGAACAGCATTGCATCACTCAGTGGCCATCCGAGACAGCCGCGTCTCGCATTCACCTTCGCAGGAGGTACTGTCAGTGCCGCGTCTGTAGCCGCTGTGGCACGAGCAGCTGACCTGACCTGACCTCAGGCCACACACGTGTTGACAGCCGCCGTTGTCCAAAGCGCAGGGACTCCGCGAGCAGGATCTGCCGTCCGGCCCCAAAGAAAACCTGGCAGACACGTCAGCGATGTGGTCGGAAAACATCGGACAGCCATGTCGTGAGACCGCGGCTCAAATCTAGTGCATGGCATAAATATTCTGTTGCTCCCATTGCGACAATCGGTGTGGGACGCTAGCGGAGCTAATAGCTGAATGCCTAGAACGAGATTATGATATTAAGAATACGATAACGATAGGGAATATAAATACGATGCACACATACATGAAATATATATATATATATATATATATATATATATATATATATATATATATATATGTAACATATGCGATATTGGTAGGCAAACCCACAGTGGAGGACTCAAAGGTCGCCAGCAGCATGTGGAAAACCGCTGTGGGATGCTGTGCAGCATGAACGCTAAAGCGCCGGCGATAGCCCATGCGATGATGAAAATCCCCTCCACACAGCTTTGTGGCGGCAGGTTTCTATCCCCAGACTTCATCGCTTACCCGCTCTACCTTGCCCAACTGCAATGGCTTGTGGCTGCTGCAATGTAGGCTTTTCCACCAGAAATCGCGCTCTCTTATGTGACATAGCGTTTTCCCACGCAAAGTAATATAATTCGTCGACCACGAATTATTCGTCGCGAGCAGGCGTGCAATTGTCAATGATTCCTGAACATCGCTAAGCACTAATTACATCTGACACATTCAAGATTAAGAAATGGGACAAGGAAAATATACTCGCTATTCTTTTCTCCACTTCCCTCGAAGGTCCATTAATCGATCAATGCCACAGGTAGCTCCGAATTCCAGCGCAATCGCCACAAGGAAGTCACGAACATGGTGGAACAAGGAACTTCTCACAAAAATATCCAGCATTCAGCATAGCAGCCTAAGCGCTGCATTGTCAGCCCAACATGCCCCATCGATTCAGCCGGTAACACAAGCGGCGGGCGGGCGGGCAGGCGGGCGGCCGCGGGTCTCAAGCTGCTCGACAGGAGTGGCTGTCGGCGTCGGAGGTACCGTCGCGCCGCACCCCTCCCCCCTCGAGCTCAGAAGCACGCGCCCCGGCGGGGTTCCGGGGCTACCGGTCCCGCGTCCGGCGGCGCGAGACAGACGTCACGTGCAGCAGGCCTGCGCGGCCGCCGCCGGTCGCCACCGGCAGCCAAAGAAGGCGCCGTGTCCGACACGGTCCTGCCGCCACTCGGCCGCCCAGCGCCGCCGCGCCGAAGGTTATTTACGAGACGCTGCCGGTGGCGCGGCGGGGCCCGTCCCGTACATCAGCGGCCTGTTGATCCTGTACAGCTGGGACAAGGACAGATTGGAAACGGGTCTCCCTCTCCCTCCCCCCCTCTCCCTCCCTCTCTCTCTCTCTCTCTCTCTCTCTCTCTCTCTCTCTCTCTCTCGTCCCCCTCTCCCCCTGTGCTGCTTCAGCCATGGGTCCCAGGGTACCCGTTCCTCCAATTTGTATTCTCGTTGCCTCCGTGGATGTGCCAGTGTCTGGCTGGGTCAGCTAGGCCGTGACCGTCCCAACGACGCCTCACGGCCGCCGCGTGCGTCCGTCGACCACCCACGGCCACCGTGATTAAGCAAGCAGACGGGCGCCGGCGATCATCCACGCCGTCGGCTAATCTGGGCTGATGACGGCCAACAGAGGTGCGGACGACAGCGGCGGCGGCGGCGGCGGCGCCGGTGAGCGCGCTGGCGCCCGCGCCTCACCGACGGCACCGCCGGTGAGCACGCCGGCGCCCGCACCTCACCGACGCCGCCGTCGGTGAGCACGCCGGCGCCCGCACCTCACCGACGGCACCGTCGGTGAGCACGCCGGCGTCCGCGCCTCACCGACGGCACCGTCGGTGAGTACGCCGGCGCCCGCACCTCACCGACGCCGCCGTCTGCCCGCCGACCAGAGGCAGCGCCGGTCGGGCCCCAGGCGCGCGCGCCAACTCGACGGGTTAACCGGAGGCCGACTCGACAGGTCAATCGAAGGTCAGCTCGACAGGTTAACCGGAGGCCGCCAACCCGACAAGTCGATAGGAGGTATGATCCGGACGGCCTTGGACAGAAAACGGATGTGACGTCAGATAACGCAGACATTTTCGGACGTCGGTGCCTGTGCAAGAAAGAGTCTTCAGAGCTTATATACATATATATATATATATATATATATATATATATATATATATATATCGTGGGGCCAGCTCCCTATATCGCCCCAGGGCCATTTTTCGATTGTCTTTGTATCTCCGCCTACTTGCAGTCGTGCTGACTGATCTCGCATAAAACCCTGCCAAAACGAAATTCGGGACTGAGTGAAGTGAAACGAGTCAGTCTTTTAAAAAATACTCACCCCGGATGACACCGACACTGGACCTGCCCTCGAACGTCTTCACAGGTGTGCTCGCACCCTCCATTGCCGTCGGTGCACACGCCAGAATCTGTAAGAGGCAGGCTCGAGGGAGTGCGCTGTATCGTCACCGAGCTGCTTCGCCCCCAGCGGCGTCGCCACGAGCCGCTGCAGCCGGCCATAGTGCGGCCATGCCTCAACGTGTCACCTCCCCATACTTATGCCGTCGGACAGTGAGGCACGAGTTAATCAGGATATCCCACCGGTCTCCGCGACAGCAGTGAGACCGACGGTGACCAGCAGCCGTTCGTCAACGAGTCTGGCTATGACGCGTTTACAGCCTGGACACAACATTCAGCATGTGAAGATCCCCTTTTGTACGCGTTACTATTGTAGGAGTTTGTGTTTGCGATCCAGTGCGAGTTCCCCGCGACATGAATCGTAGGGTCATGTGTCAAATTGAATGAATTATCACAGTATAATCATATACATCTGCCAAGAATGCCTCTTGTACTACTGCTCCATCGTCTTCATGTCTACATTCGTGCCATGGGGATATGTAAGACACAATCCTGGCAACTTATTCACCAGTCCAATACATCATTGTTTTTTACCGTCACCAATGAGTGGGCAACCAGAGGTACCACTCCCACGATCCCGGCGATGCCAGAGGAA
The DNA here is from genome assembly GCF_011947565.3 of Pollicipes pollicipes. Lineage (NCBI taxonomy): Eukaryota > Metazoa > Arthropoda > Thecostraca > Pollicipedomorpha > Pollicipedidae > Pollicipes > Pollicipes pollicipes. The sequence goes on along the minus strand of NW_023596461.1, from coordinate 37,680,775 downwards.
CCACTCCCACGATCCCGGCGATGCCAGAGGTACCACTCTCCACGATCCTGGCGATGCCAGAGGTACCACTCCCACGATCCCGGCGATGCCAGAGGTACCACTCCCACGATCCCGGCGATGCCAGAGGTACCACTCCCACGATCCTGGCGATGCCAGAGGTACCACTCCCACGATCCCGGCGATGCCAGAGGTACCACTCCCACGATCCCGGCGATGCCAGAGGTACCACTCCCACGATCCCGACGATGCACAGAACCGTAAGTAAACACCGAACAACATCCAGAGCAGTGCGGGGCACTCTCTACTAAGAGATCGAAGTATACATAAAAAGGCGAATAAAGTTAAGCAAGGTCAGTACAGATCAGCGCGCATGGGCAGCCTAAGTGTGTTGTGTTTGCTTAAGTTTGCATACCCGAGGTCCCGGCCGTCCCCAGGAGGTCCGCACGCATTCGTCATGTCGGTTTACAAGGAGCACACACACGCTTCAAATAAGCTGGGCCCAACTGGTCAGGGTGCTGCTCGCCGTCTCGGTGTCCAGTGAGCCCACTCACATGAGCGGAGTTTGTTACGGGATGGACTCAAGGAATCAGCGCCGCTTAGGGTTGATATTCATCCTAATCATGAAAATTATTGAGGTCTCACTGTGACCAGTTATGTTTGTTATACATGAAATGGGATGAAGGCTACTGGTTCTGTATCAGAGATGATTTTTCAATCAATTACATTGTGGGTAGGTTTGCATTGATTCTAACACTACGACGCTCTCGCTATATTTTCCAGACTTCTGTTATAAAGAGTAAAATAATATAAAGTAAAGTAAAGTAGCCGTTAGTTCCCTGGGTAGGCGATTGCTGTGGAAGGAGTGCTAAACACATCTAAGTTTTTGTGATTATGGGGTTTTAAGTTCGTCGTCGGTTTAAGTTAAGACGTCGGCTTGGGGTATACCACCGAAGTAAGTGGTAATCTTCGGGGCGAAGTGCCGGGTGGGACCATCATGAAGTTCCCGAGTCGGTTTGCCAGACCCGAAAAACCCGAACGGTGCCGAAGAATCCACTGGACCACTTCCAAGGTGTGACTAACATTGCGGACTGGGTACTAGCGGCCAGCACAACTAGCCTGACGCCTGTGAGGCACCAGTACGACGCGTTTTGCAATGTGAAGCGATTGATAAGACTGAAGACGCGATTGCTGTCACCATTTGGATGGTACTAAGATGCAATATGTAATGTATTTTGCATATGATGTTTATAATACGTAAGGCGTATATATATATATATATATATATATATATATATATATATATAACACGCAAATGAAGCCTCTCACTTTTGGAGCCCCCACAACTAGGAATTATCGCATTGCAAAGAAATGATTCCATGAGTTTACCAAGGAGAGGTGTGAGGTGCATGTTTGGCACTCGTACGATACTTCACAAGAGACATGACCTGAAAATTGACCGGCTCATGCTTGACCTTACCTGACAATTTTAGACGACGTGATTCAACTTTTGACAAATCACAATGTTTTACACTGCTCGTAAATGCCAGCTAGAAATTGCAAAATTAAAGATATTTTTGGTGGGTATTGGTCAAGGGCACTAAGCGCGTGTGTAGTTTCGACGACCCAATTTCCTTAGTTTACGCCACAGCGTTTTAGGTTCAAGCTCGGGTTCAGCGAAGACGAAATCAGTCACATTACGACCGACCACTGACAGCTGCCATAGACCGAACTCGTGGTGAGCTCTGTCGTCAGTGGCTTGGGATCGGGGCATTTACTCGCACCATGCCATCGTTTTAATGTTTTCATCTGCGATGGTTACTGAGATCTGACAAACACATCCACAAAACGCCTGGAAATGGGCGCATTGAAGGCTAACATGAGACGACGTGCCATGTCCTGCGAACAACGACCAACATCTTCTCCATTAGAATTGTCCGCTTCCTCTTGCCTGTATTACCTATAGTCTCATGTCGCTGCAGTGTCTGCTCGCTGAGATTTACACCTGTCTTAGGTCGGTTCTTCACAGCTCACATGATTTTAAAATGTTTTGGTTTTCCATGTGAGCAGAATGCATTCTGTTCGCATGAAACACACAACATTTTGAAAACGTTTAACTCCCAATTTGAATCAGGAAGGTGAAAGAGTACTGGCATTGCGGCGTTCCAGAACCACGCCATCTGACCGGGCAGACTGCATGTGAATGCTATCACAATATTACGGTACAAGTTTTGAAGACTTTTACTACATGTTCATGAAAACTTTGTGGGGTTAAGACCGGTGGTAGCACAGATATAAGCCAGCAGAAAGTGTGGTGGGTCTAGCTGAGCCAGCAAAAAGTGTGGTGGGTCTAGCTGAGCCAGCAAAAAGTGTGGTGGGTCTAGCTGAGCCAGCAGAAAGTGTGGTGGGTCTAGCTGAGCCACCGAAACCGCAAACTGTCCAGCGAATTTACGCTAGACTCGCTGGGCTCGTGTCCTTACCTCGATGGCGTACAAAATAAAGCAGGGGCCGAACAACAGCATAGGCAGCTGAAGTTCAAGTATTAATCTCGGCTAACGATGGCTGTCACGAAGCCGTGTGTTGCTATGTGAGACCTTTGCTTTGAGAGCCCCGTTAACCGCTACCCCAGAATGTCGGATTTTGATGTTTATGTATAGACGACCCACACACTGACAGACCCGTGATTATATGTACAGTACTTTAGTCACACCCGGATCTTGATACCGCGCAACTTATTCGTCGATGTCGGAATAGACGTGCAGACACAGACACGACGTGCGTATACTTCCCCCCACTCCCAAGCGTATACCGCCCCCCCCCCCCCCCACTGCCCAGCGTATACTGCCCCCCCCCCCCCTGCCAAGCGCGGGAGCGTAAGTCGAGCGGTCGCCGCGTTCTCCTACAAGCGTCACGAATAAACGAGTGCAAACCAAGGAAGAGATCACAGTTCTACAAGTACAGTTACTTTATTTACCGATAGATCTGTGTTGCGGGCGAAACCTTATACAAAGGGTGGCCAAATGTGGTAAGAAATTATGGGAGAAAGTGTTTCACGCAACATTATAAGACGTTCTTCCTGACGAACAAACTGCTTTACACATTCGATGTTAAATGACCACGATGAGCGAAGGCGCAAAGAAAACAGGTGAAGCTCCGTATCTCCGTTTCCTTTGACTCATTGTGATACTTTTTCCGTGTCCTGATGCCGTGAACCCGGAGTGGCAACGTTGAAAAGTACCCCGTTGGTCAAGCACAAAGGCACATGCAGGAGTTAGCAATGGGGGCGGGGGAGGGGGCAAAGCTGGAAATGTGTCGCCGTAAAGCCCATATATGTACGTCGCCGGTGCGCTAGATTTTTTGCATGGCGCATAACAACATCGTATGATTTCAATCTGTGTATTTTGAAGTGTCTACTTCGAATTTACTTGTCGACACTCGCTGACGCGCATATCAATGGATGTACAAATTGATGAGGGGGCGTAGAGTCCCTGTCCGCCCCCTACTTTACATATGTCACTGACTGAACGCTGGCGGTACCAATCCTGTCACAAATTTTTCGAGGTGAAACAAGATAACCACGCCGATTGCCTGAAATATGCTAGGTCCTGACCAGCGGACAACACCGGTCGCATGTTGGCCATATAGGGACGGATCAGGCCTTTGTCCAAGCGCATTTTAGCATGCCATCGCCTATGCATCAAACTGTTTCAGCGGGCCTCACGCGCGGCCCGATGCCAGCGAGACGGGCGATAGTAAACGAGAAGCTGCAACCAGGGCATAAACGCCAGCCTTCTCCGAAATGACATCACCGGAAAGGCCCTATCAAAGCAGCACCGAAAGTCGGCCCAGATCGAGACCGAGCTGTCCATCCGTGTCGTGGCTGAAGCGCCTCCATCATCACATGCCAAGACCGCAGCATTCATCACAGGGAGCGGCCGGTCAGCTGTCTCGCCGGCCACGCCCAGGCTATGTCCGGTGTCAGATTAGCCAGCCGGACAGGCGGCCTCACTCGGACACTGAGTAACGACCCAGGTCTGGACCCATTCATTGCGCGCGGGACCGTGTCGGCTCCATCGACGATAAATTCAGGCGATGGCACGTGGCGCCCCTGCCCCATCATCCTCGTGGCGCCCCTGCCCCATCATCCCCCACAATGACGGCTTTCGAGGGGGAGTTTTTCGTTTCCCAATTCCACCGCTTCTCATGGGTCTGTGACGGCGCCCATCCGCTACCATTCCAAATCAGTTTTACCCATCCGTTACCCTTAGTCAGTATTTCTCCAGCACTTTGTATCTAACTTGTAAAAGATTATCAGGAAAGCTTATACCCAAACTCACTCTTTTGATTTTGCAGTTGCAACAGCAGTGTGAGATGAGTCAATCGTGGTTTGAAGAAGCGCAAACGTTATTATCGTGAAACTTTTCTTGAAGTGTCCACCATTTGCGCAAACGTATTACCAATTTCGATACCTCATGCACGCAAGTTTCCCAATTTCTGCACTCAGCCCAATCCGTTGCCCATTTGGCATGGGTAACCATGGGTTTACCCAACTCGTGAAGGCCTCTCTGCGCGAGCCGCCATTGACGCCTGCTCCCGATCGTTTTTCACGGCGGACGAGGTGCGAACCCGCTATGTTAGAGCAGGCCGGATAAACACCGGCGGTGATTGGTCTTGTTCAGCGCCGCAGTCGGACAAGCAGTACGTCGGCGCCCGGGCGGCGCCCGCGGCGAGGCGGGGTCACCGGGTGAGGGGAGACAGGGCACCATTCGTCAGCCGTCGTGGCCAGAGGCGCACCAGCTGACGCCCACCGGCTTGTAATAACGACGGTCCCGCGGTGCTGGGGAAAGAATGCTACAGCCGGCCGCCGGATCTACTCGGCCGTGTCTATCACTGAGGACGTGTTGTTGTAACGGCCGTATCGCATCGGCGCCACTCTGGAGCTGATGCAACGTTTCAGCGCTGGTTTACGGATTGTCGTGCTGTTGGCGCCAAGTCTGAGCATGCTGTCCCTTGCTGACCAGATTTCAGGTTTGGTGCAACTTCGAAAAGCGCTAATGGTTGTGTCGGGCCATCAGTGTTTATGTCATTACTGCTCAGTGTGAGCTTTTTACCCGGGCCCGTGCAAAGACATATCTGATCAAGCATTCTTCACCAATCTCATCCTAAGTGATCGCATGGCTCTCGTCCAGTTAAAACGTGGTGGTCATTTTATCTGCAAGTAAACCAACGACAGCTACATCCCCATCTATAACCGCTTCATCTCCACTACCACAACAGTGACCAGCCTGTTTGACCGCGAAGGGTGCTTTGCGAGCATGACAAGCGGGTGTGTACACGAAGGCGGTGCTCATGGCAGCGTTTATCGCGTCATCAGCGCTGACACGGGCCAAATGGCCCAATCAACGACCGCTGCAGACAGGCATCCCATTCTGGAGGGGGGGGGGGGGGTAGGGGGGGAGACTTAACACTCACCCTGGCACGTGTGTCGGTCGGCGCCCAGTCGCATCTGGTCCGGGCAGAGGCAGATGTAGGAGCCCGGCGTGTTCACGCAGGAGTGGGAGCAGCGGCCATTATCGTCGCCGCACTCGTCCCAGTCTGCGGCCAGGGAGCAGAGAGTCACGGACTCCTGCGGTCCATGAGCGGAGGGTCAGGCTCTCCTGTGGTCCGTGAGCGAGGGTCAGGCTCTCCTGTGGTCCGTGAGCGAGGGTCAGGCTCTCCTTCGGTCCGTGAGCGAGGGTCAGGCTCTCCTGCGGCCCGTGAGCGAGGGTCAGGCTCTCCTGCGGTCCGTGAGCGAGGGTCAGGCTCTCCTGCGGTCCGTGAGCGAGGGTCAGGCTCTCCTGTGGTCCGTGAGCGGAGGGTCAGGCTCTCCTGTGGTCCGTGAGCGAAGGTCAGGCTCTCCTGCGGTTCGTGAGCGAGGGTCAGGCTCTCCTGGGATCCGTGAGCGAGGGTCAGGCTCTCCTGCGGTCCATGAGCGGAGGTCAGGCTCTCTTGCGGTCCGTGAGCGAGGGTCAGGCTCTCCTGCGGTCCGTGAGCGAGGGTCAGGCTCTCCTGCGGCCCGTGAGCGAGGGTCAGGCTCTCCTGTGGTCCGTGAGCGAGGGTCAGGCTCTCCTGCGGTCCGTGAGCGGAGGGTCAGGCTCTCCTGCGGTCCGTGAGCGGAGGGTCAGGCTCTCCTGCGGTCCGTGAGCAGAGGGTCAGGCCCCCCGGAGGTCCGAGGGCAGAGGCCAACGGACCTCAGGAGGGCCTCAGGACCTCAGGAGGCTAGGCTCTCCTGAGGGCCGTGAGGTGTGTCAAGCGCAGGACTCTCACAGGATCAGAGCGCCATCAGGGGCACATTGCCAACTCTTGGGCTGGAGCGTGATCGAAGGAGCGTGAACTGGGATACTTGGGGCGGTAGAAATGTCAACTGAATAAATATGCACTCGGGCTTATATTGAGGACTGTGGAGCGATGCGGACACGTTAGGACACATGAACGCTTCTCTCAAAGTCAACCGTTGCCCAATGCCCAAGACGGCAGGCTTGTCTATCTGACTCGGTCACTGTTCACCCGCATCCACCATCTTTAGGGTCGACAAGCTACCCGGATGTCTTTGAAAGCTCCGTCGGTCTCACCACCTGCGCACGGGGTATGAGCACGACCCGTCGCTCGCTGGACATCCGATGTATATGTTACAGCAACTGGTCATCAGCTCAGCATGTGTTCTACAACTCCTTTCCGACAATGCTCAGCAAACTCTGACGGTTGACCCGTCGGGTCGGATTCAACGTCGCAGCAAGATGTTTTTGTCACCCCATCATGGGGTTTCTTTGTTCATGGGATGTATCTGCCTTAAGTCAAGGCATTCCATCATGCACTGCCGAAGAAATTACGAAAGAGGCCACCTGATGTCATTTCGCAATCCCCCATTGCTTTGACCTTGCATCGATTTGTACTTGAAATATGGATAAGCGACGATTTTGCTGGTACGCTGTAAAATGCCTCCTGAAATTTATTTGGGTGCTTTTCAAAGCTTGACGTGACCAAACTCTGGAATGACTCTCTTATCATAATTGACGCATCTCATCTCCTCCGTGCAGTCTGCATAATCACGAGGTAATTTTCTAGCTTTCTTCCAGGGTACACACTTGATGTCTGCAGGCCAGGTACAGGTGTGCCATCTGTCTTGGCGAAGGTCGCTACAATCTTTTGATAAAAACATTTTGTTCTTCGTTTCTCAGAATGACTCGTTCCGGACAAGCGTTTTTATGCTGTGGTTTTTTACATTTTGATCTAACAATTGCGCTCCACAACGTTTAATGTGCGTACAGATGTCTGCATCACTAGTTCTCAACTATCGATAATAAAGACGAGATTCTTATGAAGGATGATCTGCTTGCAACGCCTACGTGTCCGTTTCCGTCTTATATAATTTACGCTACTGCGCCATGCGCGCTCACAAATCCACACACAATTTGCTGCCATTCAGGCTGTCAGAAATCTCACAACCCTGAGAGCCTCACGAGGCCCCATTTGCCAGCTCCGGGACCGAAGCATACCACATCTTCCGCTGCGTCATCTGTCTCTGGCGATGCGCCATTCATCAGCGCCTGAAAACACGACGGCCGCTCGGTACTTACCAGGCTGACCCGGCCTGAGCGCGCCAATCACCGGCCCGCCGCGCCACACCGGCCCCGTACTCATCCATCTGACGGGGGCGCGCCGCGGCGGACGCGGCCGCGACGTGTCGGCGGACCGCGCCCCCACCCGGTGCCTGTCTGACACGGCTCGGCGGGGGCGGCGCCCGCCCGAACGGCCGCCGTGCACCGGCTGCCACCCGGCTCATGGGCCGAGGTTCAGGCCCAGACACGCACTTTGCGTGATGGCTTTCAGGGCTGAGCGCTAGCTCTCTGTGTATGGAGTCGCGTGTGCAGGCGGTGTTGCCAGTGTGTGCAGTGCTGGCCGGGTGCAAGACGGCTTTTGTCGGCTGCCGCCCTGCGACAAAACGGCCCATTCATGACCTGAACGCCAGGTAAATGCCGCCTGCCACAGCACTGCACGCTGAATGGGCCTAGATTAGAATCAAATGAGACGCCGTACAGGTCGAATAGGACCTCGTCTATGCCTGTGCAGGTAAGATCGATTGAATCCTTACAATCTCAGACGAATATTTAATCACAGCGCGCTACATCTCATCCAGGCGCGGCTTTTCCATGACGGACGGCTTGAACGAACTTCCTTACATGGACATGCGAGTTCCCTGAAACACAAGAGTGACATACCATCAATCCCATCTGATCAGTGACGGGATCGACGCGTCGTAATAGGACGTTCCCGTAGCGTCCTCGCGTCCTCGCGTAATCAAAAGCCCTTACGGCGTAACCGCCCTTCCCCGCGGCGTAACAGCGAGTCCTCACGACGTTCACGACGTCTCCGTGGTCTCGGGATTGATGACTACGCTGTGCGGTTACCGGCAATGATTGAGCCGTCTCGTTAGCTGGACAGCTGCGCCGGAACGCACCCAGCCGGTATCGACAGAAAGGTCACACCGCGGCCATGGGAACGTCAGCAGCACGGCCGCACCCAGGGCCGAGGCAGCGGAGCGCCCCCCCCCCCCCCCGTTTTTCGTCTCTAAGGTGGACAGGCTCGGCGCAGACATTTGGCACTTCGTGATTCGGAGTTTGTTCCCACCCCCGTGCTTGCTGAATCCGCCGCTGAAAAGCAGCCGCCGCGGTCGCCCGTCTCCAGCCGCGGCAGATGGGAGGCGCCGCCGCGCCCCTCCAGCCCGCTCGCCGAAAGCGCGTGGCACGCGTCAGGCGCGGGGCGTCACGACCGAGCGAGTCCCGGCGCGCGCGCCTGCACACTGCGGCCAGAGGGCGCGCCACCGCCCGTGGCGCGTGGGCGGGCGGTACTGTCCAGCAGCGGGCCGTGGGACCCGCTGGAGACGGGCGCCGCTGGTCATTCGTGTGGCGCAGGCAGCGGACTGGGGGGCTCTGCGGACGCGGTCGGCCTGCTGGGTAGCTCAATGGTTTTTAACAGTGCCATCCGCCTGATACACCATGGGCTGCGGCATGGACTGCGACATGGGCTGCGGCATTCTAGCTTTCATCCCTGAACGCCTTGAGGCGCAGAGCGCGCAATGCACGCAGCTTCCTGGCCCTGACCCAGCAGACTGTGTTCGGGATTGGTCCACTAGGCACCCGGGCGTGTCAAGGACAAATCTTGATCGGCTGCCAATCAAGCCCCCAACCGTATTCACACTGGACTAACTTCTCATTGGCTGCAGTGACGTACCGACCTTTGGATTGCAAGGCCACATATGTCAGTACTGCTCGGCTTCAGCTAACGTCAGTACTGTTTTAACTAGCGTAAAAGGGTCGTTTGCCGGCGGAGTGTTACAGTGCACCTCACACAGTGATAACTGTTTACGCCATAGATGGAATTACAGTGAAATCAAGTCTACCCGTATGCGAAGTGAAGCCCGAGGAAAGCGTAACTAATGAAGCCCATGTTTGGGATTCATCTGCAGCAGCATCCTTATGAATCATATCTCATCGCATCGTGTGACATCATGTTGCTAGCCGTATACATAGGAAAGCTGTCAACCCATTGCTAATCTGACACGTCACTTGGAACAGGGTGTGAAAGGTTCGAAGGTGGCAGTCATGACAGGGTGGCAGGGAGCTAGGCACAATATGAACCAGCGTTTGGCCGTTTGCACTGGGAGCTAGGCACAATATGAACCAGCGTTTGGCCGTTTGCACTGGGAGCTAGGCACAATATGAACCAGCGTTTGGCCGTTTGCACTGGGAGCTAGGCACAATATGAACCAGCGTTTGGCCGTTTGCACTGGGAGCTAGGCACAATATGAACCAGCATTTGGCCGTTTGCACTGGGAGCTAGGCACAATACGAACCAGCGTTTGGCCGTTTGCACTGGGAGCTAGGCACAATATGAACCAGCGTTTGGCCGTTTGCACTGGGAGCTAGGCACAATATGAACCAGCGTTTGGCCGTTTGCACTGGGCGGATCGAGGGAAAACACGGTCAAATGCCGACTGGTACCGCTCATCGCTTGGTCTTCATCCTTTTGTAGTCCGAATCATCTGGACATGTCCTTTATGATTGAAGACATGGTGTAAATCGATGGCGCACACATAAATTCTGTACAGAGGAGGCGGGTGGGGGGGGGGGGGGGGGGGGGGGGGAGGTGAGAGGGCACATCGCCGGCCAAAGTCCCCGAGCCAAGGGGCCTTTATTCTCAGCTAGCTGCGTTGTGCTTTTTGGTACCCACGACGCAGCGAGCTAAACTCCAAATGTACCGGAGTTACGCGATCTCATCGACAGCCAACGCTGGATGCGTCGATAATGAGGGTTAGTTGGTCACTTCTACTATGCACGTGCATAAATATCCGTCATAACACGTGAGGCATGCTCCTAGTATGTGTGTCAGTCAAAAATGACTGACTACGGCACCGATTAACATGAGATTTTGAGGCTGTTGGATGCAAGTTCGCGAAGATCCTATGGATAGCGGCAAAATCACCTCCAAAATATAATGACTCTTTTGGGGATTAAGCTCGGGTCTGCTGAAGCGTCATCCCACACCAGGACCGCGTCCCGCGCAACCACACGTTTGGACATTCAGCTTAAGCATGAGCTGAGCTATGAGGGTGGACTTTGGCAGCAGTGCGCACCGGACCATGAATTCGGAGTACGTTCTCGTCATTGACTTTGGCAGCAGTGCGCACCGGACCATGAATTCGGAGTACGTTCTCGTCATTGACTTTGGCAGCAGTGCGCGCCGGACCATGAATTCGGAGTACGTTCTCGTCATTGACGGGTTGCATCACCAGAATCAAGCTCCCATGCGAAACATGTTGAATGCGACGGTTTTTACGTTCAAGTCTTTCTGCAGTGACATATTGGAGTCCACTGGACATTTGTGATCTCATTCACACAAAATATTTACATTTAACTTGACTGAATTTGCACTTGACAATTTTCATGCAACGACTTGCGTTTCACTCACGGGACTCTGACCGACTCACTTGCGTTTCACTCACGGGACTCTGACCGACTCACTTAGTGTGCATTTAATGTCCCAAGTCGTGTTGCGCTTCGTGCATCAAAACTCGCCATGCGTATACTTGAGGTTTGTTGAGATCAATCCACGCCCTCGGTTTGGAACCCAAGCCGCATCTTATTTCGGGATAAACAGGCGCCGTCGATTGCAATTTCTGATCACAAATGAAAGCAAATTGCAGACCACCTGAGCGGGGTCAGCTGGAGACTGCGCATGCTCAATCCAATAAACTACATCGGATAAAAAGTGACCCCACTGTATATATGCAACGACCTGACTTAACTACATTATACCTTCTCAATGAGAGGGTGTGCTGCATAGGTGAACGCGCAAGGTATCATGCCCAAGCGCACCGCGTGATGCTCCTCGGTACACGTTAGGCTGACTTGGAAGTGGCCGCTTCCCAGGCTGCTGGTTCGCCACCAGGGACACGTACAGGACTCTGCAGCCCTGTACGTATTGTTTATGCCCTGTCACTGCCAGCCGGTAAATCATACCGCTAAGGTGGAGTCGCACGTCACCTGGCTAATCAACCATTAATCAGCTGATATATGTATACATATATATATATATATATATATATATATATATATATATATATATATATATATATCTCTCTCTCTCTCTCTCTCTCTCTCTCTCCTCTCTCTCTCTCTCTCTCTCTCTCTCTTTCTCTCTCTCTCTTTCTCTCTCTCTTTCTCTCTCTCTCTCTCTCTCTAACATTTTTGAGCATTCACATCTTCTGGACGGCGAGATCAATCCAGCGCGCCTGGTCTCAGCGGAAGAAACAGCGCTCCGGCGGGTGTAATCAGCCGACGCAATGCTACAAAACGGTAGGCGTTCGAAGGCGTCTGCATTTGCACGGAGTATCCAACAGTCGCAACGATGTCGTTCGTTTTCTCAGGGCGACGTTGGCGACGGGTCACCACCTGACTTCTGTGACAAATTCGCAACCGTAATCCCTTCGAGCAAAAACATTCTTAACATCTGGGCACTGGACCACGCGCCAGGCTGTCCTCGAAGTTCTTGACGATTTACATCATTGGCTTTGGACCTGTTGGTGGTACGTAATATAAATATAAATGGTTCATAAATTTGGTCCTTGCCTGTTATCTGCAGTCTGAGCTATAGACATTTTTGTTAGGCAAGAGATGCTTGGCGCTGAATTTTAAAGTTTGATCTTTGGTCACGAAACTGGAAAACAAATCCTTGTGTTTTTAAATTGGCAAAAAAAGAATTTGTCGCGCCTACATACCGTACATGTGCTAAACATGTGAGTCATATAGAGTACGGAAGTAGGGCCATTACTTCTGAAGTCCACAGGCACGGCGCCATGCTAAAATCTTGCGGCGCGGCGTGTCTACAGCGGGCCTTAGGTCACAGCAGTCGTGCCCGAGCCGTGCCATAATAGACCGCCTCGCGGTGCTCTCATGCTCAAATGACTTTGTTAGTACGCTTAACAGCAGACGCATCACCGGGAATGCTAGGCGGTCCCGAATACCTAATATTGTCACTTAGAAAGTTGCTGAGTATCTTGCAGCTAGTTCCATAAAAAGCTGACCATTGTTATCTTCACAAAAGCTAAACGTACGACATCCGCATTTCAAAATATGTAAGAAAACCATGAATACATATTACTGTTTCGAAATGCATTGCGATGCCATTTATTTATTTTACATGGCTCGCCCGATTTTAGAACATTCGTATCAGGAGATCATAGCTCACAACTGTACATGCTTTTGCCATTAACAGCGCCTTTGCAATGCACTTTTTACACATTTCAACGTTTCACGCAGACCGCCACTTCAAAAATGGCTAATATGTGAGTCGCAGCACTATTCGTTAGGCTTCAGCTATTTGAATCACGGTAAACGTCATCATTTTCCGTGTCGGATACCAGGTGGAATGTGCTAGAAGCACATGGCATGCTTCCAGTTGCCGATCATCATTTATCGTGATCGCACTATCCATCCACACGCCCTGCCTGTTGCCATATCGATCAGCCACAACTGGGCTTCCATCGCAAATCAAGCGATGACATCTCAGCAGTTTAGTATTCCAGTCCAGGGGGCGTTTACAGTCATTAGCGGAGACGTGAATGTGACGCCTGCATGATCCACACGCTTCTTACATTCCATTTGGGATCCCTCATCCCGCCTGTCACCGCTGTCGCTACTCGCTCATGGGAACAGCAGGGGCGGCGGGTGGGGGGGGGGGGGGGGGGCGTGAGAGGTGTCTCCCGCACGCGTGCCTGTGAACGCCCGTGCACGCGAACGCGCTTGCCAAATCATCAGTGGTGCGTCTCAGCCAGAAGGTTGCTTTATAACTGCTGCACTGCAGAAGTGCCCGAGTTCTGGGTGGAAGTAAACAATACTGGCTTTGATTCCCGATACCATCAATGCCAGGGATTTCGACGCTGATGGCAACCGCAGTTAAGAGCGCGCAGGGGGCAGCCGGGCGAGAGCGGGCCCTGCGCTGCGGCGTGGGTGCTGAGCTTACCGGGGGTCCGCAGCGCTCGGACGGTGCCCATCGCCGCCAGCAGCACAGCTGCCGCACACCAGCCGTGCATGCTGACCGCTGGGCGTCGGCGTCGGGCGCAGCAGGTCACAGGCCGACCTGACCTGACCCGGCTCAGCAGGGCTTCACGCTCCTCCACACGTCAGCGGACGCTCGGCGCGAGCCTGCCTACACTGTCGGCACTGTCGGCGCGGTCTGACGCGGTCCGGGGTGCCGCTCAGCCCCAGTGATGGGCGCGAGCCCCACTAACACGCCGTCCGGCCTGGACAGCCGTCTGCCGACCAGGCGAGTCCGTCCGTCCCGGCGCGCCGTCCCCGCCGCGCTGCGAGCCCGCGCCGCCCGGTTGACAGCTCTGCTGGCGGCCGCCGGCCGGGTCCCTTTTCTATCGGCGCCTGCGCCCCCTCGGCGGCCGACACGGCGGCGGGGGGCCGGGACGGCGGGGGGGGGGGGCGGGCAGGGGTCGCCACGCTGACACGGGCGCTGGAGCGGGCGCGCCGGACGGCGGCCGCGGGTCCGACGCTAACGGATCGCCTCGACGTGCCGCCGGTGCGGCTGATTGCAGAGCCGTCAGGCCGGTTCGCGCGCGGCGCCATCAGACTCCTGATGACGTCATCGAGCGGCGCCGGCGTGATCACGCCATCAGATCGGCTCGACACTGCCGCGCTTCCCCAGCCCTCCTGGGCATTCTCAAGCCGCGTTTACATGACAACTGCCATTAGCTTTTGTCGGGGCTTCGTGCACAGAAGTTTCCTCCCGGCGGAAAAAAACGAGGACTGTGTGCGGCCATGTTTCTTTTACGACACGCGGCCGGGTGTGTTTGTTACGTGGCTGCTCTGTGCGGTGCTTTACATGGCACGTCACGGTCTCACCTGGGGCGGGTACAGCGAAGTAAATGCACAAAATAACAGGCTGTTGCGCATAGTTATAACTTAATTAAGTGGCTTGCAAGAAGCTGCAGCTTTATGTCAAAAACCGGTCGCCGATGTTCTGATGTGACGCCGCCAGCGTGCTGACGAGGTGAGCTGCCGGTTATGACTACACTCGCCTGAGGGGCTGCACTGCCGTTTGATGTGTGCCGGACCTCGCCGGCATAACTGATGGTCACATGTCATGTCGAATGGCCAGGTACGGCGTCCTCGGACGTGAACCTGACAATGGACGCTGCGCGGAAGCCGCATACCTGCCCATGGCTTATCTTCTTTTGCGGTGGTGAACCAAGCAACAACAAAAAAAAACATCAATCTCGGAATCACGGCAAAGGACGTTTGACATTGAGCATGCAGGCATGGCGGGTGACTTCTGCATTCCCACCAACTGCGGATAATAACCTAGCAAGTCAAGATTGCTATTCGAGGAGCACCATATGGCTCAATGATCGTCTTTAGAGATCATGGGCGTGCCATGGTCTTTAGAGTGCTTTCTTCCAATCGTGCTATGAGTGTATTAGGCCCCCTTTTAACGCCCAATAAGTGAACGAATCATTCCTGACAACCTTCAATTGCATCCGTCACTAGTGCCTTGCAGTCATGTCATGCTGCACTTGGCCCACCCGTTTACCCACGCAAGTGCATGACGTTTTGACTTGCGCTGCAAATATAAAGGCGAAAATGCTGGCGGAAGAACAAAACATAGGTAAATGGTGCTATATGGGCAAGTTGCCGCCTTTGTCAGCGGTCAATTAGCGTGTTGCACACATCGCCGTCAAACCCTTTATCTCCGAATCATTTGCATTAAGACTAGAGACACACCACGCATAAACAAGCCTGGTTCCAACGCAGGCGCTCCTAGCGGCATCACAAACGATCGGCCCCTCCCCCCGCCCCCCCACGCGCACGCGGTCACGTCACCAAATTTCTCGTCGTCGCCATGTGACGCTAGGTCGGAGATCCGGATGGTCATTGGACTGAAGACCTCGTGCGGGACCGAGCCAGCGGGATAGCCTGTGCCAATCACCTTACACTCGATCAATGTCCCACGCGTTCCGCAGTCGCCGTGGACGACCTCGCCACTATTGCCGCTATGCCAGTCAACCAACGCGTGACACGAGAACGAATCCGTTGTGTTCGGCCAAACGGGCAGCGCGCGCGCGCGCGACACCGCGAGTGACCGCCCCGGTGCCTCGGGGGCGCCATGGGTTTCCAGATGACGTCACAGCTCGGGGACGTCCTCATCTGCCGCAGTGGAATGCAAACTGAGATCAGTTCTCGATCGAACTGAACTAGACATACTGCGAAGAACACAGTAAACCCTGTGATAGGAAAGTATGCACAGACCGTGTCCAAACAGACCTGTGTCCAAACGGACCTGTGTCTAAACAGACCGTGTCCAAACAAACCAGGCATCGTGACAAAATATTTCAAAGTTCGTGACATCAAATTCTTTAAGGTGACGACATTGCGTGATAATTGATGTGATAATCGATAGCAGCTGATATAATTGGTCGGCAGGCACATTGCTGCGGCCATCAACACTGTGACCCTCGCGTCGTCTGTCGTAGTGGTGTCGGAGGAATACGCTATCGGCGATGCGTCACTCACGATCGAACTGGATCACGACAGCCTGTGTCAATGACCTATCTCTGTCGGATGTTTGTGTATGCTCTCTGCGCGAATGATTGAGGGCTCGCCCTGTTGCAGGCTTCATGCGGACGAGATCCACGCCCAATCGTTCCTCGCGGGAACGTCCCTTCGTAGCGAGAACGTTCTCGGGTCCGTGAGCCTTATCTCCATTAAATCGAATGTGCGAGGAGTGACGCGCACTTCCTGGTGACCATAAAGATATATCGCCGCATTAGGAAACCAGGGATGAAAGCCTCAGTTGTCAGAGAACGTGACTTAGGAAACACCAAACCCGAATAACCCCTTCACCGGAAAGTACACAATCGGATAAACTTACTCCGATTCCCCGGGACTGGAACCCAGCCACTGAAGCGGCCCATTGGCAGCCTTGTGTGAGGAAGCCCCGGGCTGAGATCGGGCCATCGGGAGGGCCGGGTCCGCCATGCCGGGGTGCGG
Organism: Pollicipes pollicipes; assembly: GCF_011947565.3. Lineage (NCBI taxonomy): Eukaryota > Metazoa > Arthropoda > Thecostraca > Pollicipedomorpha > Pollicipedidae > Pollicipes > Pollicipes pollicipes. The sequence continues at coordinate 37,664,186 of NW_023596461.1, read as the reverse complement.
CCCGGCCCTACCCTGTTGGTCGGGCCGCTCTGCAGGCTCCCTCCGGTGACGGTGGTCATCCCTCAGCGTCAGACTGACGGCCGGCCGCCACTATTGTTATCGGCCGGCGGCGGCGGCGGCGGCGGCGGCGAGCGCGACAGCCAGCGCTTTAGACGCGCCGTCCTCGTCGCTGCGCGCGCGAGTGACGCAACGGTGGCGCGGCCCCTGCTTCCCGTGCGCGGCACCTGTCCCAGCCGATTGGCTTCGACGCGAAGCGTTACTCTGCTAGTGAGTCGAGCACTGCATCAGCACTGCCCCCGAGGAGCACGCGCTCAAGTTATCGGGCACGGACCGGGCGGGAAGACATATTACACGTGCAGATAAGATGTTTAACAAGAATGCCGGTCGTGTAGAAACACAAAGCTGGCTTACAACTTTCAAGAAGTCTTCAACAATTTATGGCATAAACAAGCGTTTCCTTAAAATGTTGTTTAAACCGTGCTCCTAAAAAGGGCACAATAATGATAACTGGCCTCAGCGGTACCATAGTTATATATATATATATATATATATATATATATATATATATATATATATATATATATATATATATAAAGTAGTGAATATCGGCGGTACGTTTTGTCTGAGGTATTCATCGGTGAAGATGACAGCACATGATGACAGCAGTGCCTTTGACGGTTCCTTGCTGGGGTTTCCTTAACATGAGGGAAGACATTTGACGCCCAGGGATTAGAGTGATAATGTGAAACTTCATGTACTGCAATGCCAACCAGAAATATTTGTTTGACCCTCCGCAGGTGTCTTATTGCACGCACACGTAAGTGCTCCCACCTTCGTATTTCATTGCTGCATGGAATATCTGAAGTAATGCATCTTTTTTTATACGTTCTCATATTTAGCATGCCTTACCTTGCACGCATTTTATGGATCTAAATGGAGCATGTTTGAATTCAACGGGAAATGCCTATAGGTACTTCACCGAGCCGAGACGTTGTCTACGGTGTTATATTATGTTATCATGCCTGCTTTGTACGTCAGATGACGTTGATGGATTTAACGTAGGGCTAAACGATGACAATATATCCAAAATCCTACATGTCTTTTGGAATGATTGGACAAGGATTGTCCAGAGATAAAACCATGTTGGCAAAAGCAAACGAAAGCACAATGCCCAATTTCGAAATATCCGGGGAATATGGCGAGCACGAAAAAACAGGCATGGTCATAAATCTTATTGTATTCATGTGAAAACGGATGGTATGATCACCGGTAATCGCTAATACGGGTAAAACTTTGACAGCTGGTGAACAAGACCAGTTGATCCATGCAATCCGTTTGCTATTCAATGAAAGGCTGGATATGACCCGGCCAAGCAATGAACAAGTTGCAAACAGACAAGAGGTCATACTGCATTGCGTCGCGTGCCACGTGAAACAACGATAGCGTAATGAAAACGTAACGCACGATCAATGACCGTCTACCTGGGCGGGCAAGCAGTTGGCATGGCACATACACAGTCAGGTCATGACCAGAGACCCCAGCGGGGGCCCAAGCCGCCGAACCGAGGTATGGGGTCGAGGCTCCTCACGTGCCACAGCTGTTAGCTATTCCTATTTATGCACAGATAGACGGAAATGGCCAGCGTCGTCCCACTCACAAATTGGGCTCCGTGTCTGGCTGACCGGTTATGGTGCGCTTTATATGGGCCTGCAGCCGCATGCCGATGAGCTGCGAGCAGTGCGCTAATAGGGAGCCAGGCGGCTTGTGCCATGTAAGGACTCGGCGGCAAAGAGATTTGGCCGAAGGTTTCCCGCAGCGAGTGTCTGGACTGAGTGACCTCTGTGCCGTCCTTCCAAGAGCCTTCGCACTCGTCGTAACATAGGTCCCACCTCGGGTGCAGCGTGCGGACCTGGCCGTGCTGTCAGCTTTGGCTGCTCGCTGTGCTGTCGATTTATGTGCATTGGTGAATGAAAACTGCCGTACAGTAATCACGCAATTGACCAATGTGACCATTGAATCAACTGCGATGAAGCATGGGTTTCGGCTTTATTCGAATGTCGATATGGTAATCTCGCTTAACTGGCCGTTCGTAACGAAACCGCACATCAGAGGTGCACTGGTGAAATCCCCCGGTCACTAAAACGTCCTGCAGGCATAACAGCAGGACCGCCGTTAGATTTAATGAGACATCTCCTGTATCCAAAGCGTAAACTATTTGGGCCAGAAAGCGTGGAACGTAATTATATATAAAATTAGAAGTCATGGACATTAGGTCAATGTGAAAGATTAGGAGTGGGGGCATGAAGAGGCTTGCAAATTAGGTGGGCACGAGAGCACTAGAAGATCCGGAAATCAGACGGCTTGATTTTTAGACACGGCATGCACAACTGAATAGCAAATCACGTAAAATAGAAGAAACGAAGTACGAGCTTCATTTGCATATGCTCGTTCATATGTGCCCGAATGACGCGAGACGAGCGCGGCAGCAGGCGCGACACTGAAATCTTAATTCAACGCACTACGTCGGTCGACATGGGCGCTAATAAACATTTGGTTCGTGTCAGCCTGTCTGCAACGCTGTTCCTTGTGACTTGTGGAACTGGTTCACAGTAAGTCGGCACAACTCCACCCGACTAAAGCGCCAGGCTCGGCCGCGTCTGGTCGCACAGGTCTGGTTCTACAAGGTGTGCCCCAGGACCCTCATATAATTCCTCCGGCTGCAGCCCCTCTCCGCAGTCCAATCTCCCCAACTACAATTAATTGGCCGTAATGCACGAGGCGGTCATGACAGCACGTAATTAATACGACGCCGAGCTTATCCTGCGGACGGCTATCTCGCTGACACATCTCCCTACAGCATGCATGCCGGCGGCGCATCGGGCACTCCCGCTCCAGAGCCAGACCTGCCCCCGTAACTCGACGGCGGTGCAGGCCGGGCGCACCCGCTCCAGAAGCCAGAACCTGCCCTCGTAACTCGACGGCGGCGCACCGGGGCACTCCCGCTCCAGAGCCAGACCCTGCCCCCGTAACTCGACGGCGGCGCACCGGGCGCACCCGCTCCAGAGCCAGACCTGCCCCCGTAACTTGACGGCGGCGCACCGGGCGCACCCGCTCCAGAGCCAGACCTGCCCTCGTACTCGACGGCGGCGCACCGGGCGCACCCGCTCCAGAGCCAGACCTGCCCCCGTAACTCGACGGGCGCCACCGGGCACCCCCGCTCCAGAGCCAGACCTGCCCCCGTAACTCGACGGCGGCGCACCGGACGGTCCCGCTCCACAGCCAGACCTGCCCCCGTAACTCGACGACGGCGCACCGGGCACTCCAGCTCCAGAGCCAGACCTGCCCACGTAACTCGACGACGGCGCACCGGGCACTCCCGCTCCAGAGCCAGACCTGCCCCCGTAACTCGACGGCGGCGCACCGGACATTTCCGCTCCAGAGCCAGACCTGCCCCCGTAACTCGACGGCGGCGCACCGGACATTTCCGCTCCAGAGCCAGACCTGCCCCCGTAACTCGACGGCGGCGCACCGGGCATTCCCGCTCCAGAGCCAGATCTGCCCCCGTGACTCGACAGCGGCGCACCGGGCGGTCCCGCTCCAGAGCCAGACCTGCCCCCGTAACTTGACGGCGGCGCCGCCCGCTCCCCACGGACAGTGGCGCCGCAGCCCAGCGGCCGGGCGGCCTTGTAGCTGGACACTTTAGAACCCGCCCGGGATCAGCCTCAGTGGTTTGTACTCTTTCGGAGAACGCAATGTCATAAATGAAATGAAGAGCATTTAGTCACGAATATAACAGGTGGAAAGCTGGAACAGAGTACCGGCTGTGGAGGCCAAGCGGTGGCCGTGGGATCACGAATGTAAGAGGTGAGAAGCTGGAGCAGAGTACCGGCTGTGGTAGCCGAGCGGTGGCCGTGGGATCACGAATGTAACAGGTGAGAAGCTGGAACAGAGTACCGGCTGTGGTAGCCGAGCGGTGGCCGCGGGATTACGCCACACGCGGCTTTCGTTCACCATGGGCCAGACACTCGCATTTACACTCTATGAGACTGGAAGTCACGTCTACGGCTTGGAATGGTCACGTCTACGGCTTGGATTGGTCACGTCTGCAGTCTGGGATGATCATGTCTGGGGCTACGGGGTCGAGTCCGCAGACTGAAAGCCGGAGTCAGGCAGAGGTCAACAGAAACGACTAAAACCGAAATGAAACAAACTTTTGGCGGACGCCCGTGCTGAATCATACAGCAATGCGAAGGAATTAAAAAAGTATTGCGAAACAAAGCGAAGACGAATGGTCCAGCAGAAACGGGCTCAGTTCAACTTTGACCTACCCAAGGGCCTCTCGCCTCAGTAGGTCTATAGCGCTATTCCTCCCATTTAGATGATATAAACATCCTAAAATGATTACAATCTTTTAAGGCCATCTGTGGGTTAAGAGATTAGATGTATAAAGATAACTAAGAACAATGTATCTTTAAAAATGAATCCATCCATAACAAACCGCAAGCCTAATGTGTCCCGACAACCCATTATGGTGAGCAGACATATGTGTTATTCCAAAGGTTGAATCCCAATCAGATACGTGGAGCCATGCATCTGAGATTACAAAAATATCAGAACTGATAGTGGCTGTGATAGTGATAGATTCCAGTTAACGCGACAAGGTGACAAAAATGGAGTGCACAAAATCGCATTTTGTCAAGTAAGTGGCATTTCCGACAACCCTTTCCCAACTAGCGGTTACACCTATGCCTCATTCGCATGTACTGTTTAGGCAAATCGATTACTTGTGTCCTGCATCCTAGCTGACAATTTCCCCTCCCAAATAAAATGGATGTCAAATAAAAAGGGGCCTTTCGGCAAAGCTTCTAAAACATAGATCAGAGGAAGTCCTTCGGAAAAATATGTAAACGATTTTAGATCACACAAGATCATTCGATAAAATCTAAAACATGACCAGAAATGTCACACAAAAGGGTCGCGAAGGAATAAAAAATGCCTTTTATCCACTGGAAACCTCTCCTCTTTCCGTGGATTTCAAATCAACCGCAAACTGGAACTTTTGAAGTGGAGTGTGGTATTGAACCAACTTGCAAAAAATATGTTATGACCTGTGAGTGCGGTGTGTGTGTGTGGTGTGTGTGGTGTGTGTGTGTGTGTGTGTGTGTGTGTGTGTGGTTGTGTGTGTGTGTGTGTGTGTGTGTGTGTGTGTGTGTGTGTGGTGTGTGTGTGTGTGTGTGTGTGTGTGTGTGTGTGTGTGTGTGTGGTGTGTGTGTGTGTGTGTGTGTGTGTGTGTGTGTGTGCGTGTGTGGTGTGTGTGTGTGTGGTGTGTGTGTGTGTGTGTGTGTGTGTGTGTGTGTGTGTGTGTGTGTGTGTGTGTGTGTGTGTGTGTTTGTGTGTGTGTGTGTGTGTGTGTGATGTGATGTCTTTTTACAGTTGACAAGCCCAAAAAGCTATGAATTGAGCTCCACTTCCAGGCCGTGTTGATGAAAATATGGGTTTCGATTTTCTTAGCAGGCACTGGTTGGATATTCATATGAGTCACTGGCCCTGTGTGCCCTTCGACCAGCACGTGTTCGGCGCAGCACTTAGGCTGAGTGAAGCAGCGGAATTCTCATTAGGGTGCATTTAAAGCATACCCGGCTACTCTCAGTCGCGGCGATCACAGCCATGCGCTCGTCACCGCCGACACGGCAGGTGCATGCACCATTAGTAAACATATTCTGCTTTCAGCCCGCGGAGGAAGGGCGGAACTTGTCGGAATGAGCTCCTTTCCTTCCACCATCTCCACTGATGATAACATGCATTCATAATAAAGTGAACAACGGGCGGTGAGGACAGGCGGCGGCCCCAGCGTAGCTGCTTCACTGTGACCCTGTGCTTTAAAGTAGGCACAAACATGTCATTCATAAATACACAGGCTTTGTCCCAATGACACCACATCGCCTGCCGTGCTCTAGCACGCTCTCACCTGAGCGTGACCTCTCGCAGGCTGTGTTGAGAGCCCGCGTGCCCTGATCATGACACCCCACAGGCTCATGCGTGCTCAGGTCGGATTCGGTCCCCTCCCCACCACCTGTTCCGTTCGGCGCGCCGTTCCGCACGCCTCCGGGCCATCAGCGGCCGACAGCGGCGCCGGCCGGCCCCCGCCCCTGTCGGCCGCCGCCGCTACTGCCCATCACGGGCTGGCGCTGCCGGCGCCGCCCGCCAAACGAGCCACCCCGCGTTCGTGCACGTGCTGTGCTGATAGAGGCGCTGTAGCTGTTACCGGCAGCGCCGGGCGGGGGGGGGGGGGGGAGCTTGGTGGCTGGAGGCATATTGTGTCTGGACCCCACACGGCGGGTCGTGCCGCCACTGTTTGGGACGGGGCCAGGGCCGCCGGTCGTGGACCGCGCTAGGCCAGAAGCCATGTCGCCACAGCACCACACATCGTCAATGTCATGTTCTCAGCCCAACCGACGGAGAGGCTCCAGCTGCAACAATTGCAGCCATGGGGTGCACACAGCAGGCGACCGCCAAGCCGCGACGATGGTTATCATCCGGCGCCCTCCCGCGCTGATTTGGCATGAATTACATCACTTCTGAGTCAGACGGCGGTAAATTTCCGTCTTCGTAGCGGGGGGCCGTACTGGAGTGACTGGCGACCATCAAAGCCACGTCAAAACATACTAACCACGAGTTACGGCAGCATTAATGCAGACGACGCCCCCAATAAGTCCCTGGGAAGGATGTCGAATCAAGCGTGATTCTGGCGAACCAGTTCGTCCGAGGTTTTTGGCACGCGCGGGATGGAACGGCAGGAGAAATAACAGCAGGAAGATCGCGCCGCGCCGCGCACTACCTGCTGTGGTCGATGTCGCCTCCACCTGGCCGAACCAACGATTCAGTGTGCCACCAGCGTTCGGAGGCAAGGGCTGCTGACAAAACGACCGAGCTAGCAGAGAGCGGTTTCGATCCACGGACCTCAGGGATATGGGCCCAGCACGCTTCCACTGCGCCACCCCGCTATGGAAAAACCTCATTCGCAACGCATCTTTCATGTCCTTTCGCAAGCTAGTAAGGTCATTTAGGATGATCCTGTCTGTTTCTCTGACCTCTGATGATGCTATCTTTTTGCGGCAGGGCTAGTGCAAGATTATCGAAACCGCATGCCATTTTCCAGGCTCATATGTGCAGGAATGGCCCCGTGCACCGTCTATATTTTTCGAGACGTTAAGGAAAAAGGTTTTAAATTTTTTGGAGCGCTGGAGCCAATTACATCTGACCATTAAAGTAAATTATATTTGGGTAAATATCTGCTCGGATCGCCTATACTTCTCATACCAAAGTCCTTGAGCACTGGGACTTCGATATCGCCAAAAATACGAAAAGTTTCAGCAATGAAACCGTCTATAACAACGATTGAGATTTTATTTATGGCTCACTGACTGACGAGACATATTGAAACGGCCACTTTTATTAGGGTGTCATGTGGGATACAGTGGTGGCGTGGCGGGGGCTCGAACTGATAACCTACAGGTCCAGAGTCGAGCGCTATAATCACTCAACAACCACCGTCCTTGGAAACGTCGATAAATGCGTCAGTTTAATACGCGTCCTGGGTGACCGGCTAGATACCCTTCGCTCGGGTGGGGGGGGGGGGGGTCAATTTGACCCCCTGAGATCTCGGGAACTAAGAAAGCTAGAGACACTAAATTTACAGGGCGTGTTGACATATACCTGAACTCACTTAGATCAAAGTTTGATGTTTATGGGTAAAAACCCTTTGGATCAAACAAGGTGAAACAAGGTCAAATTCCAGGCTGGTTTCCAAAGTGTCCCCAGAACCTAGATAACTGTTTCTAAGCAAAAGGTCACGTGCTCATTTAAGGTCAATGACTTTGTTTGACCTTTTGAAGGTCACGGTGGCCAAAATCATACTCATGGCTCTGAGTTTTGCATTTGAACAAGCGTCAAAGATTACGCCAGGCAGTTTGTTTCTAAAAACAAAATATTGATTTGGTCACTTTAAGTCTATGACCTATTCTGACCTCCAAGAAGTCCATGGAAGATGTGTTATGCGGTTTCTGCTATCAATCAATTCGAAATGAGCACCAGAAACTATCCAATACAGCAAGATCTAGAGTAATGTAACAGGTTGGTTTTTACCTTGGTCTGACCTTTATACCTGACCATAGGTCAGCGTAATTTGGTCATTTAATATTTGTATTCCCTGAGAAAGCATCTCAGAGACGTATCGCTTCGTCTCACACTCCGTTGTTGCATCAGATTGAAAGATCCCCTAGAAATTGACCTCGCTGAAACCATAGCCTGACTTTGATCTGCCATAGGTCAGTGACCTTACAAGGTACATCTCCATTTGTAATACCAAACGATTTTATATTCAACTGTTTGCAGCTATGCAACATTTGGCGCGGCTACGCCGCACCATTCAGAAACCACTCTGGAAAAACCTTGGGGAAAGGGGTGTCAAGTTGACCCCCTACGTGTGTAAGTCATTAGGGGTTCGATATCCTCCGAATGTTTCAAAGGTTTCAGCAATAGAACGAGGATGTTGTGGTACTTCGCAGCATCTTTTCACGGGTAGCGTGTTCATTTCGAACACGTGTGCTTAGCAAAAACAACTGTCCAAGCGCATGCAAACCTTTTGTCGCCAAAATCTGTCACGGTCGCTGTTTAACTGCCGTGTTACTGATATGACGCGATGATGCTGGCACTGGCTAACAAACAGTACTCGTCCAAGGATGTTATTCGGCAAAGATCATTCCGCAGGTTAATTGTTCCTTGGTGCAACATTTTATGTGGTTATTAGAGGGGATAAGGACCTCTCACAACTCCCTGGTTTTGTATCGGGCATAGATACCTATAGAGGGGTATCGATTTTGAACTTTTTGTGCTCCGAAAGCTTTCAGAGACTTTCACTCCCCTGCTCAAAAACATATACGAAAGAAAATAATTCCAGGGTTATTCTTGCATATATGAGCCAGCCGATGGCGTGCGGAGCCGCTACTCTAGCATCGTCGCTTACGCGAAGGGATAGGAGCAACCCTGTCCGAGCAAAAGCAGAAGCGCCACAAATAGCTCTTACTGACTTGAGACAGAACGAGGTTAAGAAGTCACGTTTAGCGAAGTCACGTCTGCGGTAGCACAGTGGCGTAGTGGAAGCGTGCTGTCCCATAACCCAGAGGTCTGCGGATCGAACCCACGCTCTGTTAGGAAGGTTTTGTCAGCAAACCGTGCTCGCGATTACTCGGTCGCACAGTGAATGGGTTCCTCACGGCGTTCCATGCGCTTGCATAGGGGTATTGGACATGAGCTGAACATATGCCCAAACACAATGCATCTTTACACCATGTGCAATAAAGGCCTTTCCTGTGGAGGCTGAGGTCACAACCTGATTTATCCAAAGTTCATCTCAGGTTCGGGTTGCTGTTTGTGACAGGTGTATACTGTAGAGACCGGCGAAGCGAGTGTGGGTGGGACATAGCCCATATGCCTAGGGATTGGGGGCCACCAGTCTTCCTGAACGCCTTACATAGACTTTGCATAACGCACAGTGGCCCTGGGCAATGCAAGGAACGAATGGATTTTGGGACGACGATGGCTCAGGCATTGGTTACGGCGCTCCTGCGCCCCCGCTGTCCGTTACACTACAGCATGGCGGGCCAGCAGCAGCTCGAACTCCTGCTTGGCTAGAGTGATATCATTCGATAGCACGTGGAAATGTCATCTTGAAAGTTGCCAGTTCGAACCGCAGAGGCCAATTCCAGCAGGGGTGCCTGAGCCGACGGGTCCAACTGACGTCATGACCGGGACGATCGACCGGTGACGGGGCCGGGCGGGCCGCGGCGGGCCGGTCACGCGGGCAGAAGCGGTGCCCCGGGCAGCAGAGTGGCGCAGTGGAAGCGTGCTGGGCCCATAACCCAGAGGTCCGTGGATCGAAACCACGCTCTGCTAGGTGGGTGGTTTTATCAGTAGACCGTGGTCATAAATGCCTGGTCGCCCGCTGACTGAGCAGACGGTTCAAACTTCCAGGTGTTTCATGTGCTCGAGCGTAGACTGCTTGCGCCTGCATGAGATCGACCATATTGCAACTTCGTCACGTGTGCAATCAAAGCACTTGCTGTGAAGGGGAAGGTCACAATCTAATTCATTACTGTAGAGGGTGAGGTCACAACAGAATTTAACCAGAACCGAGTTGTGGTCCGGGTTACTGCTTGTGACAGGTAAATACTGTAGGGACCGGTGATGAAGCGAGTGCAGGAGGAGTGTTGCTCACAAGCTCAAGGACTGGAGGCGATCAGCTCTCTTGAAAGCCTTACATAGTGCAGGAGAACTTCAGGCAATGCAAGGGACAAGAAGACTTTATGACGGTCATGGTTCACGCACTGGATTGAGTGCTCGTACGTCTAACCTGTCCGTTACAAAATACGACAGCTGACGAGCAGTGCCTGAAACTTCTGTTTGGCTAGTATGTTAGCATTCGATGGCACGTGAAATTGTCATCTACGGGAATTGAAACAAGCGTCGGTTGAGAGTTGCCAGTTTGAACCGCAGAGGCCAATTCCAGCAGGGGTGCCTGAGCCGACTGGTCCAACTGACGTCATGACCGGGACGACCGACCGGTGACGGGGCCGGGCGGGCCGCGGCGGGCCGGTCACGCGGGCAGAAACGGTGCCCCGGGCAGCAGAGTGGCGCAGTGGAAGCGTGCTGGGCCCATAACCCAGAGGTCCGTGGATCGAAACCACGCTCTGCTAGAGGTGCGGATTTTGTCCCTCATGCATGACCGCCAGAGACATCGCCAGGCAGGCTAACGGCGTAGTAGTCAGCAGTCCACCCACACACGCGCGCTTAATTCGTACCTTGTCCTGAAAGCGGTCGAAACTGAAGTAAGCTTTGCGTCTTTTTCCGGACCCGCACGTTCTTTGTCTATTCGACCTCCAGCTGTGTGCGTTAGTTTAACAGCCCAGGCGTCGCCATTGATGGCCGCCGTTCCAATACATGATAGCTGGTCCAGTAAAGATCACAACGTCGTGCAATACACCGGCAGGGGAAGGGTAACGCCCCTTAAGCCGTTCGGATGAAGCAAAGCGCAGCATACCACGGACAGCCGGGCACGCCGGCAGCAGAGTGGCGCAGTGGAAGCGTGCTGGGCCCATAACCCAGAGGTCCGTGGATCGAAACCACGCTCTGCTAGACGGGTGGTTTTGACATCTCGCCGTGCTCACAATTGGTTGGTCGCCCATTGAATGAACAGACGTCCCCAGGTCACCATATGCCCGCGTGGGTTCAGGCACCCTGAAATTTCGCCGCATATGCAAGACGGCTGGTTTCTGCGAAGGGCGACAAATGAGCAGCAACCTATTATATCCAGCATTCACTTAATATTCAGGTTAATGCTTGTGGCAGGTATATAGGGTAGGAGCAGGTGAACCGTGTGCAGGTGGTATATGGCGACGTTCCCAAGGACTGGGGGCCACCAGCTTTCTTGGAAATATAACATGAGCCTTGCGTAATGCGAAGTAACCTTAGGTAATGCATGGGTCAAATGGACTTGAGGACAGTGGCGGCTCGCTCATTATCTGGAGATGCTGTCCACCCCACTGTCCACCACACCACAAGCCAGCGCACCGGCTACGTCTCGAATTTCGAGTTGGGTGTGCGTGCACACAACGGAAATACATTTCGCAGACTGCCCTTTTGCTGAATGTATTTAACGTAATGCTGTTTTGTCGACGAGAATTTTTACCACCGTATCAATAACGCAAATTGTTTTGAAAAATGCTAGAAGTCGAAAGGCAACTTGCCGACATTCCTTTTTGCCGACGTGTCACGTTGATGCGTTAATAGGTGGAAATGCATATTTACTGACTGCCAATCTGCCGAAACGTTTTTACGTCCAATGTCAATGGTTTGCGTGGAGTTATAATTCTCAAAATGTTCTTTAGCCGGGTGATTACCAGCCGGAATGCTCTTAAGTCGAATGCGTTGCTATATCTCAGTTTTGAGGAAATGGTATTTCAAGCACATCTATAGCCACTGCACCGAAAATGCTCTGCTATCTGGCAAGCAGATTGGTCACAGTCCTCACCACAGCACTCGAATGCAGCTGAAGTACATGGTAGTCAGCCTCTACAAAACACGACACAAAGTTCACGACTTTGCGGCAGTACCTTCGGACGTGACAAAATGCTTTGACAACATCTGGCACGCAGGGCTGTTCCAAAGGTGCACGCGTGGCTACACCTTGCTCAACGGCATACGGCTAAACCGTCACCGGCTGTCTAAACTCTCACCGGCCGGCTAAAATCTCACGTGACAGACTGCCGGAGAACCAACTAACGGCGTTTAATACGAAGAACTGTTTCGCCCGCTCCAATGATTATCACTGGCCGCCATTACAGATCGGCTTTAGGCCCTCTTCTTCTCAACCAAATCAAAATGACAGACTCCCAGGCCTATTGACAAACACAGCCCTATTGTCTGTAGACAACATGTCCCGAAGGGATAGCACACTGCTGACTTACTCGTTCAAGTACAAACGCCGGTGCAAAATGATGTGGACATCATAACAACTATGAAAAGGTTTGGAACGTCAATGCCGGCCCAGCAAAAACTATTACCTAGGCCCTCAAAGCCATAATTCAGCAGATCTGGCCTCGATAACTTTTCTGCGCAGTTCATTACCGAAAAAAATCAACCACTTTGGCCTATCATCAAAAGACTTCCGTTTATATGCTTTCAGACTTTTCAGACTTATATGATTTCAGAAGATGTAAATGCTATGACTCGCAAACCACAACCCCAGCCCATTTTACCCGATGGCGTGATTATAACTACAAGCGCTTCATAACATTTGCGAACATTTGCACATAAGACCTTGCATCGATGTCCAATGCTTAAGGCCTGTCTCGATAAGAGCGCCAGTTTTTGCACTATTCCGTAAAAGATGCCTGGAATGACAGTTACTTACAATGCATTTTTGCGGTTATTGTTGTAGCATTGCAGAATATGCTTTTTTGGATATACCAGCTAGCCGTCTTGGTTAAACACGAGCTATATATCTATATATATATATATATATATATATATATATATATATATATGTATATATATATATATATAAACGCTATTGTTTTAACATTGCAGGATATACTCCTTTGCATATACCGGCTAGCCGTCTTCGTTAAACACGGGTGTTCTAAACCAACAATGCGGCTCGCGAAAGACCGCAGATGGCGTGTAAGCTAGCCAATCTCGCGCTGCCGCGTGTTCGAAAGGGTGCGAGTATCCCTGCAGGGGAGCGGATAGGAGCGGCATAAATGCCGCTGACTGACTTGTGAGCGGAAACGCAAAGTGCATCCAGAGTGTTGGATTTCCAAACTAGAGCGGCGCAGTGTAGGCTTGTTCGGCCCATAACCCAGAGGCCTATAGATGAAACCACGCCCCGCTAGGTGGGTGGTCTTGTCAATGCGACATATACCCTGTCGTGTTGGAACTGAACGACGTGTAGCGAAGAACCGATTCCCAGCAACTGACACTATTCATATCTCCTTGGGAATAGGTAATGTTATAAATTATTGTCAGAACTATTTGTTGTTATTTTAGTATTTCGTGATTTCGAACTGGTTAATTCGCTTGTGCCTTCAGCATGAGCCCCAAGGGAGACAAGAGGTGTGTCCGCGGATTCTAGCGACATACAAGGGGCTAAAATTCGGTCCATAGAACAAGACCATCCGCCTAGCAAAGCGTAATCTTGATTCACGGGCCTTTGGGTTATGGGCCCAGCACGCTTCCACTGCGCCACTCTGATTCGGAGTCCAATCATTCGCTACGCACGTTCCATGTGGTTTCTCGTGCTAGTTGGAGTCATTTATGACGCTCTTATCCATTCCTCTGACAGGGCTGGCTTATCCTACCTTTTTGTGCCAGCACAGGTGCAAGGTTAGTGAGACCGCACACCATTGTCAATCCTTATACGTACGGGCACGCCCCTGCGCACGGCGGTTATGCTTTCGTGATGTTTATAAACAGAGGTGACGGTTTTCAGAAACTTTTGGTGCACTACGGAAGTTCGGAACAATTCATTAAAAGCAGACTGTTTTGCTTAGTGGCGAAATCCAAAACACTGAGAACGCGATCCCTTCTCAATGCAAGGAAAGGTACACCAATGGGGCACACCGCCGCAAGATGATGTACATTGCACGTCATCCTTTCACAAAGGATGGATTTAGCGATGCAAGTCGGACTCGTATAGTGTTAAACGAGATAAGAATGCGTGCCAATATCCGCTCTCCGGCAATTGGCGTACTTTGAAACGCCGGCGAAAATTGGTCTCACCGCAAATGTTCGTTTTGCTTGTATGCTCAGACTGACCCCAAAGGGAGACACGAAACTTCACGTGCGCGCTCGTGACGGGCTTGAGCCGTGTTCACAAAACCACCCGCCCAGCAGAGCGTGGTTTCGATCCACGGACCTCTGGCTTGTGAGCCCAGCACGCTTCCACTGCGCCACTTTGCTGCCGGCGTGGCCGGCTGTCCATGGTATGCTGCGCTTTGCTTCACCCGAACGGCTGAAGGAGCTTTACCCTCTTTACCCTTCCTCGGCCGGTCTATTGCACAACGTTATGATGTTAACTGGACCAGCTAACATGTATTGGAACGGTGGCCATCAATGGCGTCGCCTGGGCTGTTAAACTAACGGACACAACTGGAGGTCGAATAGACAAAGAACGTGCGGGTCCGGAAAAAGTTGTTGTCTTCTCGAAGTTACGTGCACATCTTCGCGGGCGTGTAGCTCAGGAACTAAAGGAATCTAGTCCTTGAGGGCTATTAACTGCACCGAATGACCTTCAAGAAGAGTATTTAAGCTCAAAACCACCTGCAAGTGTAAGGCACCCCTTTAAGACGCTTCTGACCGCTCCTCTGACAGGGCTGCTGTTATCCTGTTGCATCAGCGATGGTGCAATGCTAGAAAAATCCCGCACTATCTGCATGCTCAAATGTGCAGGAACGCCCCTACAAACGGCGCTGATGCTTTCGTGACGTTTATAAACAATGGTGAAAATTTGTAGAAGCTTTTAGTGCCCTTTGAAATGTCAGATAAATTCCTTTTCGGCAAAGTCTCTTATGCCTAATGGCAAAGTCCGGAACACTGAAAACACGGTCCCTTATCAATACAAGGAAAGGTGCACCAATGGGGCACACACCTCGCAAAGAAACGTACATCGCACGTCATTCTGTCACAGACAATGCATTTACCGATGCAAGTCGGGCTCGTATCTTCTTAAACGAAATTAGCATGCGTGCAAAGGTTCACTCTTCTGCAGTTGATGTGATTCTAACTCTGTTGGAAATCGATCTAATCACAAATGGTCGTCTCGCTTGTGTGTTCAGCGTGCCCGCCCCCCCCCCCCCCCCCCGCCACCCGCCACGGGAAGGGGCGAAGTTTCGCGTGCGTGCTGATGACAGGATACGGGTAGCATGCACAAAGTCGCCCACCTAGCGATCCACGGACCCCTGGGTTATGGGCCACGCACACTTCCACTGCACCACTCTGCCACAGAGACCGCTACTTCGCGGCGCTCTTTCCGTTTCCTGCCGCAAGCCGGGCCGAGTCTTATGGCACTCCTCTCCGTTCCTCTGACATGGCTGCTGTTGTCCTTTTGCATCAGCGGTGGCGCAATATTAGCAAGACCGCACGCCATCTGCAGGCCTATATGTGCAGGAATATTCCTGGAAACGGCCCTTATGATTTTGTGACCTTTATGAACATAAATGAAGGTTTTCAGAAACGTTTGGCACAGTACGAAATTTCAGATCAATTTCTTTCAAGTAAAGCTAATTATGGCTAATGGCGAAATCCGGAACGCTGAGAACACCATTTCTTCCCGATGCAAGGGAAGATTTACCAATGGGACACGCAACCCGCAACATACGGTACATCGTACGTTATCTTTTCACAGAGAATGGATTTGCTGATGCAAGTCAGACTCGTATCCTGTTCAATCTAGCTAGCGTGCATGCCATGCTTCGTTCCTCGGCGAATGATGTGCTTCGTATTGCCATTGGAAATCGATTTCATCGCGAATGGCCCGTCTCGCTTGTGTGTTCATCATGACCGCTAAAACACACGCGAAACTTCACCTGCCCGCTTGTGACAAGACTCGAGCCGTGTTCACAAAACCGCCCATGTAGCAGATCTTGGTTTCGATCCACGGACCTCCGGGTTATGGGCCCAGCGCGCTTCCGCTGCGCCGCTCTGCTGGCGGCGTATTCCCGCTGTCCATGGTATGCCGTCGGTTGTTTGATCCAAACGGCTGAGGAAGCTTCACCAGTCCCCGGTCGGTCGATTGCACAACGTTGTAACCGTGATTGGACCAGGCAGACCCAGTGTATTACAGCACGCAGTCCCACATGCCAGACAATATCGTTCACAACGCTCCAAGCAGCCGGCGAATTGGGGATTTCAGGGTATCCCTGCGGTTTTATACTCGGTCGACGTCGTTACCACGTATTGGAGCAGTGGCTTTCAATGGAGTCACCTGGGCTTTTAAACTAAGGGACACAGCTGCTGGAGGTCCAATAGACAAAGAACGTGCAGGTCCGGAACATAACGCAAAGCTCACTTCAGTTTCGACCGCATTCAGGACAAGGTACGAATTAAGCGCGCGTGTGTGGGTGGACTGCTAACTACTACGCTGTTAACCTGCCTGGCGACGTCTCTGGTGGTCTTGCATGAGGGACATTCCCATTGTGACCTCCACTGCGGCCTTTCCCTTTACGGTAAGTGCCTTTATTGCGCATGAGGCGAAGTTGCAATATGCTCGATCTTATGCAGGCGCAAGCAGTCTACGCTCGAGCACATGAAACACCTGGAAGTTTGAACCGTCTGCTCAGTCAGCGGGCGACCAGGACATTTATGACCACGGTCCACTGATAAAACCACCCACCTAGCAGAGCGTGGTTTCGATCCACGGACCTCTGGGTTATGGGCCCAGCACGCTTCCACTGCGCCACTCTGCTACAGAAATGCAATGTTTGCGACGCGTTTCCCATGTCCTGTCGCAAACATCCGGCGCCACTGAAAGGGAATGCTCCTCGTTGGAAAATATTGAAGCAAGCATCAGATATGATGAAATAAGCTCACTTACCACTATACTGGTATACTTTACTAACTAATGGTATACTTTACAGTGAACACAATTCCCAATGCAACATAATTCCTTTGTTGAGTAAATGTGCTCCTTAATACGTCATTATGAGATTACACCATTGCAACTTGCACAACATTAATTGCGACCCAATCGAAGTCGTGTCTGGAAATTGTGCTCACGAACACCAGATGTGAACGACACAACAATTTTATTTTCTTTGTCTTGATCGCCGCATGGCTAATGGATAGCAATATATGAATGCCCTATTATGGCATCACAGATGCCTGCATGACCTTGAAATAGTTTTCCGATGGTTCGTCACATCTTGGCAACCGTGTAGCTCAGAAATTAAATGAATTTAGTCCTTAAGAACTGCAAGAACTGGGCTGTGAACTGCACTGAATGATCTTCAAGATGGCCATTTCACTTCAAAACCCCTTGCAAATGTGAAACACCCCTTTAAGACGCTCCTGTCGCTCCTCTGACAGGGCTGCTGCTAAGTTTTGGCATTAGCGATGGTGCAAGGCCAGCAAAATCGCGCTGTGAAGGATTTTTAGAAAACTTTTGTGCATTTTGGAATTTCAGATAACTTCCTTCCAGGCAAAACCCGCTACGACCCATGGCAAAGTCCGGAATACTGAAAACACGGTCCCTTCGCAATGCAAGGAAAGATTTACCCAGGGAACAAGCAGCCCGCAAAATGCTATACATCGCACACTATTCTCTCACAGAGGATGGGTTTGCTGAAGAAAGTCGAACTGGTATCTTGTTCAACGTGATTGACGTGCATACGAATATTTTTTCTTCGTCATTTGATGTGTTTTAACTCCGTTGGAAATGGATCTCACCACAAATGGTCGTCTCGCTTCTCGTCTTCTTCAGCATAACCCCCAAAGGGAGATGCGAAGTTTCACGCGCCCGCTTGTGACGGGACCCGAGCCTTATTCACAAAACCACCCACCTAGCAGAGCGTGGTTTCGATCCACGGACCTCTGGGTTATGGGCCCAGCACGCTTCCACTGCGCCACTCTGCTGCCGGCATGCCCTGCTGCCTATGGTATGCTGCGCTTTGCTTCACGCGAACGGCTGAAGGAGCTTTACCCTCCCTCGGTCGGTCTATTGCACAACGTTGTGATGTTAACTGGACCAGCTATCATGTATTGGAACGGCGGCCATCAATGGCGACGCCTGGGCTGTTAAACTAACGCACACAACTGGAGGTCGAATAGACAAAGAACGTGCGGGTCCGGAAAAGGACGCAAAGCTCACCTCATTTTCGACCGCTTTCAGGACAAGGCACGAATTAGGCGCGCGTGTGCAGGTGCGCTGCTAGCTTCTCCGCTGTTAACCTCCCTGGCGACGTCTCTGGTGGTCATGAATGAGGGTCAAAACCCGCACCTCTAGCAGAGCGTGGTTTCGATCCACGGACCTCTGGGTTATGGGCCCAGCACGCTTCCACTGCGCCACTCTGCTGCCCGGGGCACCGTTTCTGCCTGCGTGACCGGCTCGCCGCGGGCCGCCCGGCCCCGTCACCGGTCGATCGTCCCGGTCATGACGTCAGTTGGACCCGTCGGCTCAGGCACCCCTGCTGGAATTGGCCTCTGCGGTTCAAACTGGCAACTCTCAACCGACGCTTGTTTCAATTCCCGTAGATGACAATTTCACGTGCCATCGAATGCTAACATACTAGCCAAACAGAAGTTTCAGGCACTGCTCGTCAGCTGTCGTATTTTGTAACGGACAGGTTAGACGTACGAGCACTCAATCCAGTGCGTGAACCATGACCGTCATAAAGTCTACTTGTCCCTTGCATTGCCTGAAGTTCTCCTGCACTATGTAAGGCTTTCAAGAGAGCTGATCGCCTCCAGTCGCTGAGCTTGTGAGCAACACTCCTCCTGCACTCGCTTCACCGGTCCCTACAGTATTTACCTGTCACAAGCAGTAACCCGGACCACAACTCGGTTCTGGTTAAATTCTGTTGTGACCTCACCCTCTACAGTAATGAATTAGATTGTGACCTTCCCCTTCACAGCAAGTGCTTTGATTGCACACGTGACGAAGTTGCAATATGGTCGATCTCATGCAGGCGCAAGCAGTCTACGCTCGAGCACATGAAACACCTGGAAGTTTGAACCGTCTGCTCAGTCAGCGGGCGACCAGGCATTTATGACCACGGTCCACTGATAAAACCACCCACCTAGCAGAGCGTGGTTTCGATCCACGGACCTCTGGGTTATGGGCCCAGCACGCTTCCACTGCGCCACTCTGCTACGAAGCACATCACCTACAACGCATATTCCATGTCCTGTCGCAAACATTCAAAGTCACTTAAAGGGAATGCTCCTCATTCGAAGATATTGGAGTAAGCATCAGATATGATGACAGAAGCTCACTCATAACTACTGGTATGCTTGGCAGTAAAAATACTGTACTAGACAACATCATTATTTTGTTCAGTAAATGTGCTCCTCAATGCATCATTATAAGATTGGGCTATTGTACCTTGCACAACATTAATTGAGAGTCCACTGAAGTCGTTGTGTCTGGAAGTTGTGCTCACGAGCGCCAGACATGACCGACTTGATAATTGTATTTTTCTGGTGTCGATCACCGCATGCCTAGTGGAATGACAAAAATTGAGTGACTTCACTTCACTTCATCATTCACGGTAAGAGTGCTAGCCATGTGCCCATGCAGGCATATGGGACGCCTGGTCGAACCAAGGTGCTCATCCATTGTGCGACGAAGCAGTCGTAGGCGAGGCTCGCGGACAAAACCATCCGTATAACATGCACCTCCGGGTTATGGGTCCAGTACGCTCCAACTGTGCCACTCTGTTACGGGAATACCTATTTTGCGACCTACCTTCCATGTCCTGTCGCAAGCCAGTTAGAATCATTTAAGACTCTCCTGTCCGTTCCACTCACAGGGTTGGTCCTATCCAATCTGAGATCTTAATAGGACCGCACGCCATCTGCATGCTCATATGTGCAGGAATGTTCCTGTAAATGGTGCTTATGCTTTTGTGACGTTTTTGAACAAAGGCGAAGGTTTTCAGAAACCTTTCGTGCACAATTGAATTTTCAAACAAATGTCTTCTAAGCAAAGCCTGTATGCCCAATGGCAAAATCTGGAACACTGAAAACGCGGTCCTTTTCAATGCATGGACACGTTCACCTATGCACCAACTAACCCGCGAAACGGTTTATTGTACCGCCGGCGGAAATTGATCTCATAACGAATGACCGTCTCGTTTGGGTGTTCAGCATGAACCCCAAATGAGACGCGAAGCTCCGTGCGCGCGCTTCTGGCAGGGTGCAGGTTGTATCCACCAAACCCCCCCCCCCCCCCTAGCAGACCGTGGCTCCAATCCATGGACTTCTGCGTTATGTGGGTCCAGCACGCTTCCACTGCGCCACGCTGCTACGGAAATGCATCATTCGCGAAGCACCTTCCATGTCTTTTCGCGAGCTAGTCAGAACCCTTCATGATGTTTCTCTCGTTCGTGAGACAGGCTTGATCGCATTCTCTTTCATTAGAGGTGATGCAAGTTAAGCTGGCTCGCAGCTTATCTGCAGGTTCATGTGCGTTTGAGCATGTTTGCTTTACGGATCTGTGGGTTATGGGCCCAGATATGGGATGAGAAGGAAGAAGGGATTCTCTACTTTCGCGACGTTTATGAACAGAGCAGTGAACGCCTTTTTAAGTTACAGGGCATCTTGACATTTGAAATTAACTCTTTGTTAGCGCGAAGCTTATATGCTCAATATTGAAATCTGGGAGCAGTTCGAAGACTGCTCCTTTCAACGGTCACGTAAAAACCTACACCAATGAGCAATCAGTTTGCGAAATTATAATCCTCGCATAGCATGCCCGGACGGGTACTGTTTTTTTTTTTGCCAGTGCCGACGTAATCACGTCATGTAAGTGACAGAGCAATCAGATATTGATCGCTACAGGTTTAAGGAAGCACATGTTCGGACAGCTGTCTTTGTTGTGCACGGGTGTTCGAAGCAAGCATGCAACAGGTGAAAGTATGTTTTACAGTGTCACATCTTTGTTTCATCGATGAACCCTTTGAAGGTTTTGGAGGATGCTAAGCTCCCAATGTTCCGGGGCTTTAACCTCGGGTCTGTAAATGGTTCCACTGAGGAATCGTTTCCCTTCGCTTAAAGGATATCAAATACCCACCGTTCAAGAGCTTTCATACGGAACGTACAAACGATGCATTTAAATAACGTCAAATGCAGTTGGTTTCTAACAGGTTTGAAAATTTTACCTCTTTCAAACCATCACGAAAACACGAGTGACCGCTTACAGCGACATTCTTGCACATATGAGCCTCCAGATGGCGTGGGTATGGGGTGGTAATCTTGCCCATCTCGCTAATACAAAAGATAAGAAGTAGCCCTGTCAGAGGAGTGGAAGGAATGGAAGATGCGCCATCAATGGCCCTGATTAACTTGGGAATGGAGATCGAAGGTGCCTTTGGAATGCCAAACTCGTAGCAGAGTGGCGCAGTGGAAGCGTGCTGGGCCCATAACCCAGAGGTCCGTGGATCGAAACCACGCTCTGCTAGGAGCGCGGTTTTGTCAGCAGTCCGTGCTCACAATTGCTCGGTCGCACGCTGGATCATCAGTTTCGGCCAGTTGTGAGCAGGCGCATTAAAAAGGCGAATGGCGCCTCCTCAGCACCTTGCAGAGCATACCTTGCACTTTGCACCTTGGGTGTCCGCGAGGCGTGCGCGTGGGTACGCGCAGACATCCATTCGGAAACTGTTTTGGAAAAACCATTGGGGGTCAATTTGGCCCCCACCCGAGCACGTGTTCATGCACGCAGGTCCCTGGAGCGATGCTGTGCTTCCTTCATTCAGATAAAAGTGAATAAAAGTTGCGTAACTTTTTTGAGCATGCGCACTAGCAAGTATTAGAAACAAATAGCAAAAAATTCAAAATAAGCACCAGAAACTGCCACACACAGCAAGCTCTAGAGTCATAAAGCAGACTGGCTTTGACATTGGTCTAACCTTCATACCTGACCTTAGGTTAATGGAATTTGTCCATTTAACTGTTGCGTTGCCTAAGGAAATGTCTCAGAAATTGTGACTGTCTTTGACGCTCCGTCGTTGCATCAGATTGAACGATTCCCTAGAAATTGACTTTGCTGGATCTATGACCTGCCGCAGGCCAGCGACTTTACAAGGTAAGTCTAGATCTTTGATACCAAACGATTCGTTATGAAACTGTCTAGAGCTGTGCAAAATTCGGCGCCGTTATGTCCCGCCGCTCGGAAACTATTTTGGAAGAACCTTCGGGGGTTAATTTGGCCCCAACCCGAGCGCGCGTTAATGCACACAAGCCCCTGGAGTGATGCTGTGCTTCCTTCATTCAGATTAAAGGGGATACAAAGTTGTGTTACTTTTTGAGCGTGCGCACTCGCAAGTATTAGAAAGAAAGGGCCAGGCGTGTGACGATGTATCCTCTACAGACCGCGCGACATCGGCCTCGTCGCTAACATCAGATGAAAGCCAACGAGCGGACGGAATCATCAAAAGCCTGAGAAAAGCACCTTAACGCGTCATACATCAATTCATAGTTTAGCAGGTAGTTCGCGCTGTACGTTTTACCCGCGCGATTTTCAGGTTGATGATGCGAACGGATTCGCAATTTCCAACACTGCAAACTCCTTGCGTAAGGGAGGAATCTCTATTTTTCGTGTTGCTGTAACTGTTCGAATTTTGTCGCTAAGATATACGCCCCTGTTGAGATTTTGAAGGCTACGAAAAGATTTTAAAACAGTTTCGGAAAAATAATTCACGATAGATGGTCGCTTCGGCGTGTCCGGCGCCCGCCGCCCGGCGCCAGCTAGAGCGGCTAAGACCACTAGGTTTGACGAGCGCCCAGGCTTATAAAATATTGGGGCTTCGGAGCTTCCATCGCGCAGAGCTTAGAGGCTCAGACACAGCTAGTTTCACTACTCTGCTCTGGTGAAGAACAGAGTCCTCAAACAAACAGCGCTACCCGTGACACACGAATCTTTGACCATGTTTCGATTCACGCCACTGCAAAACTAAGGAGACCCTTACCTTTTACGTGTCAGGGGCTCTGTGGATAGAACGCTAGGTCGAGGAGGGAGAGACACGTAATCTTCCTATCAGGGGCTGAAGAGCTCCTCCATTCTAGCCCGGACCTCGGAGTGCCTTCTGGCTGTCCTTCTGACGAAACGAGGGCCGATGTCCCTTGGTTCATCCGGAGGCCCTCACAGAGGTGCGTAATGCATCGGGGCCCCTCCCTGATGCGAGATATCATCTAACCGGACCAAACTCCTCGAGACATTCGGTTGGAGCAGGCGACGCGATACCATGAGCAACGTGAAACATCATCATCAGAGTGGCGCAGTGCAAGCGTACTGAGCCCATAACCTAGAGGTCTGTGGATCGAAACCACGCTCTACTAGGCGGTTAGCGTTCTCAATATAGCTCGCATTTCGCTAGAACTAATGGGCGCCAATGTTTTTAGATCTCGAGCAATAGATGTGGATCGTACTTCATTTCGGGAGTGACTTCGTTACAATTGGTCAGATCGCTTGTGCTGAAAGCGTTATCCCAAAGGAGACGCGGTCCCCACGGGTCTCCACCCTCGCCGACCACTTCTGCAGAATTCTAGACTTCTGGCTTCGCGCCCAGCACGCTGCCGATGCGTCACCCTGCTTACGTCTTATCCCACTGTCCACGGTGTGCTTGATGCTGACTTTATCCACGCTTCGCTTTGCATTGTAGATTTAATAAATCCAATGTATCAAACGTTTATCCAGTGTGAGGTTTGCCCGGTTCTCCCACCACCCCCAATACAGAATTGGTCCCAAACGGAAAACATCACCGAAGTCCCTTCAGTGCTATTGCGGAGGTGTCGCCCTCCTTTTACACCCTAGATGGCACCTGATAGAAAGTAAAAAAATGGCACGCTAAGCTTCTTCCGGGCTCCATCCTCCCCACCCCACCCGTAGGACAATTCGACCTGTGCTCCTGTCTTATGGTCGTTCATCTACTCATTCAATGAAGCAAGAAGAGCAGTGATAAATATGAGCTCAAAGTTCTTATGCTGACTTAGATTCCGGCTTCGGCCGTGATCCTATTGACCCCTTATGGAAAGCGGAGCTTGGAACGCAAGGTATTGACGATAGCCGTTTTCACAATAAATTAATACGCTTTAATTAATCATCAGTTTAGAAGCTTTTGAATTCTTTTAAAAAATGTCCCTACCAGGCTGCATAATATACCGAGCATTGACAAGCAAAAGGATTGCTGTCATGCTGTTTCGATTGCATGCAACAAGCAAACCACATGTACCTGAAAATAAGCCTTGTTACTACTGATACACTTTTTAAGTGAAAAATACTGCTCTAAACAGCACAATTCTCTGTTTAGCAGCTATGGTCCTCAATGCGTCATGGTTTGATTATGCCATGGCGCCTTGCACAACATTGATTGAGAGCCAATTGACGGCCGTTATATATGGAAATCACGCTCACGGACGCCAGGTATGAACGACTCGACAGTGATAATTTTCGTGGCCTTGATCGACGCATGGCTTATGGAATGACAGAATTTGAACGACATTATGACGTCATCAATGCAAGGTGGCTTTGAAATGCTTTCCCCAACATACCTTTTCCATTTTCGTGGGTATGTAGCCCAGAAATAAGAGGGGCTTAGGTCTTGAGGAGGTCAGAGTTGTGAACAGCACCGGTAAGTCCTCAGGATGGCTATTTCAGTTCAAAACCCCCATAAAGATGTGCAAACACTCACTTTAAAAGAGATTCTTTATAGACATTTCTTCAGCTCACGCCGTTCGTTTACGCCAATTCTGGAACAATACTAGGACAACATTATTTTAATTCACCCAAATTTTAGCATGCCGGCCGCCCCATTGTTAGATACATCGATTGTGTGCGGAACGAGGCGTACTTTTGAAGATCATTGTATACAAGGATCATTCATCTTTGATTATGTTAAGGTATGCAGGCCCTATGAGCTCTGTAAATACAGTAAGCGACCTCTGTAAGTGCTGTAAGTGAGCTCTGCAAGCACTGCACACCTATTAACAGGACGCTACAAGGACACAGAAGTTTGTTTTACCGCGTCTGCAACAGGGATGCAACGGACATTTTTATAAGCTTTGAAAAGTTTCGATATGAAGAGATCTGACATCATACCTGTCCATAAAAGCAAGATCTTGCTCATACGCAGCTAACCGCAATTTTATCAAATTATACGTCTTCACAAACAAACTTTAAATCTCTGAGAAATATTTATAGCCGAAAACCGCCAACTGAGTGTCCGTAGTTAGAAAATAGACGCTGTAAAGCTCTCGGGTGCAGTAATTATTTTGCGCAATACCATTACAAACAAGAATGCGGAAAGAATGAATCATTTTCATCTTCCGGGCTGCCTTTGGCACCCTGCAAATAACAAAATGGCCTGCTTTATCAAGCATTAAAACTGTGAGAGACCGAGTCGCATGCCACCATCCACACCAAACTTTACACCTAGTGATTCTCAAATCACCAGCCTGTGGCGTGGAGATGGCTCAGGCTTAGGAAGCGCTCGTGACATACCGATGGCACAGCCCTCCTTGTGAGACTGAGTCCAGCCGGCACAGCAGCGGTAGAGCGTGCGGACCTGAGGCACGAACATCTTCCGGTACCGGAACACGTGCTGTCCTCTGCAGAGCACACAAACCGGTACAGGCCCCGTTACACACAAGGCAAATATAATACGAAACATGCGCATGTTCATACAAGTCAGAATGGTCTTCACAAGTGGTCCTTTACGACAAGGGTTGCAGTGTGGCGAACGCGTGAGGGACACAATATATTAAAGTTTCGTGCTTTCTATGCCCACAGCACAATACGCGAAACGTTAAATTTCAAGACTTCTGTGGACGCGATCCCCCGTTCCCCGCCGTGGCAAATGTTCTTTGCCAAGGCGCACGAGAATTCAAGCAAAAGACGTTGTTTTGAACTCTGAATAAACACACCTTCCTGCAGCGGTTAAAATTTGATTTAGGGTTTGTCAGTTTATGACCTTTCAGTTTGCTTTCGTAAAAAGGATAGATGGTCAGCGCTGTGACAGTCCACTTAGACAAATATGCAGAGCCATCTGTTTGGAGTGAACGCTCTAATGTACGGGGTGGCATGATACTTTTATTCCGATGGCTAAGCCGGATCGGAGAAAATAATGGCAACATCGAGCCATAAATATCGTAAATCGGCTCAGCACGGCAACACACACGCCAGGCTGTTCAACGTAGCACATAAATCACGCACTCCGCTGCGGGCATATTCAAACTGTGGCGCATACAAATGATGCCGCGGTGCCAGCAAAAAATCCAGGCATAAGATGGCCATATCACTGTCTTCTTTTTACTTACAATAATCAGCAGAAATCGCGGATGTGTATCGTTGCATATCCTATTTGGGTGTTAATATATTATATATATATATATATATATATATATATATATATATATATATATATATCTGTGTGTGTGTGGTGTGTGTGTGTGGTGTGTGTGTGTGTGTGTGTGTGTGGTGTGTGTGTGTGTGTGTGTGTGTGTTGTGTGTGGTGTGTGTGTGTGTGTGTGTGTGTGTGTGTGTGTGTGTGTGTGTGTGTGTGTGTGTGTGTGTGTGTGTGTGTGTGTGTGTGTGTGTGTGTGGTGTGTGTGTGTGTGTGTGTGTGTGTGTGTGTGTGTGTGGTGTGTGTGTGTGGTGTGTGTTGTGTGTGTGTGTGTGTGTGTGTGGTGTGTGTGATTGTGTGTGTGTGTGGTGTGTTGTGTGTGTGTGTGTGTTGTGTGTGTTACTTTACAGGCTGACACTTGTAAGCTATCCACTTCTTATAAACCAGCAAAACCTCGAATTTCCAATCTTTCAAATATTGAAAGCGCCATATTTCTATTTTGGTTCCCCAAGAATGCTTGGTTTCTAAAAAATACATTATCTGTATTACACTCATTACCACTACTAGCCTGTTTGCTAGATTATTATACGATATTATGTGCCACTACATTTGTATTCATAACATAAGTTGTATTGGTAAGACAAAAGTAAAAGCCTTATTCCTCGGAGAAACACCAGGAGAATGGAGATATAGATGGGTTGATATTTCGACAGCATGCCTTTATCGAAACAATAGCAGAAGCCTGTTATTGTTTCGCCAAAAGTATGTTGCCGAAATATTAACCCATGAACATCTCCAGTTCTCCTGGTTTTTCCGCAATGAATAAGGCCATTACTACCTGTCTTTTCTATGTGAATAATGTTTCTCGCTTATGCACTGAACGACATACATAATTTGTATTCATTGATTTGTACTTATTGATGACAGGCATATGTGTAGCTACAATGGCATGCCATGCATTTGTCATGCGGAGCTACTGTACACTATTTGCTTGTCATATGTGGGTTTGTGTATTCGTCGTTCCAGAACTTTTCCCGCACGAGGTGATCGATTCCCAAGCGGAACATTCCGTTCGAAAGGTCTCAGTCTCGTGTGTGACAGGTGCAGTGCTGATTGTGGTCGTCATGCGACACGTGGCTGGCGTGTGGCGAGGGCTATGTTATTTATTAGGCCCACAGGGATACCATTAGTCGCATTCGTTGGTGAAACAAGCGGGCCATCTTGTTTCATCTTGCATCTTCAACTGGATTTCGTATTTTCGCTTTTAAATTGCTGATTTGTGCTGACTGTGTGTGACTGATGTGCTGATTTGTGCGCTGGTGCATGAAATGTCGGATCGCTGACCGCCGACGATCACAGGAACTAGATGTGTAGATCATGCCTTACGTGACATTTGATGCCATCAGAACAAATGTAGGAGTGGTAATCAACTGGCTGTAAACGGAGGGAAACACAAACTAGATGGAAACATTGCCGCAGTGTTTAAGAAATCAAACGGCGACCGTGAAGACAACATGACTGGTTTGAAATTCCAATGAGCCAAATAGCATCAGTCAATGACTAACCGAGAGCAGAACACAAGCCGTCGTTTGAATTTTACACGACGGCTCTGCACGTGGTACCATAAAAGGTAGGACCGGCTTGTCAACTCTACATTCGGTGTTTCCAGCCCACACCGCGTGCCGGTGTTTAATGGACTTCCAGGATATTTTCTGGCAGTTCGGCGATCGCTGACAAAAGATTCAGACTTACCATAACAAGCTTTGAGTTGATGTGTGTGTTGCTTGGAAGACTAGGCGTTTTCGGACGCAATATTTAGCTTCATTAGCCATTAAAGACAAGAGCTTATCTCTGCACGGAGAAGAGTGTCGTGAGGAATCATTTTGAGGGCAATATGCGACCAGTTCAACAAAACTCTGTGCAAATCGCAACGGCTTATTATCATACCAGGAGCGTGGTGAACAGGAAGGTGTACATAGTGGTGAACCCAGGTGCCCATTGCTGATTAGAGTACTGCTAGCTGGCGGTAGCTCTGATTGCCCAGTTACACCCTGCTCGGGCCGCAACGGAAGTGGCTTTCCAACACACTCTCGAATTCAGATCCGGAAAAACCGTCAAGGAAGCACGCGGTCTGCTGTGGCTGCTTCCTCGCGGCAGATCCGGATAACCGTCTCGGAAGAACGCGGTCTGCTGTGGCTGCTTCCTCGCGGCAGATTGCGTTTTTAAAACTATCAGGGACAGACAGCTCCAAGTAAGCGCGCCATATCTACATTAGCATTCTCTTCTCAGCATGGCTCACAATATCGGAAAGCTGTGAGCAATATCATTAAATGGGTGTGTTAAGGTCTAGATGTGTTGTTGGGAAACCAAACCCGCAAACCCGGCCACACCTGCACTTGCAATGTCCGCCTCCTGATATCGAACTTGCGACAGTTCTGCTGGTTTTCAGGTCATGCATTTTTGGGATAAACCATGAAAGTTCAGTCTGGGACACCATACGGCAGATCACATTCCGAGTTCGGAGAGCTCAAAGGTCCGTCACGAACTGGGACGGGACCAGTTTGTCCCAGCTTATTCGTTCGGAACGAATAAGCTGGGACAAAGACTGCAACTGATGTTACCTGTGCTTGAAGTTGAAGATCTTTGGGCTGACGTCGTCCTCATAGTTGACCCGCCCTGGTACTCGCAAACATTGGGCCTGGAACAAGCGGACACATTTTTAACTTTTTCAAGCGGAGCATATTTTCGTAAATGTTATGCCAAAATCGATCTGAGTCCGGTTATCTGATGTCTTGTAGTCTACCTGGCTGCTTTTGCGGTAAGGTTTAAAATTGCTGCACCGGCGTGAGCTATTTCTGACACGTCCTGTTTTCGAAACTACAGAAAAGAACACGTTTCGGAGGGGAAAAGGTGATGCATAGATGACGCTTATGTCACGTGCTCTGCGTATCTCAACGCCGCATTTATTCAAACATGAATCTGCTCAACCTTGCAGAGGATTTCAAAATGCACGATAATATTTTGTGTCATTTTCTGTGTTTGGGCGCCCTGCGTTGAGTGAATTACACCTATCGCCCAGGTAGCGCTAACTTACTATGTAATCATACCCGTCGTAGTAGCAGATAATGATAGTATCAGATGTTGCTAAAAGTTATGTACTTCCCAGAAAACTTAAAATATACCAATAGTGTTGCTAGGTGCGTTGGGTATTACACATATAGCTTGTTTAGTCTCATGCTTCGGTTTTTCAGTGCTACAACGGCTTGCAACCGGTTTGAACAGCATGACATTTTTTTAACAAGACTACAATCAATAATGCTATGACATCGTTGAATGCTACGACAGAACTAAATTTTGGTTTAGATAAATGTAATTATTATATATAAACAGCTTAATGAGTAACTTAAAATTGACGAA